>NW_011888943.1:609424-629507 GCF_000151845.1 Pteropus vampyrus | reverse complement strand
TTCCACAGAGGCCCCGACCAGACCGCCTCCAAACTGCCACGGTCCCCAAAGCAGGGAGCATCTGAGAGACCGCCACCAAGAGGGGGAGCCTAAGGAGACCTGATGACTCAGTGCCACACGGTGTCCTGAACGGGGTCCCGGGACGGGGACATTAGGGAAGAGGCGTTAGGGACAAACCAAGGCACTCCGAATAAGGGACGGCTTTGGTCATTAATAACGTGTCAGCACTGGTTCCCAGACCATGGCAAACGGCCACACTAACGTAGTTGTCATAGTTGTCATGGGGAATATCGAGGTCTCCGCCCTTCTTTGCAATGTCTCTGTGTGACTGTTCTAGAAAATGAAGTCTGTTAAAAACGAGGTAGGAATCTGTGGCTGGATGCGAAGGTCGTTCACGGCGTGTGACTGAACGAAGCAGTGACCTCCTTTCTAGTGAAGCGGCGTTGCGTGTGCGTGTAAGTCCAGAAAGACGCTGCCCCACCCGCCCTGCCCACAGCGGTTTTCTTAAGGATTTGGAGATAAGATGTGTAGTGGGAGGGAATCTTTTCCACTTCTCTAACGTTTTGAAATTTTTAGCACGCACACGCAAGACTCGTTTAACACAAAGTTCAGTAAAAACATTTCAGTCTAATGGCCACGCCACCCCGAACGTGCCCCATCCCGTCCGATCTCGGAAGCTCAGCAGGGTCGGGCCTGGTTAGTACTTGGATGGGAGACCACCCAGGAAGACCAGGTGCTGCAGGCATTTAAAAAGAAAAAGATATTTCGAACGTACTCATGCATACGCATATGGTGAGAAATAACTTCGTGATGGGCAGGAGAGGGCAAAGGAAGTTCGAGTATTCTGTTCTGATTTCATCTGCGTGAATAGGCCCCAGAGAGAATCCCCTCCAGGTTTCGGGGCACACTGAAATGGCATTATTTGACCTTGACGAGTGGCTGCCGACTCTGTCATCGTCCAGCGTCCGGGCGGCCTGTCTGGTGGTGGCTGATGTTTACTGGACACTCACTCAGTGGCCGGCCCCAGGAAGGACTCCACACGTGCCCTCACTTAGTCTTCAAAATAATCCTCCGAGGTAGTTTATATCATCAATCCCTTTAAATGTGAGGTCACTCGTCACTCAGCCAGTAATGGGAGGATTAGCTCTAATCCCGAGCTGTGTGACACGGGACCCCCGGCTCAACCGTTCCCCGCTAACCCCTCAAAGGCCGTGCAAAGGGAGCTGGCCGCCTGGACGTGAGTCACCCTCTCGATCCCGTCAGACGAGGTCCCTGTTCAACAAGATGGTTCCAATGAGCGAGAATCCCACTGCCATTGTTTACCTTTCCGGCAGAGCGTTTCGGGCCCATAACCAGGTGCAGGTGGAATTTTGGTAACAATCAGAAACTCCAAGGGGGCGTGAAAACGCAGCACATGTTGGCTCAGGTCGGGCGGTACGGAACGTTTACGTCGTCATCAGCGTTTACATTTTACTTACTTATTTTTTCTGAAATCCCATCAAAATAAAAATCAACGGTGTTGTCCCGAAGCCCTGTCTAATGTGGGGGAGGTGCCCTGGGCATCGTTTCCTAAGAGGGGGACAGAAAACAGCAAAACGGGAATGCACGGCGGGGCGGGGTGGATGGGCCGTTGTCGGGAGGGGCAGGGACCAGATGTCCCCGGAGGGAGGAGAGCCTGGGTCCGAAGGCCGGGTTTGGGCAGGCTTAGTGCGTAGAGCTGGGCATATTCTTCCGAAAACCACACGTGAGCCTCGCTTAAATTCTGACCGTTAACTTCCGCAGCCGTGCTACCTGCTTCCCTTTGCCACGTCCCGCCCTCCTCGGACGCCATCAGACCCGCCCTGTGCACGTAGACAGTGAGCTGAGCTGCGTTGTTTTCTGCCATGTGAGCTTCCTTCGGACTCCTTACCGCTGCAAAGATTTCCCGCCTCGCTTCCCCGGGCCGGAGGGCCTCGGATGGGCGAGGAGGTGGCGGAAAGCTTTGCCGTGAGCTCAGTGCCCTCGCTCGCCACGTGTGAAACGTCGCATGATTCCCACGAAGGGATCGGACGCTTATTCCCGTGGGTGCCCTGACGGCCGAAGCCCTGAATTCGTATTAAACACATTTCTGGGAGGCGCTGTCTTTTAATTTTTTTCCTCTGCTTTTTTCCTTCTTCCGTTTTTATTGCTGAACTTCATCTGGTGCTGGGGTTCCGACTAGAGAAGTCGTTTAGAGCATGGTGGCATTTCCTCTCTTAATTAAACCCAACTGGGGCTTCGTCTGCGGAGCGCATCCGCGGGTGACGGCGTCATCACTGCTCAGTGCGCCCTTCCTGCTGCATTTGTAAACACCGGCCCGGCCGCGGCCCGGCCGCCCGTTCTGGTTTGAATTAAAACCCAGGCTGAAGGATCGACCCAGCTGTGCTTTCTTTCCTGTAAGCTCTGTCCGTTTTCCAAAGCTTGTTAACATGCTAATATAAAAGGAAGTAGGACGAACTTCAAGGAATTTACAACTGGTCTTCGACTTCAAAGACGAAAGCTCCATCTATGCGACGCACACACAGAACCAACATGTCCCTCCACCCGTCCTCCTCAAACACAACCCAACAGCAAACAAACAAAAAAAACCCGCCCCAAACTAATAAAAGTTCCTTTAGCAACCCACGGACGGCTCTGTCGGTTTGAAACGTCGCGGCCACGGCCCCTGATGTCCCAGGCCCGGTTACAACACAAAGCTTTTGTGCATTGTGAAACATGGGACTGAATTAAGAGGTCTGATTGGAGACATGATAAATATTTCTCCAGCCCTCAAGAGAGTGACGCCAGCCCAGCCTGAGAGGTCGGCTCCCTTGTTCTTCCCCAAAGCGGAGCTGGCCCGGTGGCTTGTGTGGGAAGGGAGGGCCGACCGGGCTCACCTGCCACCTCCCCTGTCCGCCTGGCTCTGGGACAAGGCACAGCACAACCATCCTGACGACTGGGCTTGTGATGAACTCAGGAGGGAGAGGCCGGGGCACGTTCTGCAGCGCACGGTGATTCATTTTCAGAGCTGTCTCTTGGAGATTCTGACAACAAATAGAAAAACACAACCTTTTAATTTCCTTCGACTGTGCCCCTTTCTCCAGTAAGCAGCCGCAGATCATATTCATCACGGCCTGCCCGGGGCTGGCTGCCAAAAGCCAGTTCAAAGGTTCTCGTTAACTTCCTCCGAGCGTTTCCAAATTGCACCCCAGGTAGTGAAACCAAAGGTCTCGTTCACGAGGAGGCTCGTGGCTGCGACCATGTCGCCGATTGCTGGCCGTGGGCAGGGCGTTCGCATAGACGCCCCCGTGAGTCCGCTTGGCTGTCCGAGAATGGCTGCTTTGCTCACTGCCTTTGTACCTGGCACCGAAAATAAGGGACAGCTGTGCCGAGGACGGGGCCTCTCCGCCCAGCCCTGGCGGCAGCCTGGCAGGAGACGTCTTTGCTGGGCACTGGAGGTTGTCGAGCAGCATCCCTGGCCTCTCCCCCTAGATGCCAGTAGCATCAGCCCCCGTCTCCCAGGTCGTGACAATAGAAAACCTTCCCAGGCACTGCCAAGTGTGCCCTGAGGGAGGGGTTGCCAGGTAAAATACAGATTGCCTGCTTCAATTCGAACCACGGATAAACAGTAGATTTTTTTTTTTTTTTTTATGGTACGTCTTATGCGCTATTTGGGACAGGCTTAGACATTATTTTTTGTTTATCTGAAATTCAGATTCACCTTGGCATCCTGTATTTTCTTTTGCTAAATATGGCGAGTCTGCCTGGAAGGCAATGTACACCTCTCCCTACACACCCCTCCTAGCACCCACCCCTCAGCCTTGAGACCCCCCGCCTTAAGAGAAAGAACAGGTGAGGACAGCTTCCGGTCCCAGTTGTCCCTATTCTTGGCCCTGTTATCCCAGAAAAGCCATTTAAAGTCTTGGGGCCCTCCTCCCCTCAGTGTAAAATGGGGCCAGGGTATCTGCCTCATCTTAAGGCTCCTTGAGAAGGTTCAAGGAGACAAACCTTCACGCGGCAGGTGAATGCCCGAATCCACTCACAGCTGTCCTGTCACTAAATCCCAGCTTCCCAGGGACCATCCCCATCCCCAGCTCCAGCCTCAACCCATCAGAGACTCCTGTTCCTCCAGGCACAGGGAGCACCACAGAGGAGGGAACTTGTTTAAAGAAGGGGTCTCTCGTTCAAGGTCACGCAGCTAGTCTGAACGTTCTCATCCTGGAGGTGAACCGCTGCCTTGCCTCACACCTCCCTGCCCACCCCAGACTCCTGGCTCCCACCCGGGTCCCCTACAGCGAATGGTTTTACCCTAAACAGAAAAAAAAAAAAAAATGACAAAGTCGCTCATAAACCGAGCTGTTTTTCACACTGTTCTGTCTCTGACAGGCTGTTAGAAAAGTTGGGAGAGGAGGTGCCACTGCTGTACTTTTGGTATTCGGTGCTAATTAGCAGAACGCTGAGCTGAGCGAGGGGTGGAGAGCCGTTTTGAGAGGCACTTACCGTTTTCATTGGAATTCAAACGAATCCAGATAAAACATCCTCTGATCCCTGGCACTGCACTTCAAGCAAAATGTTTTGTTTTGCTCTTAAACAATTAAAATTGCCTGGCCAATCGAATAGCATAGATATGTTTAAAAAAAATTTAATAATTAAAAAAAAAAATCTGTATTCTGAGTATTTAAAGTTGTCCGACAGTTGGCTTTTTCTGTAATGATTATGATGAAGACGCTGAGTGAGTTTGCCGGCTGGGAAAGGGCGCTTTTGATCAGCAGAAATGCACGTCCTGTGTCCACAGCCTGCAGAGGAGACACTGATGGGAATGGGCGCTTCCCACGTCCAAGGGCGGCCGGGCAGGGCAGGGCCGGGGCCGGGGCCGGGGCCGGGGCCGGGGCCAGGGCCAGGGCATGAGGCAAGAAAGAACTGCAGCCCAGACGCCTGGAAAGGTGAGACTGCGGTGCACATTTTTTTCTCCAGAGTCCACAGCATGATCTGTTCCGTGATGACGGTGCTGCCGTGTTAGATGTGGCAGTATCTTACTGCGTTCTCACAGCAGCCCATGGGGTGGACACTGTCGTTATTGTCCTCATTTTTATAGAGAAGGAAAGCCAGGCTCAGAGAGGTTAAGTCGTGTGCCCAAAGTCACATGGCATGTAAATGGCCATTCTGGGATTTGACCCCAGTGAGTGGAGCTCGGGCGTCCGTGCTTGGGCCGTGGTTCTAGACCTCGGTGCTGGCCCTTGGCGCTGGCCCTCGGCACTGAGCCGCGGTGCTGGGCCGTGGTGCTGGACCTTGGTGCTGGCCCTCAGCGCTGGATCTCGGCACTGGCTCTCGGCGCTGGCCCTCGGTGCTGGGCTGCAGTTCTGGACCTCAGTGCTGGCTCTTGGCGCTGGCCCTCGGCGCTGAGCCGCGGTGCTGGGACGTGGTGCTGGGCCGTGGTGCCGGACCTTGGTGCTGGGCCGCAGCGCTGGGCCGCATTGCTGGGCCTCGGTGCTGGCCCTCAGCGCTGGATCTCGGCACTGGCCCTCGGCGCTGGCCCTCGGTGCTGGGCTGCGGTTCTGGATCTCAGTGCTGGCCCTTGGTGCTGGCCCTCGGCGCTGGGCCGCGGTGCTGGGCCGTGGTGCTGGGCCGTGGTGCCGGACCTTGGTGCTGGGCCGCAGCGCTGGGCCGCATTGCTGGGCCTCGGTGCTGGCTCTCAGCGCTGGATCTCGGCACTGGCCCTCGGGGCTGGCCCTCGGCGCTGGCCCTCGGTGCTGGGCTGCGGTTCTGGACCTCAGTGCTGGCCCTTGGCGCTGGCCCTTGGCGCTGAGCCGCGTTGCTGGGCCTCAGTGCTGGCCCTCGGCGCTGGGCCTCGGTGCCGGCCCTCGACGCTGGCCCCCGGCGCTGGGCCGCGGTGCTGGGGGCTGGTTATTATTTCCCCACTGCACATGCACATAAGGGAACTGAGACACGGAGGGTCCCATCCAGCCGGAGGTGGCCGGGCGAGAAGCAGTGGAGGCCGGACCCAGAGTGGCCTCCTGGCTCCGGGAAGAAGGTGCAGGGAACGTGAGGGCCCCGCCGTGCCTCAGTGTCCTCGCCTGTGCAGCGAGGATGGCGGTTCCTGCCGTGGGGTGGGGTTTGGGGGCTGAAGGAGATACTGCATGTCAAGCTCCTCAGTGTGCTGGTCACCTGGTGTACCCTGGCTGAAAGCTGCTGTCACTACCACTGTCAGTGATAGTCTGATTCTAAAGCCACGCCCCTCCTGGGTGCTGGGGGGCCGCTGGCACCAGCTCTCCCTTACCAAGCTGGGTCGTCCCAGGTAAGCCTGTAACCGCTCCAGGTTTACGTTCCTCCCAGGGCAGAACCGCAGCGTCGGAACAGACAGATTTAAAGGCCCCGGGTAGTTCTCAGGCCCCGCCCCGAATCCATGCGATTATATTTCATTCACTTACTCAGCAGTGCCAGGGACAGGGCTGGGCTCTGGGACAGAGAGCAGAGGCCCTCGTGGCCTTCCCGAGTCTGCCGTGTGCAAGGACAGAGATTCACGGAGCAGGTCAGAGTGACGGACCTTCTGAAGCCGCGTGGTTTATTTTCATAAAGGCTTTCCCTTCTGCCCTCCGGGGCAGGCTTCATCACGCCTGTCGGAACTCTACGGCTGGCTGAGCAACCCCATTTGACAGGTGAGAAGATTGAGGTTCACAGAGGTCGAGGTGATTTGCCCAAGGCCAGGGAGCTAATTGTTTATAGAATCGAGGCGCTTGTTCCCACCACAGCTCCTCCCGCCTCCTCCCACACAGTGGAGAGAGAATTCCGGTCACGTGTCACTGGCAGGGTCCTGTGAGGGCTGGCTGTGCTATGCTGGTGACTAGAAAGTGGGCAGGTAGCCCTTTGACTGCCATTGTATTATGTCTCTCCTAGAGCCCCAACCCCTTGATGAGTTGACCGGTATATGCTGGATGCACCTTGTTGTGTACTTGGAAGAAAGAGAAACCCCACTTGTAGCCTCTGGGGCTTATTCTGGCTGTGGCAGCTTTTTCAGTTATACTGAGCACCTACTACGTGCCAGGAACCGTCAAGTCCTGTCACCGACTCTTCGCCAGATTAGGAATTCGCTTAATGAAGTTACATTTCCAGATCCTGGAAAGGAGGCTGTGAGAGGCTGAGGCACTTGCCAGGTCATCAGGTGAAATATGGGACACGTGCACTTTGGGGAACACTTACCCTAAAAAATTCTTCATTGTTTCCTCGAAACTCACATTTAACCGGATGCCGTGCATTTTGCGGGGAACGGGGCTAAAAGTGGCAGCCTCACCAAGATTCACAAATCTGGAAATGCCAGCTCCACAGCACAGGTACCCTTGCTGCCACACAAGCCCCTGGGGCAGATGTCACTGGTCAGTTCTAGCGCTCCACAGAGGGCAGGGATTAAGAAGCTGCTGCTCTAAAACCAGAGTGGCTGGCTTTGAATCTAGGGTTATTTACTTCCTAGCTGTGTGTCCTTGGGGCAAGTTATTTAACCTCTCTGAGCTTCTAGTTCCTCGTTTGCAAAACAGCCGTAAGTGGTACTATATCTCAGAGTCGTGAGAATGGCAGGAGGTCTGTGGAAAGCACCGAACGTCGTCCGGCGCACGGCAATGCGCATGCGTGCTGGCTGCCAGCAGACCAGCGGCGCTGCCGACCCCGAGGTCCGCTGCAGAAGCTCTGTCCGCCCGGCACACTGGACGGTCGCTACTGGTGGGTCCGAGCTGGCCGGGCAGTGGAATCTGTTCTGTCTCTGCTGTTGGTCCGATACTTGCAGGTCAGAAAACAGACCCAGGAAGCCGATGCAGTGAGCCCACGGCCTCGCAGAGAGCTGGGCGCCTTGGGTTCTGCTCTGGTGCAGCTGTGTGTCAGCTACGCCTGCCCACCCCATTTCACCTCTGCTCCCCACACACGGAAAGGCTGTGGTGTGGGCTTAGGGAGCCGAGGTCAGAAGGATGCCCGGGGCGCTCATGGAGTTTGGGGACATTTTCATGAGTCTCGAGCCTTCCCATTCAGGCACAGTCTCTGGAGGCAGTGTCTGGCTTCCGTTCAGGGCTAATGGCATCATGGTGTCTATCCTTTGTCAACCTCTGCATTTGGGATTTGGTCTTGGCAGCAGCAGAAGTGATGGGAGCTATTGCCTCATTTCAGGGTACCCCTGAGGTGGGCAGCTTGTCTCCCTTTGTGGAGGGTGGCCGTGGTCGGGACCGTCCTGCCCGCCCTCTGCCTCGCTTGACAGGGACTGGTCTCCATGGTTGCCGGAGGTCGTGAATTTCAGAGTCTGCAGTCAAGTCATCACCGGGCTGAGCAGGCCTGGGAGCCAGGACACCCAGAGATGATGCTGTCGGGGGAACAAACTGCCAAGATGTGACACAGTCTGTGTACGTCTGCTGGGCAGCGTCTTCTCTGCTCCACACCCGAGCGCAAAGCCACCCAGAGGCCTCTGGCAGATTCACTCCAGCTTCTGAGGCGCATGATCACAGGAGGACAGGACTCTGGCCGGGGGAAAGAGAGGGTCCCGGTGCAAACAGCAGGTGCAGAAGAGATGCCCAGACGAGCTCGTCTGGCAGCCTCTCCATCGCCGCTGTTGACAGTACCTAGAGCGTGCCTGACGCTGGGGCCTTCCTGCACGCTTTGCCCTTTTAACCCTCAAGGCTGTCCCATGAGCTACATGTTATTGTCGCTGTTTTAAAGGTGAGAAAAACTGCCACTCGGACAGGTTGTTGACATGCCTGGGTCACGCAGTCCTGGTAGATTTGTACTCGAACCCAAGCCCTTGTGCCTCTGAGTCTTTTCTATGGCTCCTGTGTGACAGCTGGGATACTGGTCCTGCATCCAGCACATCCTATAACCAGATTTAAGGGCCGGGAGGTCTTTATTAGATAGGAAAGAGGAGGGGTTTTCAGGTGGAGGGACAGGCTTGAGAAAAGTCGAAGGAGTAGAGATTGGAGAGGCGTTTCACACAGTGCTATGCAGGAGCCATCTGATTGAAACAAATGGTATACGTCAGGACGCGCCAGGAATAACTGCCATTGAGACAGGTGTGTCTGAGGGTCCCACATCCTGAAAGGTCTCGAAGGCTAGACGGAGGCGTTACAGTTGGATGCAGTAGGTGACAGAGCATCATGCCTGGTCCTTGAGCAGGGGAGTGGCGTGTAGAAATTATTCTCGGAAGGCCCTGGTAACCCTTTGCAGATCGATTCAGGCGCGAGGAGATGGAAGGCAGGGAGGGCTGCTTGGAGGGGTGGTCCCAGCAGCGCGGTGGGGCTTTGGGAAACACTGAGGAGCGGGGTCGGTCTGTGTCGGGTTCGCTGTGCTGCCGCTGCCCCCGCTGAGACCGGGTAGGGCGCGGGCGCGTCATCTGCTTCTGCCGGTGCACTGCGGGGCGTCTGGGAAGCCATCGCACACTCCCGGAGAGACAGACGTGAGGAAGAGGCTGTCCTTCCTCTGGCTGGATGTGGCTGCCTGGAAACTGGCACTGTGATGTCCCCCGCGGCCCCCAGGCGAGACTGCCCGAGGGCAAAGCCCAGACCCCACGGCTGGCAGGGCAGAGGAATGAGAAGAACGAGGGTCTCAGAGAGAGAGACGGGGCCAGAGCGGGGAGCCCGCTGCTGTTGGAGCGGGGAGCAGGCTGCTGTTGGAGCGGGGAGCAGGCTGCTGTTGGAGCGGGGAGCAGGCTGGTCCCCCGTGCCCGGTCCCCGGTCCCAGTTCCGACGCCCGGCGCGTCTGTTGTACTCGACGTCTTCGAGAGTCCTCCACGTTCTCCCAACAGGCTCCCTTTTACCGTGAGCTGGCGTGAGTGCTCTCTGCTCCTCCTTCGGGATCATGGTGACCAGGGTACTTGGAACAGACCTTGTGCCGCTCATCTCTGGAGTGGGCGCGGAGACCAGGGAGATGAGTGCAGAGTGAATGAATGCGTGAATGAATGATGGCGAGATGAGCCTTGGCCGTGCAGGGGCTGCGGGAAGGCGGGGTCCAGCGCAGCTCATTGCTCCCAACATACCACTGCAGATGTCTCGGCTGCAGAACGCTCGGCTGTGCCCTGTGTGTCCCGGTCCTGTGTGTGTTGAGGGGGAGGACACTGACAGTTGTCCTAGAGCTGGCCCATACCCGTCTTGGTCTCCCTGGCAGCACGTCCTTAATAAATCAGGTGCCAGGCTCTGCTTCTGGGGAATCTGACCCAAGACAGATGCCATCTGCGGGATCTCAAAGAAGGACACTAGTAGAATGGGGTCATGGTCGGGGACAGGTGTGTCCCCAGTAGGAGGAGGAAGGCGGGCCGAGTTGGGACAGTAAGTTCTGAGTGTTGGTGGCGTTACTTTCTTGGGGTTGACCAGAGAAGTCTCATCCAGGCCCCCCAGAAGCGTCTCCTCCCCTGGGAAGCAAGATCCAGCCTCTGGCTGCAAAAGCTACACAGGTCCTATTAGACATGTTTAAAAGTCTTGTCTGGAGAAAGGGTTATGGAGCATTTTGGCTTATAACTTACTGCAGAGATGTTTCACGGTTGCACACAGCCCAGCAGGCACTGGGAGGAAGTGCCAGAGCAAAGCCTGGCTTCTCGCCCCTGGGGGGAAGCCACATTTTCCCCAGGTTGTATCTGGGGAAACCGGGGGGCGGGGGCACGGCGCAGGGGCAGGGCTGGGCTGGGCTGGGCATGAGGATGCCAGAGCTTTGAATCCTGGCCCTTCCTGTGTCCGATTAACGACTGGTAGAAAATCCACTGTTTGCTGCCATGAGGTGCATTAAGAGGGGGTGGGGGAAGTACTCCAGACACAGACAATGTCCTCCCTTTGTCTTCAGAGCTATAATTACCTGTTCAGGTGTTGCCTCCCACGACTGGGGCCGAGCAGGGCGGGAGGAGCAGGAGGAGGCCTTTGCCCAGGGGCTGAGGCAACGAGCTCAGGGTTTCTGAAGCGTTCTTTGCATGAGCCGCTCTCGCTTCGGCGGGGCTGTCTGCAGGACCGACCGTTGCGTTCCTGTGTCACTGATGAAATAATGAATGGTCATCTGGGGACACAGTCCCCCGAGGGCTGACGGTAACAGTAGTTACCACTTTCTCTACTGGCCAAGAACTTAATATTTCTGTTTCTTTGCCTTGAAAACACCCTGTAATTATCTGATTTTACAGGTGGGAGAAGCGCGGCTCAGAGCGGTTCACGTACAGTCACACAGCTGCTAAGCGGGGGGACCGAAACCCTTTCCCGCCCCCGCCCCCCCGCCCCCCACTGCTTCCTCCGTATCCCTCACAACCGAATCATGATGACTTACAGAGACATCTTTATTTCCCCGTGAGGTGAGCACCCTTTAAAGAGCTTTCCTGGAAACCCTATTTGAGATTCCCACTCACATCTCATTGGCCAGAGCTGTGTCACATGACCATCTCTAGCTATAAGGGAAGCATCATTTTTTAGCAGGATGCGCCGTTGCCCTCATTGAAATGTGGTTTTGTTTGTTTGGAAGAAGGGCCAGGATGCGTATTTGGTAAGTTGGCGGGCGGTCAGCTCACCCCGGTTTGCCTGGACCCCTCCCGCTTTCAGCAGCAGGGTGCTTGGTCACCCCATTGGTGAGCAGCCTCCCATCTCCGACACCCCAGCCTTCCTTGGCTCAGCCGGACCCGTTGCCTTAGGAATGTGTGTTAGATTTTCGCCTAGTCCCTGACATCCGGGCACGTATCAAACATCAAACGGCCCGGGTGATACATTAAAAATAATTTCACATCAGCCCAGGTGCTGAATTACGGTGGTTGGGCTGTAATTATTCGATCCATCTCTACGAGGCTGAGGAAATTCTGCCTCAGGAATAAAGTCGAGCTTCAGGTTGATTCTGTGCACTTCTCTTTTTCAGGAAAAAATATGTTCCTCTTTTCCTCAAGTTTGTTTTTTTGTTCGTTTCATTTTTTTTCAGAACCTAAAACTCTAATTCATGATAAGATAGTGGGCTTTTTCAAAATCTCCAGATATGGAGGAAAGATATCGAAAAGAAGAAATGGAGAATACCCATTTTGGGGAGAACAGATGTGTCTTATAACCAAGCATGAACTCTGCGAGGGGCCAGTTACTGATGGAAGGGGTGACCAGGGAGAAGCCATGGCCAGCATGAGTAAAGGCCAACAAACGTCAGCCACTTCCTGTGTCAGGCCCTGGGCTAAGTACCCCTTCCGCTGTACTTCTTCCAGACTGTTCTTCGCTAACCGAAGCAGAGGCCGAATACTTTGCTAAGTCTGCACAGCTGGAAAGCGGGTGGTGGGGCTGAGGACCGAAGCCACCACATCTGGCTGAGTCCAGGGTCTGGTTGAGGCACAGTGCCTCCCGGGAAGGGCTAGCTCTGGCCAAGCTACCACACAGGTTCGTAGGACAGAGGGAGACGAGGTAAGGGCGTCCTGCTGCACAGAGACCTGTCTTAGCAACACCTTGAACGCTGGACGCAGGGAGGCACTGTGTCTGTCACTCCTGGCGGTTTATGTCGCCCAGTGCGTCAGGCGATTTTAAATGCCCCACGTTGTTAAGATAACAAGTGTCATCGTATTTCTCGTTATTTCTGCTTATTTCTCTGGATTGCTTGGCACCCGGCGTCGGTGTCGCCGCCCAGTTTTCCGGGGCCAATTTCACAGATTAGAAGTTGCAAAGCGGGTTTCAGCGCCTTTGAGAGAGGCCCACGGTGACTTCCCAGGCGGAGGCTCCTGAAACCCGTCTTAAGTCACAGTGGCGATGCCTCCCGTAGGCCCGAGGCTGCCCGAGCACTGGGACCCCTGGCGGGCGCTCCTGGCTGCTGGGCGAGGACAGCTTCTGGGCTTGGCCCTGATCCAGCGGGCACTGTGCTGGTCGTGCTTGTTGAGAACCCCCTATCTCCCAAGGCCAGCGGGGGGAGCATCCCCGCTGAGCCTGGCCCCTCCCTGTGAATTGGTGACAACCGCGTTCATGTCACAGGGCTGTTTGGAGGATTGATGGAGATGGTGGCGGCCGCGTGCCTGACGAGGGCTCGATAAACCTCAGCCTGCAGAGTGACGATGACGGCGGGGGAGTGGGGGGAGGAGGAGGAGGAGGAGGAGCAGCTCCTCTGAGCCTCAGTCTCTTCAGGGACAAAGCGGGGCAGACGAGAGACTCCGCAGGCTCGCAGAAGAGACCCACGACAGGATGCTCAGCACGTGCCGATGGTTCCGTAGATCTTAGCTACTGATACAGCCTTTTGAGTATCCACAAAATTGGGATAATAAGCCGCCTTCCTCGTAAGGCTGAGGTGAAAATTCAGCAAGGTAACAAATCTAAATTAGAAGCGCCCGGTACCGAGTCAGACCTCGGTGCCTGCTTATTATTATTCAAGTAGAGGTGGGAAAGCGTTCCGAGTTTGGTGTCCGAGCCTGTGGCCTCAGTGGGCTGGGTGGAGCCTGGGAACCTTCCAAGAGAACAGGATGGAAGGGAAGTGCAGGTCTGGCCTCTCCCCGGGTGAAACGGGCTGCGGGGGGCGATGTCCGGCGGCCCTTGTTGCTCGCCCGAGCGGGCGTCAGACCCGGCCTGGTGGCCAGCGTCACTCGCTATGCCCCTTCGTCCTCTCACCAAAGGCCGGGGGAACAACACGATGCTCAGGGCCCGGGCTGGGCGAGGGCTGCCCCTGGGTGGTCTCGGCACACGGGCGCCCTGCTGCCCGGCCCGCTTTGGCATCTGCCTTCTGTAGAGCACATGTCACCGATTGACACTTACACAAGCCAGAAGGGCCCGGCCCACACTCATCGCCATAATAAACACAGGCGGCAGTTTTTGAGAGCCGAGCTGTCCCATCCATCAATCTGCATGACACCCAAAGAGTCCCTGCAGGAGGAAGGTGTGACTTCAAAGGGCAGAGCCTCGCGGCCAGGTGCGTGCATCAGAGACGTTGTGTGGGCTGCGCAGGTTGGCTCTGGGGGCCTGCGTGCGTGTGGGAACATGTTTGTGTGTATGTGTGTGCACACGTGCGTGTGTGTATGCATGTCTACGTGCATCAAGTATGTTTACGCACACGTGTGTGTCTGTGTCTTTGTGCCTGTGTGTGTGTGTGTGCATATATGTGCACGTGCAAGCACATTAGATTGAATTCCAAATTCAGACATGTCCTGGGGCTGCAGGGTTGTGGAGATAGCACGGGATCCATAGAAGCTGTCTTTGGTCCTCGGAATTTAGGCACAGTAGAGAGTGGTGGGGACTGTGGTGAACAGGAAGCCCGTGTCCATCGAAGGGAGCAGGTGCGACTCAGTTCCCTCCAACTGTGCATGTTGGAATGCGGACCCCGTGTCACCAGATATTCCCAACGTTCAAGAGCAGCCAGACAGCTGGGTTTTCATGTGAAATGTCCTGAGTTTTAGGACTCTGCTGTCAGTTTGTCAATATTTAAAACATCTCCTAGATCAAACAGGACACACCCAAGGCTAGAAAGTGGCCTGCGGACACTCAGTAGAGCGTAGATGTTTGCTGTGGTGGGACAAGGCCTGCTCGACCTGGCCAGGTCCTCAGTGAGGGGAGTTTGTCCTCCGGGGGCATTTGACAAGGTCTGGAGACATTTTGGGTTATCATAGCTGGGTGATGGTGAGTTGGGGGGTTGTTACTGGCAGCTGGTGGGTGGGGGCCAGGGATGCTGCTAAACACTTGTAACACACAAGACGGCCTCCCTCCCACCACGACAAAGACTCGTCTGGCTCCAAACGTCAGTAGTGAGGAAGCTGAACAAGAATAATCCCGAAGATGATTTGGGGAGGCCAGCTTTGTTCTGCCAGCGTCCTGAATCCTGAGCAAAGGTCTCGAGGCGTCAGTGGTGTGACTGATTGAAAATTCATTGAAGACATGGATTTCTGGCTGCGGGGCGGGCGTCTGCCTGCATGTGACTTCCCAGCGTGCCCTCTGCTAAGTGTTCCACGTACCTGGAGTCACCGCATCTCCGACAAGTGCGTGAGAAATGCCCCTTTTGTCTTCATCCCACGGATGAGGAGACTGGAACAGAGTCTGTCCCCCGCCTCCCCCACCCCCCACGAGAAAGTTGGCAGAGCCGGGGGTAACGTGGGGTAGTCTGGCTCCCGCACTTCGTGACAGGCAGGCCTGCGTGCTCTGGCACATGTCAGAGTTTGAATTGACCACTTTCTCTGCCTGGAACGATCTTTGCTTGAAAATCTCGCTTTTCAGGCTGAGTGTGAAAAAGTGCCTTCTCCAGAACGGGCCGTCCGGATGGGGTCAGGCGCCGAGCCCGGGGTCCCTCCACCGGCTGCGTGCCTCCCTCTCGTAGACCATCTCCCATTCGCTGTGGCTGCTCCAGTTCTGTCTGTCGTGACTGTGCCAAGGCCTGGCATGGACTCGGCACTGACTGAGTATTTTCAGCTTTATTTCTGAACTCTGAAGTGCATGGCTGCTTCTCCGCCGTGAGCCAGGCACTGCCGCTGAGCTCCTTCCATGCGCTAACTTGCATCATGCTTGCGACGGTCCCATGAGGCAGGCGTGAATACTCTCCTCATTTGTTCTCATTTTCCCAGCTTACCAGGCAAAGAGGAGTTCAGGTGCTTGGCCAGCGTCACACAGCTCGCAGTGGCGGGAACTGCCCCCGGGGCTGCTGTGAGCACACTGACTTCTGCACGCCTGGGGCAGAGCTGAGTTCTGTGCTTGTCCTTGCTCCCCGGGCCCCCTAGGAAGGGCTTGCGAGCTATTCTGATGAGACTCGGGACAGGTTCAGGCACCACTGCACTTCTACAACGAGGAAGGCCCCAAAGTAGACGCAGTGGTTTCATGTTTCTTTGTCATCTGCATTTCTTATTTAGATATTTTTCCCTTTACATCCTATTAGTATATTTGACCTTTTTTCTTATTGATTAACAATTACTCTTTATATATTAAGGCTCAATACCATATATTTGTCACGTTTTACGTATTTTCCCTAATTTTATCGATTTGATGATTTCTTGGCTTGTTTATATTTTATTTGCTGTTCAGAGCTTTTTAATTTTAATTTTTAAGTAGTTGAAACGGTTCTTCAGAGTTTAGTCTTCAGTGCCATATCTTAAAACATTCTTTCCACCCCCAAGATAATAAAATATTCATACCTAGTTATTTAATCCTTTTACTTTCATTATTTAATTAATTTATTCGCTTACTTACTTAACATTTTCACCTTTGACCCACTAGGAATAAATTTTAGTGTATGGTGTGAGGTGGGAATCTCAGATTTAATTGAGTCTACTTCTACATTCTCAGTAAAAACCTTTTGACTGAAATAGGCAGCCCCTAGCTGTATGGTGTCCACTTGAGCAGCCCCGCTTGTAAAGCTTGTTGTCATTTAGTTACCTAAATGACATATAACATAATGACATATACCTAAATGATATATATATATATATATATAAAAATTAACCATTCATTCGGCTAGTGGATGCGGTCACATAACACTCTGGATTTTTGAGAGCTAGGTTTTTTAAGGCATTTCCTGGAAGGGGGATAGTTATGCCAGCCTTTCATTTGCTCATTCCACAGATGTCACTGCACTGAGCCCTCCAGCTTCCTGGCTGTCAAATGAACACTTTATTCACATGACTGGCAGAGACCCCTTGATACATCGCCGCTAAAGTCCGTTTTGGTGATTCGATTGGCGAAGGTGAGAGTTTGATCACACCTGGTGTCAGCAGATGTGAGGGAATAGGGCTGGTTCGAGCGTGGAAATGGGGTGGCGAGGTGCTGCCGGAGAGCCGTCTGAGAGTCACGCGGGTGCTGGGGACCGGCCACCGTGCCGTGGGCTTTGCATTAATCGTTTGGGCCTCCCAAGCACCTGAAGAAGCGGGAACTGTTATGAAGTCCATTACGCAGAGGAGGACACCAAGGTACAATGAGGTGAAGTGATCCGTCCAAGGTCAAGTGTCCGTTAAGTGTCAGCCAGCCTGCCTGCTCATCTGCTCCACAGCCTTGCGGAAAGTTTGCAGCAGGAGCCTGCAAGGCATGCTTGCCCATCAGCCCAGCAATTCCCTGCCTGGGAAGTCGTGCCCAGGAAGGAACTGTGAGTGGGAAAATGGATTTGGGGCAAGAGCATTTATCACGGGGTTGTTTTTCATAGTGACAAATCGCACTCTCTTATCGTCTTCCGTTTTTCTTCACCGAACTCGGCGTCCCCCGACGTCCCCGTGGCACAGGGCCTGTTTACTTGCTGTCTTCTGCACTGGAGTGGAAGCCTCCGAAGGCAGCGACAGTGTTGAGTCCCCTTCTGTATTTCTTGGCACTCAACACACACGGCAGGCGCTTGACAAATTATTTTGAATTAATAAATCCCATGGTGAGCATTTTCGAGCTCCTACTGCATGCCAGGCCTGGTCGGAAGTGCTCTGCAGCTGTGAGCTCATGGTGTCCTCCCAACAGCACTGGGAGGTGGGCTCTAGTATTACCCTGTCTGACAGGCGAGAAAACTGAGATTGAAGGTTACATAGCTGGCTAAGGTCACACCTTCCCAGATGCCCGAGCGGGATTTGCTCTTCAGTCGCCACTAGCATGAACACTTGAGGTCTCGTAGATCCCTGCACATCTCAGAGAGGAAAGCTATCGGATGAATTCTGCATCACGGAGTCAAAGGGACACGCGCTTTAAATTTCCAGGACACTGTCCAGGTCCTTCCTCTGAAAGCCCCGTCGCTTCGCACTTCCTCCAACGGTGTCCTGAATTCATTTTATAAGCAGAAATATGAAAACAAAACATAATGATGACAGTAGTCTTTTTGAGAGTTTATGGACGAGCACGGGACTCTGCATGTGAGGGCGAGGAGGGGGCTGTCACCCAGGTGGGCTCGCTCCTTAGGAACCCTTCTGCTGGTTCACTCCCCGACCCAAGCGTCCCCTGACCCCAAGATGGAGGACGTGCGGGGCCCGCCCAGCTGAGCTGCCCATCCTGCTGGTGGCCACGGTCAGCTGTGGGCAGGGTTTCAGCCTCCCCATCAGAGCCGTGAGCTGCCTGCCTAAGCAGTGGGGCTGTTTGTCCAACAACCGAGTGAGGCAGGGCGGGGACATCTGGGCATGCTGGTCCTCCGCTCAAGACCCCCTTATCCTGCCGGTCCTGGCCAAACTGTCCCCTTCCCTGAGGTGCCCCTGTGGAAGAGTACGCCTTGAGTGGCACCCCCATAAGGTAATCCACCTGGAGTGGCAGAATGGGGCCTTATTTGAAATAAGCATCTTTGCAGATGTAATTGCAGTGAGGCTCTCGAGATGAGAGCATCCTGTTTCAGAATAGCCCTTAGTCCAATGACCGCTGTCCTTGTAAGAGACAGAAAAAGAGAAAGGGCAGAGAGACGGGGGAGGGGAGCATGTGGTGTGGGAGGCAGAGGGTTGGAGGGACGTGTCTGCAAGTCAGGGAAGCTGGTGACCGCCAGCGAGGCACGGGACACAGTCTCCCTCCTGGCCCTTAGAAGGAGCCAGTCCAGCCAATAACTGGATTTCGAACTTCTGGGCTCTAGAGCTGTGAGAAAATGAACTATTATTTTAAGCCACCAAGTGTGTGGTAATTTGTTATGGCAGCTCCAGGAGACAAATATAGCGTTTCTGGGGCCGCCTTCCCACTCTTGGAGGACCCCAAGAGTTGAGCAGAATTCCCTGGGGCCCTGGCAGACCCACAGGGCCGGAGAGCAGGTGGGAAGGTGGGAGAGGGTGCCCATTCAGCCTTTTTATCAGGACGGCCTCGTTCAGCATGGCACAAGACAACTTCCTGGTTCAAAGACCAAAGGCCTTTAAAAAAAGAAAAGAAAAAAAGGTTTTTTGGTACATCAAATGCTCTTTGCGAACACTGTTTTGATGGTTTAAACGTAAACGAATGTGAAACAGATGGATTAAGTTTCTCCTGAAGTGGGGAAAAAAGGGGAGTTGTCTTGGGCCAAATGCATGCTGATTTTTTCCAATCTCCAGAATCTTCGGGAAATAATTGGAGACATGTCCTCACACCCTAACCAGTGCAAAGCTGTACTTTTTCTTTAATTGCTGTTGTGACTCACTGTTGAGTTGGTGATTATTTTTATCCAGTAAATGAAGGTAATCTATAAATTACCACTGACCCAGATTCATGATTTAATAAGATTTAAATTACACACCCACAGTCGCTCAGAAGAGGTGAGCTGGAGCCTCTTTCTGAATAGAACGCATGCAGCTGTCTGTTCTCAAAGGTCCAGGAGCTCAGATGTCCTCCCACTGCCCCCTCCCCACCCCCTTCTGAGTGCACGGCCTATGCAGTGTGACATTTGGGGCCACCTGGTCAGTTTCCAGGCCCTGTGACAGCACATGCTCCATGGTCTCTGGCTTTGGGGCTCAGTAAAGAACACCAAATGGAGACCGAGAAGGCAGCCACTTTGCTCCCCTCTTTGTCATGCTCACATGCCCCGAGCCACCTCCAGCCCCTCCCCAGGCCTGTTTCCCCCTGCACGACATGAGAGGGTATTGGTCTTTAAGGGATTTCTTAGCATGGATGTGCCAAGCCTGGGTTTCCCAAAGTGCGCCCCGCGGAACCCTGGTCCCTCAGGATGCCGTGTAGAGAAGAGCTCCATTCTCAAGCCTGCCTAGGTATGGTTACAGACCCGGCCCTGCTTCCGGTTCACAGGGCATGCCACTGGGCTTAAGGTCAAAGTCAAGGTTACCACCATCTCTCACCCTGCAAAGACAGAAGGCTCCAGGAAGCCCTTCTGGTTTAAAAGCCGGGTCAGGCCCTGCTTCTGCCTTCCTAGTGCACCTAAGGGACCCTGTTGTGCTTGAAACAAAATCACACTCTTGGGTTTTCAGGACCCTGGGAGTCTGTACCCGGAGCTGGCTTTGTGGACAAGAGACGTGGCAGTCATGCCTGATTGAAATGCAGTGTTGTCTCTGTCTTGAAATTCTTAATACCTTTTGTCCAGAGGGGCCGCATTTAAGTTTTGCTCTGGACCATTTGAGTCATGTAGCCAACCCTGCTCGTACCTGGACTCACCTTCTGCCTGTGTGTGAGGCTTGATTTACCAATGTTCTAGAAGCAGATTCAAAAGAACTCTTACTAGGAACTGAATGAAACAGAGGCTGCCCGAAGATCGCAGAGGCGGGTCTCAAGAGAGTGGAAATTAGGAAAAAGAACAGCCTGGGATTCTGCCT
>NW_011888943.1:607109-609374 GCF_000151845.1 Pteropus vampyrus | reverse complement strand
CACAGTCGCTCAGAAGAGGTGAGCTGGAGCCTCTTTCTGAATAGAACGCATGCAGCTGTCTGTTCTCAAAGGTCCAGGAGCTCAGATGTCCTCCCACTGCCCCCTCCCCACCCCCTTCTGAGTGCACGGCCTATGCAGTGTGATATTTGGGGCCACCTGGTCAGTTTCCAGGCCCTGTGACAGCACATGCTCCATGGACTCTGGCTTTGGGGCTCAGTAAAGAACACCAAATGGAGACCGAGAAGGCAGCCACTTTGCTCCCCTCTTTGTCATGCTCACATGCCCCGAGCCACCTCCAGCCCCTCCCCAGGCCTGTTTCCCCCTGCACGACATGAGAGGGTATTGGTCTTTAAGGGATTTCTTAGCATGGATGTGCCAAGCCTGGGTTTCCCAAAGTGCGCCCCGCGGAACCCTGGTCCCTCAGGATGCCGTGTAGAGAAGAGCTCCATTCTCAAGCCTGCCTAGGTATGGTTACAGACCCGGCCCTGCTTCCGGTTCACAGGGCATGCCACTGGGCTTAAGGTCAAAGTCAAGGTTACCACCATCTCTCACCCTGCAAAGACAGAAGGCTCCAGGAAGCCCTTCTGGTTTAAAAGCCGGGTCAGGCCCTGCTTCTGCCTTCCTAGTGCACCTAAGGGACCCTGTTGTGCTTGAAACAAAATCACACTCTTGGGTTTTCAGGACCCTGGGAGTCTGTACCCGGAGCTGGCTTTGTGGACAAGAGACGTGGCAGTCATGCCTGATTGAAATGCAGTGTTGTCTCTGTCTTGAAATTCTTAATACCTTTTGTCCAGAGGGGCCGCATTTAAGTTTTGCTCTGGACCATTTGAGTCATGTAGCCAGCCCTGCCCGTACCTGGACTCACCTTCTGCCTGTGTGTGAGGCTTGATTTACCAATGTTCTAGAAGCAGATTCAAAAGAACTCTTACTAGAAACTGAATGAAACAGAGGCTGCCCGAAGATCGCAGAGGCGGGTCTCAAGAGAGTGGAAATTAGGAAAAAGAACAGCCTGGGATTCTGCCTCGTTTGTGACCGCTGTGCCAAAGCCTGGGTTGTCGCTAGGTCTCTCCTCATAGCTGAATCTGAGAGCCCCAGTTCTAACCCTGTCGCCTACGAGAAGGCGACTGACCCCCGGGTACTCAGCAGGGGATGACTTTTAATGGAGTTTCTTTCTCGTGTTGGCTGGAAACAGTCTTTAAAGGGGTGCAGCAGTCTGAGGGGGGCTGGGTTTATGTTAACGAGCAAGTAGGACATTAGCGGTGGTCAGTTTAGGGAGGACAGGTGATTACGAGAAGATAATTGACGCCGTCCGTAGCCCACCTTTCAGACACGCCGGGGGACATTTGGAGTCCCTGGTTGAGCCCAAGTCACACACCCGTAAGTCTGGGGATGAGTCTGCAACTCGGGGTTTCGGCTCAGTGTCTGAGCTTTGTCCCGGGAATTTCGGCGGCCGTGCCTGGTTTGGGGGGCGGAAGGAGAAGGGAGCTGTGAAGGGAATGGAGGTTTTGGGTTTTGCTTTTTGAGCAGTGCTCGACCTTCCCCCCAAAACAGATTAGCTGTCATTTTAGATGTTTTTCAAGAGTACAAACTTTTGTTTTTTTCCAGGAAATTGTCTTGCTGGCAGTCAAATTGTGAATATTTTGATGGTTTCTGCATTACTAGTTTTTATTTGTTTTAAAACATGATTCCTCAGCCTCAGCACTAGTGACATTTGGGACTGGATACTTCCCCGCTGGGGGGCCGGCCGTTCTGGGCATTGCAGGATGGTGAGCAGCATCCCGGACCTCTACCCACACTAGATGCAGCAGAAACCTCTCCCTTCCGCATGACAACCCTACATCATCTGCAGACAGACGTCCCTGGGGGCAAAATCACCATCTGTGGACAAACCGCGATTCTAGAAAGTTCTAGGAAGAAGCATCCTTATATCTCCTCCAGCATAAACAGAGCCTAAACTACAGTTTATGATACTGGACTATAAGTGATGGTATCTTTTAAGGGATCCTGCTTAAAAAGTAGCTGATTAACCAAGAGAGCTAGCAATAGTAATGCACCTAATGTGGTATTCCATGTGGTTGGCGTCTGTGTATGTACTTACATTTTAATATCCATTACATTTAATTACAATTAGCATTACTTTTACGTTACTAATTTCATTTAACCAAAACAAGGGGGCTTTGGGGAAATTTAAGCTTTTTCTTTCTTTTATTTTAAATGGCCAGTCTCCTGATGGAAGTATACCATTACAAATCAGATATAAAGGAG
>NW_011888943.1:603529-607059 GCF_000151845.1 Pteropus vampyrus | reverse complement strand
AAGTTCTAGGAAGAAGCATCCTTATATCTCCTCCAGCATAAACAGAGCCTAAACTACAGTTTATGATACTGGACTATAAGTGATGGTATCTTTTAAGGGATCCTGCTTAAAAAGTAGCTGATTAACCAAGAGAGCTAGCAATAGTAATGCACCTAATGTGGTATTCCATGTGGTTGGCGTCTGTGTATGTACTTACATTTTAATATCCATTACATTTAATTACAATTAGCATTACTTTTACGTTACTAATTTCATTTAACCAAAACAAGGGGGCTTTGGGGAAATTTAAGCTTTTTCTTTCTTTTATTTTAAATGGCCAGTCTCCTGATGGAAGTATACCATTACAAATCAGATATAAAGGAGTTTTTCCAGCAGACTTGAAAAATGATGATTGATGAACAGCAAATAGCTGTCTCAGAAGGCTCACCCTAGAACATCACAGATGGGGAGACCTTGCAGGAAATGACTGCCTTGCAGACAGCTCAAAAGTATTTTATTCATTCAATGGCCCCTGATTTTTATGAGGGTGCAGCACATGCAGGGGGTTCATAGAAAGACAGTTTCTAGTTTCCTACAAATGGAGAGGTGACCCCCTTTGAAGAACGAGGAAGCTTTTGTCCTTTAACTTGTCTGGGGGAACCCATAAAGGAAAGGACATTTAATACAATTATACAAATGAGATTGGCCTCGCAAAGCTTACTCAATCGTCTTGTGAAAATCTTATTTTGTATGGCGTGTGTGTGTGCATGTGCGTGTGCGTGTGTGTGTACTTACATGTGCAAAACAGAGGCATGGGCTGTTTTATTATTTCTTACTTCCTTCCAAAACCAAAATCGACAGGAGGATTTTAAAGATTTTTGTGACTACATCATCATAGGAGTCGATCCATCTGTATTGAAAAACGAAGAAACTAATGAATGCATTACCTTCATTTTCTAACCAAAAGTTCGAATATTTCCTTCTAGTCTTTTATTTGTATGTGTGTGTGTATGTCTATATACATACCTTTTTTTTTTTAAACAAATGAAGACCACACTTGTTCAGAGTTTCCGGTTCCATCTACTTTCTGTTGTCCTGAGCATTTTCCCCAGGAAATATTATTTTTAGGAACATTCACTGACAGTGACCAAGGCACACTGCAGGGTACCACGGGTGATCGTGCAGGTTATGCAGTGTACCAGCCTAGGCAGGTGGTCCCGCCTGAGATAAGATGCTGCTGATTCTGGGACTTGTATCTGCCGAAAACGCGGCCTGAGCGAGGCACTCCTTACTCCGCCATCCGGACGCAGCTCCAGAGTGTCTGCCTCGGGCTGGGGCAGGAACAGGGATTCACTGCCAAGAGGCTCAGAGGAGTGTCGGGGCCATGGCGGTGTTGCAGACGAGACTGGGGTGGTGGCTGCACAACCGTCTCAGTGCACTGAAGCTCACTGAACCATGGACTTACAATGGGTGAATTTTATGGTACCTTAATTATACCTCAAAAAAACTGGTGTCTTAGGGGGAAAAGGCAAGAATTCATCCTCGAAACAATCAAGCACCAGGGGGTGGGCACCAGTCTTGTCATTTCTATCCCATGGAGCAGAGGACCAGGCTCGGGCAGGGCTGGTCAGTTCCTTGAGATCCCCCCACCCCCCGCCTTGGAGTCACCCCCGCACTAAGCTGCGTGATGCTATGATACATCCAGTGGGTTTTTCACAGCCTGTCGGCTTGGAACCCTGATGTTTGGGGCAGTCCCTACCCGCTTCCTGGATTCGGAGTCTGTCGTCTGCAAATCGGCCCCTTCTCGCTCTGTTTCCCAGCCTGGGTGGCAAACACCCGAGCTGAAAACATGCATTGAGCAACAGGAAAACCAGGAAGGCTGCACCCGCTCCCTCCAGGCCGCCCTTGATCTAAGATGGTCTGATGAGAGCTGCTCAGCACCACGAGCAGCCCCTGAGGTCCGCCTTCCCCAGCCTGCATCTCAGCGAGTTTGATTTATTGCCTGTGCTTGAAGGGAGCCTAAAACAATGCAGAGCTTCTGGTGGCCTGTCTGAAAACACGCTCACACAGTCACCAAGCCCAGCTCTGAATCACCCTCCGGAGGGGCAGAGCCATCTTCAAAGCCCCGTCTGCCCGGTTTCCAGCAGACACGACTGTGGGCTGGGAACCAGTGTGGAAAAATTGACGGAAGGTTATTTTCGAATGTGGCCATGGTTTTGAGGACAGTTTCATCGCGGAGAGCCCCTTTTGTGTTTTTATTTTCATTGTGTTGTCATTCCAGGGGGGCTCATGTGAGGTCAGGCTGTGGGAACGTGGGGCTTGCAGGCTGCTTTCCAGTGGGTGGATGGCTTCTGGGGAACAGGGGGCGGCGGAGAGGACCAGGCAGAGCATGGCAGTCGGACTTTCCCCTCTGCTCGGCCCGCTCCTCCCCTTCTTCAGAGGTAGCGACCATCGACCGATCAATCAGCACGTCACCTCATTCTCACACAGCATGACCAAATGCGTAAACGGACTGTGGCACAGCCAGAAAATGGAATCTTATCCAGCAGTAAACAGAAATGACCTCTCCAGCCCGGAAAAGACATGGAGGAACCTTACGTGGCCTTCAATAAGTGAATGGATAGACCAGCTGTTACATGCCTATGCCCTGGAAGATGAGCGCCAGAAAGAAACGCGCTATCAAGCCACAAAAAGACGATGAGAAACCTTAAATGCACATTGCCAAGTGAGAGAAGTCAGTCTGAAAGGGTTACTTGTTTGATTCCAGCTACATGGGATTGGGGGGAAGGCAAAACGCAGAGACAAGAAGAGGGGCCGGGGGCAGGGGGAGGAGGAGGCGGGTGAGTGGGTGGAGCCCAGACTCAGCGGTGAAAGTGCCGTGTGTGGTGTTGTGAGGGGGCATCCAGGCCATTGTATACAATTGTCCGAAGGCAGCATAGAATGTGCAACACCAAGACCGAACCTTAACGTGAACTGTGCGCTTGAGTTAATAGTGACGTATCTGTATGGATTGGTCAGTTGTAACAAATGTAGCACACTATAGCCAGATGTTGACACAGGAGATCCTAGGGTGGCGGGAAGAGGACATACGTGGAAACTCTGTTCTTTCTGCTCGGTTTTTCTGTACCTAAAACTGCTATAGAAATCTATTAATTTAAAAAAGTTATATCTGTCCCCAAACCTTCCATTGACTTCCTTTGACATTTGACATAAAATCCCAGATCCTTGTCTTGTCCTGACAGAGGCCGATGTGAGCTGTGCCTGTCCACCTGCTTGATCTCCTCTCCGTCTTTAGATGGCCCTTGCTGGCGGTCCTCAGCCCCGCCGGCCTCCATCAGGCCCAGCCCCTCACCACCGCGGCGTTTGCACGGGCCCAGCCTGCTCCCTCCTCCTCCGGCTGCCTCCTCCCCATCTCCTCGGCCAAAGCTTAATGACAAAAACCTTTCTCACCGCACTGCCTAAAAGAGGTTTCTCCTGGGAATTTCGACCATGGACCCTTTCTTGTTTCCTCCTTAATAGCTTTTGAAAGCTGTTACTGTTTCATGTATACA
>NW_011888943.1:601381-602769 GCF_000151845.1 Pteropus vampyrus | reverse complement strand
AGGCCATTGTATACAATTGTCCGAAGGCAGCATAGAATGTGCAACACCAAGACCGAACCTTAACGTGAACTGTGCGCTTGAGTTAATAGTGACGTGTCCGTATGGATTGGTCAGTTGTAACAAATGTAGCACACTATAGCCAGATGTTGACAGAGGAGATCCTAGGGTGGTGGGAAGAGGACATACGTGGAAACTCTGTTCTTTCTGCTCAGTTTTTCTGCACCTAAAACTGCTATAGAAATCTATTAATTTAAAAAAGTTATATCTGTCCCCAAACCTTCCATTGACTTCCTTTGACATTTGAAATAAAATCCCAGATCGTTGTCTTGTGTCCTGACAGAGGCCGATGTGAGCTGTGCCTGTCCACCTGCTTGATCTCCTCTCCCTCTTTAGATGGCCCTTGCTGGCGGTCCTCAGCCCCGCCGGCCTCCATCAGGCCCAGCCCCTCACCACCACGGCCCAGCCTGCTCCCTCCTCGTCCGGCTGCCTCCTCCCCATCTCCTCGGCCAAAGCTTAATGACAAAAACCTTTCTCACCGCACCGCCTAAAAGAGGTTTCTCCTGGGAATTTCGACCATGGACCCTTTCTTGTTTCCTCCTTAATAGCTTTTGAAAGCTGTTACTGTTTCATGTATACACTTGTGCGTTTTCCTTGGTTACTTACGGTCTTGCTGCCCTCCCTCTCTCAAACAGAAGGCAGGGACTATAGATGAGGGCAGGAAGCTTTGTCTGTCTGATTCTTGATGTGTCCCTCTGGTCTTGAACTGTGTCTGGCACACAGTAGGTGTTCAATAAATGACTGCCTGAATGAGTGAATGTGCATTTACTGACACCTACTGTTTTTGTTGGGGTTCAGTGTAGGAAATAAAAAACATTTTAGGTCTTTTAAGCTGAAAGTTTTCTAATGCACAGAATTAGGAATTATGAAACGCGTGGAACGGCCAACAGACAAAGCAACTATAGGTTCTTAATTTCCATTGTGCCAGCCCCGCTTAAGGCTCCTCGCACCCTGCCCCGCGGGTCCTAGCCGCAGCCTCCCCCCGTGCCTGGCTCTTGTCTCCACACACGTGTTACTGCAGTAACGTCCCCTTTATGCAGCATGCTGGTTAAGTATTAGTGCTTCAAGGTAGACTGGCTGAGGTTGGAGTCCTGACTCTCACGCTTACCAGCTGTACGGCCAACCTCAGTTTTTTTACCCGTAAAATGGGATGCTTATGGGACCGATCCTCAGGCTTTGGGAGGATTAAGTAAGATAATGCGTGTGCCGTGCTAGCGCTGATGCCTGGCCGAGGAAAGCTCCGACTGCGTGCGGTACATAACTATACCCCGTTCTGTGCCAGGTGGGGTCATGGCGGTGAGCAGGAGCAGCTAGGACCCTGCCCCCGTGGG
>NW_011888943.1:597953-600041 GCF_000151845.1 Pteropus vampyrus | reverse complement strand
AGCTCCGACTGCGTGCGGTACATAACTATACCCCGTTCTGTGCCAGGTGGGGTCATGGCGGTGAGCAGGAGCAGCTAGGACCCTGCCCCCGTGGGGGCCCCATCCTTGCTGAGGACAGGCGTGCTAAGCTGATAAATACAGCCCAGAGGCAGAGAGGGTGGCCGACTGGGGGTGGGGGTGGGGCAGCCACGTTAACAAAGGTGGTCAGGGAAGAAAGTGCCTGGACCTGAACGGGGAGAGGGAGGGAGCCATGTAAAGATCTGGGGACACCGTTCCAGGCAGAGGAACAGCAAATGCAAAGTCTCTGAAGTGGAGGCAGAAAGAGCAAGGAAGCAGGTGGATCAGAAACTACCAGAAAAGCCTGGCTCTTCATCAATATGGTCAGCAGTATTGAAACAGAGCCACGGTGTCTGTTTTCGTACATTTTACCCCTCCTTCTCCAGTCCTTCTGGTTCCCTCCGATTCACTGTGTTTTTGGGTAACCTCCCTGGCGTCTGATTCATCACCGTCTCATAGTTTAATAACTGAGCTTCTGTATTAGTTACCTCTTGCTGTGTAATAAATTATCCCCAGACTTAGTGGCTTCGAGCAACAATGAGTATTTATTATCTCACACAATTCTTCTGGGGCAAGAATTCGGTAGCGGCTTAGCTGCGTGGTTCCGGCTCAGGGTGTCTCATGAGGTGGCCGTCACCTAAAGGTTTGACCGGAGCTGGAACATCCATCTCTAAGGTGATACACGCACACGGTGGCCAAGTTAGTGCCGGCCGTCGGCGGGAGGCCTCAGCTCCTCCCTGTGCGGGAGTCTCCGTAGAGATGCTGGTGCGTCCCCTCGACATGGCAGCTGGATTCCCAGAGGTAGTGATCCCAGAGAAAAAGGTGATGTCTTTTACAACCTCACCTCGGAAGTCGTAAGCCCTTCGGGATTCTGCTGGTCACACAGGCCAGCGTGAGCGGGGCTCAGAGGGGAGGGCGCCAGGAGGCAGGTGGCATCGGGAGCCACTTTGGAGGCGGCTGCCACAGGTGTTCACCCTTTCGGATATGCACTGGGCTGCTCTTCTCCCTGCTTGGGCCAGACTCGATCCATCGATAGTTCTGGTCGGTGACCAAATCCTGAGTGGTGTCCATAGCCAGGAAGATCATGGCTTGCCTTTCAGTTTGAATCATTTTTACGTTTTCTCTTCTCAAACATTTTTCCTTTGCACGGTGAGAACTTTACTGTTCAAATTTCAACCTCTGTCTGAGCCAACCCAAGCTGATTCAGCCCCTGAGACAACAAGATAGAAATAATTAAAGTGGGAAGGAAAAGAAATTAGCTTGTCTGGCAAAAAGCTATAAAGTACTTTGACTGCCAGACACCGGATCCGCCACGGGAGAACAGATGGGAATATTATGTAAATACAGCGAACGCCAGGAAGAAGCAGGAAAGGCAGCTTGTCGCTAGTCAAATGGTTTTCGCAAATATTTTTGCATCGAGGCTCTGCAGAATGCCGACGCAGGTGATCGGAGTGCGAGGCGTTCCTCTAGCCCCGTCTGCGTGTGCAGACACGGTCCAGAGCAAGGTGTGCCCCTCGGAAATCATGTTTGGGGATCAGCAGTTTCCCAGTCGCTGGGCACGGAAGGCGCCTCCCAGAACCCGGAGAACTTGGACTCCCCACGACCCGACGCTCGTGTTGCAAGATTTGGGCACAGACCGGACGGATCTCAGAGCCGTCGGGTCCTTGTATCCGCACCTCCGCGGTGGCCCAGGCGACGGGAAGGATTTGGGGTTTGTGACTGAAGATGAATGCGATTTTAAAAATAGCAGCGTCCACCTCGCGAGGCTTTGCTAGGGGCCGATGTGCCCTGGGTAATTGGGACGGAGGTCAGCTTTGCAAGAAAAGGGTCCTCGACGTAGGATATTCGTAACGTGCAATCTCAAGCAAGAAGAAACGACGCGATGTTAGCGCGTCCACTGGACGCTGCGGCGTACAGCAGGGACGGACGCTGCTGCTCTGTGAGCTGAATTTAAAGTATTTATCACATTTAACCTCCACTCGCCTTTGAAAGGAGGTCAGCGGTGGGCAGAGTCATCAGAGAGACCTTGAC
>NW_011888943.1:593020-596293 GCF_000151845.1 Pteropus vampyrus | reverse complement strand
CCTAGTCTGGCCGCAGGTGGCCTTTGCGACTGACCTTCCCTCTGGTCTGCGTTGTAGCTCCCCTGGGAGGTGTTTCGATCGAAGTGCAAAAGCATCACTTCAGGAGAGATGCGGCCCCGCCGGGTGTGGCCTGGTTCTCCTGGGCGCACAGAGCTGGGAAGAGCTGGACAGAGCTGGACCGCTGTCTGGGAGCTGGCCCCCTAGGCCCCACTCAGCTTCATCTTACCCCCTACCTCCCGCCCCCGTTTCAGTAATGACATGTGTCGTGTGCCGAGGGCTCTACGTACACTCATCTGTGTCCCTATGAAATAACCACGAGGCAGGTCGTAGTAAACGAGTGTTTTTTACATGGAAGCTGGAGGGCAGGACAGCAGAGAACTTGAGCAGAGTCACGCAGAGTCGGGGTTCGAGCCCAGGCCCCCGGAGAGCCTCCGAGCGCCCCTCTCCCCTCTCCCAGCGGTTTTAGAGCTAGAGAGCCCCCCTCCTCCAGGCGCCAAGGGGGAAACCCAAAATCTAATTCTGGGCCGTAGTCTTAACAGCAGGAGGTGACTTGATGGCCTAAGAATGAGGTGTTGTTTTCTTTTAATTGTTGTGGTGGTTTTTGTTTCGCTGCGTCACACGCTGGAGCTGGTTCTGCTCTCGATCCAGATCCCTGGCTGTCGCGCCTCCCGCTCCGACCCTCCGATCGGCCTGTCTCTCTCTGTTACGGGCCTGCTCAGGGCAACGGGGCAGGAGATCAAATGCCTCCTGACAGATGACAAGATCGAACCAACATCACGCTGGGTTTGGGGCCGTGCTCCATGTGGCAGGAGGGAGGAGCAAGGCTTAGAGACAGAGCGGAAACGAACCTGGCCCATGGCGTCAGTGTGACCGTCGGCGCGTGACGGGGGCTGCGTCCCTTGACTTGTAGGCATGGCGGCTGCCCGGGGTTCTGCACCCAAGGGCTTCGCTCTCCCTGGTCGTGAAAACGGTTATTAGGGGCCACTGTTCTCTGCGCCGGGCAGTGCGGCTGAATGGAGCTGGCACCGGCTTCCGAGCTGGCCCGAGCAGGCGGGGTCCCGCCCTGCCACCCACAGCTCCGGGAGCCCGGGCTTCATCGGCTGCTTTAGGCACGATGGTGACAGGGGACTCGCAGGCAAGGGCCGGAGGCGGTGCTGGGCCTCAGTCCTAACTGTCAGACCCAGAGGCCGAAGAGGCCGAGCGATGGCTCAAGGGCTCGCAGCTGAGGGAGGCAGAGCTGGAAGAGGGACCCAGGGGCAACCCCCACCCCCACCCCGCGTCCTGGTAAGCTGTCCTGTCCGCCTCAGTCCTGCCTGCTTTGACCTTTAAGATCTCCGCCTGCTCAGAAATCCTCCAGCTCTGTGGCGGCACCCCAGGCTCTGCGTTTCTGGGCTACTCTGCGTCTGTCCCTGGGAGGGGCTCGCTTCCGGGGCATGTGGCAGGGACAGAGGTGGCGTGTGTGGGGGACGGAGGCGTGTGGGGGACAGAGCCGGCGCCTGGTGCCCAGCTCAGGGCTCTGCACTGCGGTTGTGACCACTGCGACGCCCTCAGCCGGTGCTGCAGTGGGTCTGGCCGGATGCTCACGCCGCGGTGTCCCTTTATGTGGCACTAACTGACCAGGTACCTCAGGCTCTTCAGGGGCTTTGGGAGGGGGAAAGGGGCCCCAGGCAGAAGACTCTGGGCTTGCTGGGGCAGCACCCCGAAGGGCAGTACAGACTCAGAGCCACTGTGGGTCTGGGGCCTCGGCAGCCCCAAGCCTGCAGCGTGGCCCAGCCCCAGGCTCAGGACAGGCTGCCCCGGACCCAGCCCGAAAGAAAGCGGGGGCCTCGTCCCACCTTCCCAGCTCCCGCGCCCTCCCAGGAAGTGGGGAGTCCCTTTAGAATTCGAGAGGAAGCCCCGTGCCGAATTTGACAAGCAGGGAGAGAATGAGGGGACCGTGTTCTGAGCGTCCCCAGCACCGTTGAAGTCGGTCCTGAGCCTCATTTTCCCTCCGGCTCTCCAGAGCAGCCGCCCCCCACTCTCCTGCAGAGGGAAGGGGTTCCAGGAAAACCGCTGGGGTGAAAGCAGCAAGTTGGGGCCCAAAGGGCACTTTGTATGGGGACCTTCCCCTCGGAATAGCCCTGAATGCTGTTTGGGAAGGAGACCCCGGGGCTGGCCTGGGACTCTGCATTTTAAGGAACTCCCCGCCCCCATGCTGATGCACAGTTAGAAGTGCCAGGGAAGGGCCAGGAACTGTGTCAAGGTGTGGCCCTCTCCCACCTTAGACACCGTTTCGAATGTCTTGGCGGCCGCTCAGCGTCCTCAGGCGGAAGGCCCGTGCCCTTGGCTTGGCCCACTGGACAGCGTCTTCCCATCATCACTCGCCAGCCACACTGCCCCTCCGGGGCTGCGTCCCCATCCCTGCCACCGGACCTTTGCACAGCCTGCTCTTGCCCCCTACATGCTGCTCCCGGGAACCTCCGGGGCCGCTGGTCTAGCTCAGCTCCCGGAGTTCTCCCTCCTGGGTCCAGGCACCCCGCTTCAGCCACTTCCTTCAGATGGAGGTCACGTGCCCTCAGCTCAGGACAATGTCCTAACGTCCAGAGCACCCCCTGGGCCGGGAGCTCCCTGGGAGTGGAGACCAGAGCTGTTCCATCCCCAGGCCTGCGGACAAGGCGCTTCCTGGTTTAGCGTCCAGATCTGGAGTCCCACTGAGCACGTCCACTCCAGGCCCCCTGACTACTCACGCAGCCCAGGGTGTGGCACCACGAAACCTGCCTGGGCCTCGGACTCCATGACCGTCAAACAGCTCAAACCGTGTCTCTCGCAAAGCAGCCGTTGGGAGAGCGCCGTGAAGGTCCTTAGAGTAGCCTCTGGCATGTTCATTCAGCAAATATTTAGTGAGCACTCGCCGTGCGCTGGGCACCGTATCCACACAGCTACGGCTGCGAGCGAAACCCACAGAGCCCCCTCGGGTCGGGGGAGAGACAGTCACAGGTGGCTCTAGCCGAGAACGAGGAGCAGCGGGAAGTGGCGTGTTTGGGGTTCCCGGCGGGGGTGGGGGGACCCAGACTGCCCCCAGCCCTGGTCTTCTCACCCATCACAGGGCGTGAAGAGAGAACCTGGTCCATGGCGTCACTGTGACCGTTGGCGCATGACTGGGGCTGCGTCCCTTGGCTTGTACCGAGGGGCGAGCTGTAATTAGTAGGACAAACAAGGCAGCAAAACATGATCGAGTTAAAATGGGAGGGGGAGGCGTGTTGGGTCAGGAGGACGGGGAGTGGGGTGGGGTGG
>NW_011888943.1:577705-592215 GCF_000151845.1 Pteropus vampyrus | reverse complement strand
AAACTGGAAGAATTTGTCATTGTCTTGAGTCACTTACTGCCCAGCACCCTTCCCAAAGGCAAGGGGACTTCCAGAGCGTCAGGGCTCAAGCGCTGTGTCGTCCCTTTACTTCTCTGTCATGGATTCCCCACGTGGTGCTGGGTGTCTGTCTTCGTTACCCAACGTCCGCTTCCCCTCTTCCTTGTCAGCAGCTTGGGCGTTCCTGGGGAAACCTCACCTCCTCTGTGCTTAGCCTTGAATTTGGAGCCAAGGTGTAGGCCAGCGCCTGCCTCGGGTTGGGCCCTGATTGGCTGAAACCAGTTGTCACGTGCCATGTCCAGGACAAGGAGATTGGCTCCATGAATGGTCACATTGCCGAATCCACATCCAAAAGATCTGACAGACGCATAGATTTATTTTCTTGCTCTGTCAGCCAAGGGGGCCTGGAAGCACTGACAGCCTGGTGACATCGAGGTCATCCAGAGGTCAGGTCCTACTTTCTAACAGCCTTCTCGGAAGGAAAGGACCCGGGGCCCCGTGGAGAAGTGGCCGATCCCTGGACTGGGGTGGGGAAGATGCCAGACGGGCCTGGAGCACCTTGCAGTGACGGAAGGTGAGGAACTGATTAGAGAAGCCACCACAATAATGGAGGTGTCGTAAGTGACACAGGAGCCAACCCAAAGAGCTCCCAGCAGCCAGAGCTGGAACAACCTGAGCAGGAAGGTAGTGTCCGATCATAGCCCAAAGTGTCAGATAAATGTGTAGGACCCACACCAATATAAATAAATGGCCGAATAATGGATAAATACATAGAAATAGACAAATCTCTCATTCAGAAAGATTCCAAATAATTGATGTAGATAGTCCTTTCTGATGTAGATAGTGAGGTGGATCGTAGCCCCCAGCTCCCGAAGTGTGGGCTGTCCTTAGTGACTTCCTTCCAAAAAGCATAATGTGGAAAGAGAGAAAAAGTAACTTTACCGTGGAGAAACCTGGCAAACATGACCTCAGCCAGGCGGTCAAGGTCAACATGAATAGCGATGGATCATGTTGATCTTTTGTATCCTTGATATGATGTGATCAGGAGGGCACTTTACATTTAGGGTCTTCTTCCCCCTAACCCATGACCCCAGGATATTCATGAGAAAGTATAAGCCAAATCCTAGGGGGGTCCTAACGGAGTACCTGAGCAGGAGTCCTCTAAACCGCCAAGGTCATCCAAGCAAGAGAAGTCTGAGAAACTGTCCTAACTACGGGGAGCCTAAGGAGTCGTGATGGCTCAATGTCATGTGGTATCCTCCACGGGACTCGGGACCGGAAAAAGTGTATTAGGCAGAAGCTAAGGACATCTGAATGTACTTTGGACTTAAGTTAGTAATAATGTATCGATATTTGTTATTGTGACGGATGGATGTACCATACTCATCTAAGATGTTAATAATAGAAGAAGTGGGATGTTGGGTATATAGGAAACTCTATAAATCTGAAACTCTTCTAAAATTAAAAAAAAAAAAATTTTAAGCTGATATGAAGAGAGACTTGTTGGGCCTTTCTCATCACAAATAAAATCAAGCTCCCTTGCTCTCTGTCCCATGAAGAATGTAAGTTATGGAATTTAAAGCGGAGGGTGTCATTTTGCTGCCGAAAAATGGAAAGACGCGAGCTGTTAGCAGTCGGTGGGTACAGCCCAGGCATAAAGCTCACCCCACAGAAAGATGAGACAGAGTAGAAACGAAGTCCTTGGTCACATGGCATGAGCTGCTGGATGCAGCCTTGCCTGAAACTTAGCTCCTTGACGTTTCTGATTCCGAGCCAATAAATAAATTCCCTTCTTGTTTAAGTGGGTTTTGTGTCAATTGAAACACAATGATTAATTACGCATCATTGAGGATTAGTCCCCATCTTCTCTGATCGACTCAGTGATCCCCAAATTCTGAGCTCACACATTCTGTTGTGTGGGGAACACCAATGAATCACTGACGAAGTCTGAGGGATGTGCTCTTTCCAAGGGCAGAGAGAATGAAGGGCATGGGCGGGGGGAGGCAGGGCTGGTCCGTGCCCCTCCAATCGTCTCTCTGCTCCGCAGAGAAGCTGTTGCTGGAGGATAATTTCTGGAACATTCTTCTGACTGAGCCAGGACTTAAGCTCATTGCTTCTCAGTTGTATGTGGCTTGTGGCTGCTCGTTGTTTTATTTAGGCGTGGCGGGGGTGGGGTGCAACTGTGGTTTGAGTTTTTGTGTCTGCTTTAGACTTCATTAGATGATCACCCCCTTCCAGCTCTATCCCACCGCTCATTGTGATGTTTCTATTTGTTATTTTTTTAAAAAATCTTTTTATGTGGATCATTTAACCTGGCAACAGTTCAGAAATGGGATGCCATTTGTGTAAATAAACAATCAAACATTTCTAAACCGTCCCTGTTCCCCACGGGGAAGGGACCGTCTCTCCGTCATCTTTATTTTCCCCAGTACCCAAGGCCCAGCGCATGCGGCAAGTCAACAGATGAACTGGTCCGTCTCTCCGTGTACACGGAGGGGGATCTCAGACGCACACGGGCCAGGCATCTGTCAGGGACAGCATGCATCGACTCCGTCTGGGTCCAGAGCTTCTCGCTTCTCTGTAGCCCTCACCGCCTGCCCAAGCACCAGCCTTCCAGCATGTTCTTAGGGGCTAACAACACCCCAGATCCTCCCTAACCCTTCGAGCTCAAGCTCTTATGGAGAGTGGCTAAAGGCAGTCGAAATTCCCGGCCGGCTGATAGCCAGGTGGAAGGCTCCATGCTTTCAACAGAGCCCTTTAATCTCTTCCTAAGCTGCAGAGGGGAATGAATGAAGCGTTCTACGGCTGGCAGTCAAACCTCCATGGTTTTGGTGAGAGGCGTGAGCTCCCGTTGGAGACACATACCTGCCCTTTCACTAGCTCTTCCGTGTTCTCTAATTCAGCTGCCCAGGTTCCAAGAGATCTTATCAGAAGCCACCTGGATCTCCCCAGCCTCCTGATGTACAAAATCCTAAACTCTTCGCTTTTCTCGCTTTCATTTATTCTGAATGCACATTAGCTCTGGCTCGAAGGAATCCGTCTGTCTGTCCTTCTGTCCGTCTGTCCGTCCGTCCGTCCGTCCATCCATCCACCCACTCACCCATCCAGCCATTTATCCATCTACTCAACAAATAGTAACTGAACACCTACCGCGCGCTTGGCATGTGAGAACTGAGACCGACGGAAATCCCTGTGTCTGAGTGAAACAATACAGGGACCAGGCAAAACTACCAGAGTCGCTTGCTGCAGGAGATTCGTGCTCCTGGAGGGTAAGCCTGTCCACTAAGTGAACAGCTTTCTCATCGAGAACTTTTTCTGTAAAGGTCTGTGGTCGGCAGAGCAGTGGCCCCAGTGTCTGTGTCCTAACCTCCCGGGACTGTGAATATGTTTCTTTTCACCGCAAGAGGGACTTGCAGGTGCCACTCAGGATTTTGAGATGGGAGATTATCCTGGGTTCTCCAGGTGGGTCCCGTGTGATCGCAGGGCTTCTTCTAAGGGGAAGAGGGAGGCGGGAGTGTGAGGGTTGCAGTGTGACAGCTGTCTTTGGCTTTGAAGATGGAGGAGGGACCACGAGCTACAGAACGCAGGGGGCCTCTGAAAGCTGGAAAGGCAAAGAAGCCAACTCTCCCCATGGCTTCTGAAGGGAACGCAGCCCTGCCTTGGCTCCACTCCAGTGAGACCCATGTCAGGCTTTTGACTTCCAAAGCTGTGAGATAAACACATTTGTGTTTTAAGGCACCAGGTCTGTGGTCATTTGTCACAGCAGCCACAGGAAACTAATACGAGTTCAGATGGTGAGTATTTTCAGCTTTGCGGGTCATAGGTTCTCTTTTCAGAGCTCCCAACTCTGTCATTGTCGGTAAGTGAATGAGCGTGGCTGGATTTGGTCCCTGGGCCCATACTTCGTCAGCTCTGGTCCTGACATATTCAATAGGGGTTTATAATAGTAGCGACCCTCAGAATGTTATTTTGGGAGCATTAAATGAACTAATGCATAGAAAGCTGTTAGCAGGGCCTGAAACATAGCAGGCAGACAATAAACGTTCATTATTTGTATCCATCTTCCTGTGATGCTTATATGAGGAGGAATAGACGTGATTTTCACAGCAGTCCGCCCTTCGGAACACTGTGGGGATGGAGCAAGAATCATCTGTTTGTCCAGTGTTTCTGATTAGTCCTCTTCTCTGGAGCTCGCAGATAGCACATGAGAGGCAGCAACAGCGTGGAGAGGACGGATAAATGAGAAGGCCCGTCTTTACCTGAAAATGACAACCTAGACAAAGATGATGAAAAACAAGTGTCTCCGAGCCACGGGATCCTCCCGGCTTTGAATGGCACGGGTTCTGCCGTTCCTGTTTCTCCGTGCTGGCATTGACATATTTTATTACTAATTACTTCTTCAAACCTCATCAATGATCTTTTGCACTTTCCGCAAAGATATGTTGAAAGCTTTTAATGAAGAAATTAATTATGTATAGTCTTGAATGCAAATTAGGCTAATTAATTGTAGCATTGATACCTTCTCCCAGCACAAAATATGAGAACTGGCGTGATACATATTTATAAGGTACAGTACATTTTGACAGATGCCTGCAGCTTGTGATGAAAAGGTGGTCAAGGTGTCGGAAAGGATGCCTTTTCTCTGACAGATAAATGTGGTTGAATTTTGTGAGAAGTTCAGTTGTCAACAATAGTGACTTTGGAATGTTGAGATGTGAAAACTTTGGGCGGAAAGTGGATCTTCTCCAAGTCGGAAAACTTTGGAGTGGAAGCTTGGAACTCAGATGGCATGTTTCTGGAAAAATCCTTTTGGGTGCTCTTGGTTTCCACCGTGTACTTCTCCAAGAGCCATGTACACTGGGGCTGGGTGACCGACTGGCTGGGATGCCCCTCTTCTCAGCTGAGCTTTGTTCCATGCATCTGTGTGGACATCTGTGTGACCATCGCTTGGCCACTGGCAAACAATGCTTGACTCCACAGAAACCATTGAGGGGTGAAAAATGACCACAATATTTTACTTGTGCCATCAAGAAGTAGAGTTTATTTGTCTACTCTTCAGATCTTGGCTTGGCCACGTGACTTGCTTGGGCTGGTGGGACTTCAGCAAACGTGACAGAAGCAGAAGACTGGAAAGGGTTTCTGCGACGGGTTTGCTGTACCTGCTCTTGCTGGACACTCTTCCGCCACCGTGAGAACAAGCACCTGGAGACAGGCCCAGCCATCTCAGACGTGACCCAGACCTGTGAGTGAGGCCATGTTCGACCAGCCGGTCCCTGCTGAGCCAACCCAGACTAGAAGTCTGCCCAGCCAACCAACAGAATCACGAGAAGTTTAAAGAACATGTTTGCTGTTTTACACCACTGAGTTTGGGATGCTCTGTTATGCAGCAAAGGCTAACCGATGCAAGTTAGCACCAAAATCTTAGGGCAGTTTCCTCCTACATGTGAGGAGGTGGGTACCAAGGTCCTCCTTCATGAGTGACAGGTACTGCTTCCTAGGAAGTCTTTCACAGATACAGACCAGTCTTTGAGGGAAGATAGACAATAAAGAAGTAAACGAGCCAGTATTTCGTTACAAATTGAAGGAAGTGATTTGGACGAAGAATGAGGGATGATGCTTTGCTCTGAGCATGTGTCTGCCTCTCAGCAACCGTCCCCTCCCTGCCTCTTCTTGCTTCCTGGCCAAGCTCTTAGAGGCCAGGGCAGAGGCTGAAGGCCGGGAGCTCGTTTCTCAGCATCCCGTGCAGCCGGGCGTGGGCAGGGGACCCAGTCTTGGCCAACCTGCCAAGGGTTCCCTTAGAAAGGTCTCTGTCCCTAATAAAAAGAGGCACATCTTCTCTGATGGTGTGGCTATGGCCTTCTGTGGTAGGCAGAATTCCAAAATGGCCCCGCCATTTCCTGCCTCCGTCCCCGGAACTGTGACTATGCCGAGATGTCACTCCCATGATTATGTTACATTAAATGGCAAAAGGGATTGTGATGTGATGCCGGCTGCTAAGCGGTTGACTTCGAGTTCATCAAAAGGGAGATCGCCTGGGTGGGTCCAGTCTCATCACATGAGCCCGTGAAAAGTGGGTTTTCTCCAGTTCGATCAAGCTCGGTTCGTTCGGGGGGCCTGTCTCTTCTTCTCTTTGAAGGTACAACCTCACGAAACCACAAGTTATTGGTAAGAGAGGCTGGGTGGCCGTCTACAGGAGCGGCAGTGAACAACGATGGGTCAAAACCAGACACAGACGGAGAGGTGGTGGGGAGTCTGCGTGCTGTCTCGGCCCCTCCTGGGCCTGGCTGCACCCCAGCCAGTGCAGTCTCCCAGATGTCACCACCTCCTCACGGCCAGTCCTCGCTTTCATCTAAGCTCAGCTCGGTGTGGATTCCTTGTGGAGGGAAGCGTCCCAGCCAGCGCCACACCCTTCCACATCAGGAGGTGAGTGACAGGCGGCCAACCTGGTCACAGCCTCCGGCGCGGCCGCCTTTGCATTCCAGTCTGTACCTTCTTGTTACAGACTTCTCGCCCTAGACCGTGGCCACTCCGGGTGTGAGATGTTCGTTACTTGCCCTTGAGGAATCTGAGAGTTCGTGCTGCGAAACCGTGACCGCAGGTCGGCATCGTGCCACATCCAGGCGTCCGGTCAGCGGCAGGCAGTGCGTGGGGTTAGGTCTCATGCGGTGCATGCTGGGTACCGGCCGTGCACAGTAGGACCACATATTGGTCTGCAGTGTGTTGACATGAAGAGAATTGATCCGTCACCACCGGCAGTTCGTGGAGTCACTGCCCCAGGCTCGTGCACGTCAAGGTTTTCGTGGCAGGTGTCATCGTTCGAGGCAGTCTTTGGAGTTCCAACTGTAGCTTTTCTTCCTGGAATACATGACAGAATGTCACTCATTTTCTCAGTTCTGGTGGGGGAAGCTCTTGGGCCCCTGTCTTCTTTGGGAGCCCAAGCCAGATGGAGAAGCCTTAGGTGTAGCCATCTCTGCCCAGGTCTCCTTGGAAGGTGGTAGATTAAGTGTGAGAAGGAAAAGGTTACCCAGCCCATCGCTTCTCAAATCGTGTTTTTTGCCTCCAGGTGTGCCCGGAAAAGGACCCCCCGTTAGCAGAGGAGACGCTGCTCAGTGTGTCTCTCTCGTGGAAACTGGGGATGAGAGTGGCAACGAAGCCAGACCTAGAAAGCTGGAGCTGGAAGGAACCCGCGAAGTCACTCGAATGCTCTATTTCAGTTTCGGGGGGGACTGAAGTCAGAGGTGTCAGTCAAAGGACTTGTCCAAAGCCGCACAGTGAGGCAGTTCACATCCGGCCATGACCCGGACCCTCGAGCCTCTGGCCCTAACTTACTGTATTCGGTTACTAATGTGGCTGCTGCCACGAAGATCAAAATAGCAGGGGCCGAGTCTAGATAGAAGCTCGTTTCCTCTTTTGTAGTTTGGGGCAGTGGCTCAGGCCGATCCCGTCAGAAACCCAGGCTCCATCTCTCTTTTTCGCTTCCATCTTCAGCAGGAGGCATCTATTTCATAGTCTGTCCTGAGGGATGAGGGTTGAACAGGATCGGACTGAAGTTATAGAAAGATCAGGCACCTGCAGGGTGAGGAGAGGGTGGGCGTGCGTGGGGGCTGGCCAGGGGGTCATCACAGGAACGCCCGTTAGGAGCCGGACAGTCACGAAACTGAGGAAGGGACCCGTGTAAGGTGACAGAGGGCAGCTTGCTCTTGCCTTCGCTCTGGGGAACGGCAGGCAGTGGTGGGGACTGGTGACCTGGAGCGTGCCTGCCTGTCTGTGGGGGGCTTCTCAGCTTTGGGGTGTCGACATTTGGGGCTGCATAGTCCTTGCTCTGGGGTGCTGACCTGAGTATCGGATGTTTGGCAGAAACCCTGGCCGCTACAAATAGGTTGCCGGTAGCATCTTCCCCCAATTTGTGACAAAAATGTCTCCAGATATCACCAAATGTCCTCAGAGAGTGAAATTACCCTCTGAAACTGAGAAGCGCTGGCCACCTCTCAGCTCCAGTTGCAGATGCCCTGGGACAGGCGGGCAGGACACTCCAGGCCCCGACTCACAGCTTTTGAGCCAGCCTGGGTCTGTCACGACCAGCAAGTGGTAGACGCGATTCACGGTGCATTTGTCCGTAAGTTTCCCAAAGGACCCGCGTAACGGAACCTTCCACTGAATAAATAGTAGTTTGTTCAGTATTTGTTGAAGGAGCGAACAGAAGAATTTGAAAGTTTATTATGCGAATCCTGCGTGTCCCTCCCGCTCAACCCCCTAATTTTTATCTGACATGCAAACCCCCGATCTTCAGATGGGTCAAGTCCATTTCTTTCTCTTTCCTGTCCCTTCCAGGAGGTTTTAAGAATTCAACGAATCATCCGCACACACACAAACCTGATGCCACACAGTTGCCAGCGCCCTCGCGTGAAACCGGCTCTTTCAGAAAGACACAGGAGAGCCACACACTTCTTTTTTAGAGGAAAAATGCTGGGCCACATGTGGGAAATACTGTCAGCTTTGTGGTGGTCGGGACGACACGTTTATGCTGAAAATGTTCTGCTCTGGTTAAAAGTAAGTAAAACAAAACCCGTTCGTCAGAATTAGCATCGGTGTTTATTTTTCACACTCCTGGTGTTTCGGACAGCCCGGCCCCTCCCCCGCACCCCTGTCTTGCAGAAAAGGTTCCCGCGTTGATGGGACCACGCAGAGTCATTCCTTCGTTCCTTCGTTTGCAACTCCCTCCCCAGCCCCTCTCTTCATAGCTGGGTGTTTCCGGCAGGCTCTGCCTCTGGTTTAGAGGTTTAGCGGAATTCTGCAGGTTCAGGGATTCTGATCTCCAAAAGCAGTCAGGGTCCGGCAGGTGCCACATGTTCCCTGCCTGGATGCAAGGTGACAGCGAGCTCTAGGATCTGTGGGCAATGGCAGAGCCAAGGCACATAGACAACACACACATCAGGGATGAGCGTACAGATAGGCATCTTTATCCAGAGTGTCCTCTGAGCCCACAGCCACTGACACCTGGTGGGTGCTAGCTCAGGTGACGCTGCCAAAAACCAGGAAGAGCAGGTAGCATCGTGACCCCACCTGTGAGAGATGCACCTCGGAGGGCCGCTGTGGTCGGCGGAGTAATACCTGCCCGCCCGCGGGGGCGCTTCTGCCCCTAGGGCCTGTCCCCGCCCAGCTCACCTCCAGCCACTCTGCGCCAGCCACACTGGCTGCTTTTGGGGCCTGGGCTCTGCTCTGTCACCAGCATCGTGACTTTGGGCAGGAAGGTGCCTCTCTGGGCATCTTCTGCCGCCAGCCACAGAAGCACATGTCTGCGTGCAGCACGAGATGCCCAGACAGCTTATCTTGTGCCAGTGTGGAGCTGAACTGTTTGAGAAGATGCTCGCTGGGTTCCTGTGACCTGGCCCCGCCCCCCAGGCCCCAGGAGACCCCAGCCCTCCCTGCCCCATGGGAAGGCCCAGAGCTGGGGAAGGGGCTTTCCATCTGCCCCTTTGTGTGGGTTATTCCTTTGTCTGACCTCACAGGTGTGTGACCAGGGAAGTCGCAAACAGCGTACACACAAAAGGGCCTGGTGCTTGGTTTAATGCTCTGCATTGCTGTCTTGAAATCCTCAAGACTTTATTTTTTTTAATTCCTTGGCTCATGGCTCCTCCTCCATGGTCAAAGCCAACAGCATAGCATCTCGCTTCAGTGTCACGTGGCCTTCTTCTGTGTCTTCAAACCTCCCTTTGCCTCCCTGTAATAAGGACACATGTGATTGATTGCGTTTGGGCCCACGGTCATCGCCCCACCCAAGACCCTTCACTTAACCACACCTGTGAAGTTCCTTTTGCCACGTAAGGTCACCTTCAGAGGTCCCAGGGCTTTGGACCTCCCTATTTTGGGGGTGTTATTCAGCCTACCACAGCAGTCCTCCGAGGTGTGTCTCCCTGTGGGGTGCTCCCTGTGGAGATTTTGTGGTGACCTATGGAAGGGTAACCACAGCCCCAGGATCTCACCTCCTATGGAAGGCAGAAGATCCCCTTTGAGGACCAAGCAAAGAGCTCCAGAATTTCTGGACTAGTTCAGCCCAAGCTCAGAGGTTTGAAGGGTCCAGGAATAGGGCGCTTCTTCTCCAGCAGCCCCCTCTGCCATCTGCCCAGAGACGTCCTTGGGAGAGAGCAGTAGAGGGATGAGCTTCCTGTGTCACCTCCAGAAGGTGGTAGGGGGACGGGGGACAGCAGGGCTGGTAGGGAGTGGAGGTGAGACCTTTGGCCCCCAGCCCGTGTTCGCGCTCGGTAAGTCCGCTGTGCAGGGGGCGGGCTCCTCTCTGAGCCTCGGTGCCTCCTCTGTAGGATGGAGCGATCCTAGTGCCTGCCTCAGACGCCTGCTGCCAGGGGGCACAGCCCTGTAAGAACGCTGGGCGGAGCCCCTGGTACGGGCGAGCTCACGGCAGATCTTCCCATCTCGACCGGCTGCTAACTCCATGAGCTCATTGTCCGGGCCATGACCTTGACGTTCGCGTGGGTACCACGCTGCCCAAACGGCCATCGGTCTCCTGGAATCCTGCAAGAACTTGCTCCCCGGTCTCACTCCGTCCTCTGCCCTCTGCCCGCCGCTTATCCCCAGAGCAGCAAAGGACGTCTTTGAAAACTCAAGTCGGTTTGAACCACTTCTTTGCTCAGAGTCCTCCAACGACTCCCAATTTCACATCCAATTAAAGTCCGCATCCTCAGCACGCCGACGGGTGCGCGGGATCCAGCCTCCACGGGTTCCCATCCCTCCCTCCGCCCCAGCCTCACTGGCCTTCCCCGCGGTCAGCATATTCCTGCCTCAGGGCCTCTGTGCTGGCTGCTCCTCCTGCCTGGATCACCCTCCTTCTCAGGGCACCTGCCCGGCAACCTCACCTCTTTCATGTCTTTCCTTCGCTGTCACCTTTTTGTCAGGCCTCTCCTGGTCCAGCGACATAAAAGAATAACCCCTTTACATCTTACATCGACACCTGACGTGTGACTTGGTTATTTTCCGGTGTATCGTCTGCCATCTCACTGGCCCGTCAGCTCTGTGAAGGCAGAGCCTGTATCTGTTTTGGCGTCTGCCGTGTCCCTAATAGCTGGAACAGTGCCTGGCGCCTAGTACGTGCTCACTAAATACCTATTGATTCTCTGGAAGAATTTATGGGGGCCCGTCGCTGTGCTGAGGATCCTCTGCTTTAATCCTCACGCTGACGCTGTGAGCTAGGAACAGTTCTTACCACCCTCTGCCCACACTCACATCCACGCAGTCACTCAGCAGGCGAGGGAACCGAGGCTCAGGAAGCCCACATGGCTTGCCAGGGTCTCAGCAGGTAAGTGGCCGCTCCAGGGTTTAGACTGGTGCGATCCCTGTGTCGTCTGTCACTTGCTGCACTGCAGGACGCTGTCCGCACTGGCAGCCACTCGCCCCGCGTGGCTCTCAGCACGTGAAATGTGGCTGGACCTAATTGAGATGCACTGTGAGTGGAGGACGCACACTGATTTCAAAGGCTTAGTACCGAGAAAAGAATGTAAAATATCCCATTCAGACGTTTTTATATGGGTGACATGTTGAAGTGATAATATTTGGATATATTGGATTAAATAAAATATATTATTCAAATTAATTTCACCTGGCTCTTTTTGCTTTTTAAAATATGGCTATTAGAAAACTTAAAATTGCACATGTGGCTCCCATTTGTGGCTCTTGTTATGTTTCTATCGGACAGCGCGGTTCTACAGCATCTCAGGCTTGAACTTGAACATCTTTGGCCTGGGAGCAAGTGAGCAGGTGAGCTGCTTGAGGGACTCTGCTGGGCTCCAGGGTGCCACCGAAGACCCTGCCGAGGGATTTGGATGGCCAAATATTTACAGTTCTGAGGTTGCATTTCTAACAGCTCCAGTATGCCTGCGGATTCTGTAAAAACCTAATCACTCACAAGGCACAAGGTTTCCATTTCAATTGCTTTTAATCCTCGAGCTCCCATAAAGGAGATGTGACGACATCTCCTTGAAGCGCTAGGCCATGAGGATCTGCAAAGGGCAGGGGCTGATCTGGGGCATTCCCCGTGGTGTAGTTTTGGAAGTTCTCATGGTGTTTTTAATAGTCAAATTCGATTACTCTCCTAACCTGGTTTGTGGAATGAAGTGTTGGGAATTCTGAAGATTCCAAGACTAGGCTTGTCACGACAGTACTCAGTACCCCTCCAGTGAGACTCGGTGCGGGATTTTAAATTGCTGCTGATGAAAATTTAGGTTGGGCATTGAAGGACAGGAAAACTCATCATTTATAGTGGGTTGTAAAGTGAAAGCAGAATTGTGCTCTGTGCATGCATGTCTGTGTGTGCGTATCTGCATGAGAGAGAGAGAGACAGAGACAGAGAGAGAGAGAGAGAGAGAGAGAGCGAGAGCGAGCACGCGCGAGAGCGAGCGAGCTAATTTCGTTCAGTTGGGCTGTGGCCACTGTTTTCTGTTTTACCAATTCCAGAGACATGTTTTCATGTGGGAGGCAGGGTGACATTCTGCATCCTTGTTTGAAGTGACTGTAAATGGAGATGGGTCACAACAGAGAAACTTTTGGAAAAAACAGGAGCGCTTAAAAAGGGTCTTGGAGACAGTTGCTATTTGAAGACATCTGTAGTATGGCAGATTGCAAAATCTCGGGTTGCATAAATCAGATGAGGACTCTGAAAAATTTGTAGGATTTAAAGCAAATCTTAATCAGGAGGTAAAACAAGTCAGTGGCTACACACACACACACAAAAGAGACTATATTAGAACCTAAGAATCTTCTTAATGGAGTTATTTGAAAAACAATTTTTTTTTTTTTGGTTGTAAATAAAAGTCTCCTATTCCTTTACTTTTCACTTCCTGCAGTTGCTGGTAGGGATTTTAACAACTGGAAATTGTTGTCCGTGACTTTTAGAGTGACTTTACATTATCCTGATTGAGACGTCTTCCCGAAAGTTGATTTTCACTCAGGGCCCAGAGTGTTTTAACATGAGGGCAGCACCTTTGGAGTCGCGATGTCATTTTTTTATGAAGGCGAAGGTTTGCGATCACGGTTGACTAGGTCCCTTTTAAGAAAAGAAATTCTTTTTCTTCTTTCGCATTCTGGTGCCCTACTTGCGATGAAACGATGCCGTTTTCCTTAAGTTCTGGCTTCTTGGCAAATGGTTATTTTAACTGACACTCAAGTCAAAAGCTCGTTTGTAATGTCCTTTCATTTAAGTTTTATGGCAAATTAAATTATGGTTGCGGTTAAACAAAATTACATTAAAAACCATATGTGCTGAAGAAGTTTTGCGGAGAGTATCAAGTTCATACTTTGAAAAGCCGGAACGGCTCTGTTTAAAGTGGATCTTTCATAAACTTGGAGTCACGAAGCAACAATAACGTCCTTCACGAAGCCAAACAGTTGGGAAAGGAACACGCACTGAAAACGCTAAGTCGAGTTTTTCTGTCAAACCACGTTTGAAATTAAGGAATTCGTGTAAATTGCCATCTTTTGCATCAGAAGGAAGAAACGTACACAGTCCGCCTGCTATATGGAGTTGTTGTGACATAAGAAAACAGAATCTTTTTAAAGCTCGAGTTTAATTAATTCTTAGGGAAAAAAAAATTAGCAGCAGCACGTTCAAAGGAAAAAGGGGGCGGGGGGACCGATTAGTTCCAAATAAGAGTCTTTTAATCACCCTTATGAAGGCGTAATTTGCAAAACACTACCAGGAAGTAACATCTTTTTAATTTCAGGGGGAGTAAAAGTGCATTGATAAAAATAAGTAGAACATTTTAATTAAAACTCATAAAGTTGTGGACATCTGCTGGGGATTGTTCGGCGTGGCAGCGATTAGCGGATCCATGCACCTAGATAATGAGTCCCTGGTTGTCGTTACTGGCATAATGGCCGGGTCCTCTGTGAGAACGCTGCGGGCTCACTTTGTGGTGCCCAGCATATGCCTATTAGATCCCAATAAGTTTAGCCTAAAAAGGGGAGGGGGGCAGGGTATGGGGGAGGGCGGAGTGAAACTCAGGAAACAAGCGTTGAGTGTGTGCCAATAAAAATGATCACAAATCAGGGCTGCTGATGTCATAACCCTGGGGGTCGGGGGTCAGGGGGAGTGAATGCGCCTGAAAGGGACCGCCTGTCTGCGGCCGGAGCGGCGGCGGCGAGGGGGGCGCGGCGCGCACAAAGGGCCCGGAGCGCCTCATTAGAGACGCGTTTGATGGGCTCCGGGGCCCCCACGGGGGCCGCGGGCGATGTCAATGGGATAATTACGATGATCTAATGGCCGGCTCTTTTGCATGCGGGCCCGCCTGAATGGGGCGCCTCGAGGCTGCATTGAGGCCGGGCTGTGTAAACTGTAGGGTGCCTCGCCGACTCGGAGCCACGGTGACTGGCGGCGGGTCAACTTGGACCACTTTGCATTCACGCTCTGAATAGGCGGAGCGGGAGGCGCCCTTTTCCGCAGTCGCCTTTCAGCCGAGAGAGTGACAGATTGGAGGTCAGGGGCT
>NW_011888943.1:562376-576545 GCF_000151845.1 Pteropus vampyrus | reverse complement strand
TAATTACTCAAGCAACACGCCCCTCCCCCCACCATGGACATTTAAGTTGTTTCCATTTTTTCCTCTTTAAATCAGTATTGTTATGAATATATTTGTACATTCTATTTTTGTACGCTCTTCCAATTATCTCCTTAAGATGCATAATTATCATTTCAAGGGTAAAGGATGCTATTTCTCTTATATTCTATATTTAGAACAATAATCTAGCCTTCGTCACATATGAATATGCATAAAAATGCACCTGGCTGTTCCAGTCCTCATCCTCACAGCAAACATTTAAACTTTCTCGCCCTTTCCAACCCAGAAACTTCCTTTTTCTTAGCAGAAATTTTGGGAGTCACCCCAGAGAAAGGGGTACTCTTGGTTCGGTGAAGTCTTTTTATAGCCGACGATTAGAAATGATTTCATCTTCGATGTTTTCGCTGGAGTCACAACCCCTTGAGCTGAGCACAGATCACCTTGAGGTCCCAAAGCCAGACTTGGAAACAACACTCCGCACAGCACATGACAGCAAATGACAGCAAGTGACATCGCGTCACTGATGAACTGGAACCACCAAGCGTAATGAAGTACAGCCCCGGTTTCAGATTGTGCTGATGATGACCAGGCCGTGTCAGGTCCGCCAGGATAAATTCATCGTCAAACAGAAAACAAAAGTGGACTTAAATAGTGTTTAAGTATTTTAAGATTTAATTCAATTTTAATAAAACAATATATGCACATAATAATAAATATTTTTTTCCAAACACAGTGAAAAGTTTCTCCCCCAACTCATCTCCACCACCCCCTCTCCCCAGTTTCTGGCTTTTTCTCCTGGAGCCATCTCCATCCACAATGTTCTTTGCATACATATGCGCGGCCGTATCTATGCATCTCCCCCTTTGAGACAGGAAGTTACACGTCGTTTTGCATTCTGCTCTTCCTGCTTGTTTATCTGGATCCGTATTGCTCGGTGTGAACGAACCCCAGTTTAGCCAATATCCTGCTAATGGGCACTCTCGGTTGGGCTCCGTCTCCTGTTACCACAAACGAAACTCTCCTCGTCTGGTAAGCTAGATCTGGTGTTAAAATTCCTAGCGGTGGAAATGCTGGGCTAAAAAAAAAAAAAACACGTGTGCTCCAAGACGTCACAGCTGTGGCCAGGTGGCCCCCCAGAGACCCATCCTGTGTGCGCTCCCCAGATCAGGCCTGTTTCTCCAGATCTCTGCTCACTCTCTGCCTTGTCAACTTTTCAAAATTTTCTGTCCGTCAGAGCTGTGAGAATGTCTTTACCACGGTTTGGATTGCTGACTAGGTTACATGACTTCAGATCGGACCCCAGCCTCAAAGGGAGGGTGCAGTGGTGGGCTCCAGTCCCCCACTGGGCGGGGGGGAGGGGTGGGGTGGGTAGGAATTCCAGGGGAAGTCGGCCCATGGAATTTCTCCCCGCTGAGGGGGAAGGAGAACTGGCCTATGGGTGTGTTTATCCTGCATGAATGGCGGGGAGGGCCAGTGTCCTTGTTTGGGGTGTGTTCCTTTCACTGGCTGGCGTCACCCTGCCCCTGACAAGTCACGCTACCCTGGGGCCCAGTGCCCCCTCGGACCCCTGCAGGGGGGACACCGCCAGGCTGTGTCTGGAGGTCAAACCCAGGACACGACCTAGGCAGCGGACTGGTGCACCTCCTTGGGTGCATTTGACCACAGAAGGCAGCTGGATCGCCACAGTCCCGCACGGGACCAGGGCCTTCAGTCAAAGCCTCCTGAAAATGCCCACCCCTGCCACCTCCACCGGCCCAACTAAGGGACAGGACAGATTGCATCGGAAGTGAGCAGAAGTGCCTGCTCCTCGGCATAAGCGAAGTGGCTCGGGCAGGACTCTCTCGCATGTGCTACTGTCCCCAGTTCCTTGTCTTCGCACAGCAGCTGGGGACCCACCGGAAAGGTCTGGTACGAAACAGCCTCTTGCAGCTGACTTTGGGCACGACCGAGGGACGTTAGCATTTCAGCTCTCCAACCTGCTAGAAAGACCACGCGACCCTTTCATTCCGTCAGCCCGCCCTGCATCCTCTAGATGCTCACCGAGGAGGGGGGATCTGGAGCCCCTATGCCTTGCTTTTCCAAGTTCTTTACGCAGTTTTATGCGCCTGGCTCCATCAGCAGCGTTTTCTGTGAAAACACGACTCTGTCGGTGGCCTCCTTAGGATCAGGGCCGGCAACTTTTTTTCTTACCCCAAAGAAAATGACCCTCAGCCCTGGCTTTGGACCTCAACACAAACGGGGACCATTGTTCTGTATTTGAAAATTTGTACAGACTCTCATGCCATGCAAACATGTTTTAAACGGTTAAAGCTTCCGCCGCAGCAGCCCCTCGACCTGATGTCACCTGCCGTTGTTTCAGAAGAAACTGTTCTGTTCTGTTGGTTTAAGGAAAATTGTACATTGTCATTATTTTCATCTTCTTTTTTCTGTTGCCTATAAGTCTTTTTAAAGGCGCTAGAAATTAATAATCTGCAAACAGCCGAAGGGAGAAAAAAAACGGGTTCTGGTGTTCGGGGCTGGACTTCTTTTTTTTTCTTCTTGTCTTTTGAAAGGAAACGATTCATTCGCCCTTTGAGGGTGTTCTCAGGTGTTTACACCTTCAGCCCGCTCTGGTGGGTTTGAGATTCTTGAAGCAGCTGTACATCAAAGAGTTAATGTAAATAGCTCGTCCTGGAGGGCCTTTGGCTCCTGCTGCAGTAGGTGGAGTTTGCAATCCCGGGTCCCACCAACCCCTCGCATTTTTGGGTTGATTGTTTTTAATTACTTCTGAGGGCTGAGCAAGGTTGCTTGTGCCTCCGGGCACTCGTGACAGACAAGGAATGTTTTTTAATGCCATTTATGAGGAGCACATCACGAAACATCAAACAGAACAAAAATGACAAGAATAACAAGTGTATCATTATAGCCTTCATTTAGGGAGAAGATGCAGTAAACAGAAAAACCGAGCACGTGGGGAGTGGATTTGTTTGTTTTGATTGCCTATTATTCAGAAAGGTATTTATACCTGGATTTTTACAGTATTTGCTGAAGCCCGCATTTGCCTGGGTGAAGGATGGAGGGACAGAGGGGGCAGGTGACCCTCAGGAAATCCAGGGGAAAGCCACTCTAGGGTCTGAAAGAAAAAAAGTTCTCGCTAATTATTTTTCAGAATTTCTTTCTGGGAAGAAGGGCAAATGTGATGATGTTTTTGTGTTGCCAGAATGAAGATCATCAGATTTGTCACAGAAAGGAAAATCAAACAGGACAGTTAGGTCGACTTGAATTTCAGATGAACAGTACATAATTTTGTAGCGGAAGTAAGTTCCGTGCAATATCCGGGAGAGATTTACACTAAAAAACTTATTCGCTGTCTGTCTGAAATTCGTTTAACCGAGTGTCCTGTATTTAATTTGGCAACTCTGTCAGAGGGACGAATACAGACCCTGGCTCCTTGTAATTCCATCATCATCTGTGTGCCTGGGTCACAGGAAGATCGAGTGCTTCTCCATAAAAAGAGAAATTAAAGGAGGAAGATGCACATATATTAGTCAAAAAGCTAAATGATATTCCCAGTAAGATGTATTTTACCCCCAAGGGCCCATGTGTGTCTTAGTAACTGTGGAAGGACGTAGCATTGCAGCGACGGACCTCTGGGAAGCTGCAGGGCGAATGCTGGGCCCAGCCGGACGCTGGAGGATGTGAGTCAGGGCCTCCGACTCCTGCCCAGGGAGCGATCCTGAGAAAGCTGCTTATCCTCTCAGAGCCTTGGTTTCGTCACCTGTAAACGGGGGTGTCGGTACCTACCTCTCTCCCGAGTCCTCGCCCAGACAGCACGTGGAGAGCCTGAGGCTCAGAGGTAGACAAAGAGCCCTCTAGGAGTGGCGGGTATTACGGGAGAGGCTGGTCTCCTGATGGTTTAGGGCCCCGGAGGTTCAGTGGCCACGGGTCCTTGGGCCAATGACTTCACTCTGGAGTATTCCGCTTCGTCACTTGAGATCCTTTTAAAATTTAGAGCAGAATCACCCTTTTAAAATAGAAATGGGCTCTTGTCATTCTCCTGTTCAAATATCGTAAGTGGTGCCTTACCACCCTTGGAATAAAATCCAGGCCTTTCACGTGACCTACGAGATCCTCTGTGATGTCCCACCCACCCACACAGCTGTGACCTCCCTCACCAAGTTCCCGCCACTCTGGCCTTCCCACTGCATCTAAAGCTCTCCACCGGGGACCAGAGTAAGGGAAGAGAGGGCTCGAGGTAGAGAATTCAAGGAGGCTCTGTCCCCATGCAGAAACTCACACCTCTCTGTGACAGATGCAGAGCAGGTCCGTGCCCTCCCAGGCTAAAAAATGGCACCCCAACCATCCCAAGCCACAGTGTGCTGTGGGAGCCGTCCTCAGCTGCAACAAAGCTTCTGTGCTCCTAAAATTGAGGCCAGAAAATTCAAACCAACCTACGGCGCTTCTCCCTGACTTATGTAAAAGTGTTCATCTAACGATAGTATCGAGGGCCGACTCCGTGCTTGCTGCTCTTCTAAGATCCTAAGAGACCACCTAGCAAGACTATGGTCCAGAACGGCAGAATTTCCATTTTAAGCATTCGCGGAGGCCAGGCGTCAGATGAGGCGCTTTGTGACGGTGACCCTAATGCATCCTAATACGCAGCAGCCATTTCTGCAGCCATTTCTTGAGTTTTCGTTAAACAGGTAGCACTGGGTAATCAGCAAGGCGTAAAAGCACAGTTAGCAACACCCTCGCACGGCTGAGGAACGGAGGCTCAGAAAGGAGAAGCAGCTTTTTCCAGTTGGAGCTGGGATTTGAACCCGTGGCGACCTGCCTTCAAAGGTGATGCTTCCACATCTTCACTCACCGCGCTCACGGCCGCGGGTGCGCAGTCTGAGCTTCACGTGGCGTGTGTGAAACCATCTGAAAGAGAAGTGATTTCATTGGAAAAGTGGAGACGAGATGACCAGTCAAATTAGTCAAAAGTCATTAGTTCTGCTCAGCAGATATGGCTTCAAGACGTGACAAAAAAAAAAAAAACCAACAACCGCCTTTTGGCTCACGAATAGTTTCCCTCTTAATTGTCGGGCAATAAGAGAACTAGCCTGTGGCAAAATAAAAACAGGATTTTAGGTCACCATTCGATTGAACTGAAATGTTCGCTCATCTTCCCTTCACCCTTGGATCCGTTTCCTTGTGAGGTGACATAGGGCTCAGACCCTTCTGCGAAGGGCCAGAGAGAAAATGCTTTCAGGTCTGTGGGCCACACAGGGTCTGTTGGAGCTACGCACCCTCGCACCAGGAGCAGAAAAACAGCCACGGACGGCACGTGGACGAACGGGTGTGGCCGCGCTCCAATGCAACTAGACCGTCAATTCCTGCCATCCCCAGTTACGTCCTAGCCAGATGCCGTGAACACCACGTTGGCAAATCCTGAGCCATTCCGTGTCTTAATAAACTGAAAATAATACGTGCGTTTGCAGAGGGCGAATGGAGAAGGGCCGCGTTCGTTTCCTACGGCTGCTGTAACAAGTTACCACAAACGCGGAGGCTTAGAAGAACTCAAGTTCGTGATCTTCCCGTCGTGTAGGCTAGAAGTGCTCCCCAGTCCTGCACAGAGCTGCCAAGCTAAACTCGAGGTGCGGGCAGAGCTCCATTCCTTCTGGGGTCTCCAGGGGGAATCCGCTTCTTTGCCTTTTCCAGCGTCTGCGGGTGGTCCACATTCCTTGGCTCTTGGCCCCTTTCTCCATCTTTGAAGTCAGCCGCAGAGCATCTTCCAACCTCTCCTGCCTCTGACCCCCCCGCTTGCCTCTTCTGAGGATCTTGTGGTTACACTGGATCCCCAGACAGTCCAGGATCATCCCTCGTCTCCAGGTCCTCAACCCTACAAAACCCCTTTGGCTGCGTCAGGTGGCATATTCACAGGTTCTGGGGTTAAGACAGGGACGTCTTTGGGGGGAGCCATCCTTCTGCCTCCCACAGCGGGTACGCGAAGTCTTTCCTCTACACCGCGACTTCAAATGGAGATCAGTGTGACGCGGGGGAGCTTCCCTCCCCGTCGGGGCCTTGGTTTCCTCGTCCGTAAAATGCAGTTTCCTGAGTGTCATCTTTCAGCTCTGGGGTCCCCCCGTAAGGAATCTGTGCAAAGCCTGTGTTCGCAGGGCACCCCCCAGTCCCCGAGGTCAGGACCGTGGAGCGGGCACCGGTTTGCTCTTTCGCATTTGTAAACAACAGCTCGATCCTCCCGGCAGACAGACGGGCCGGCCTGCCGAGCTTTGTTTTGTTTTGTTTCGTGTTGGTTGCTCTTTTGCATGTGAGCCGTTTCCAATGGAAACTTGGTCACTGCAATGAAAGAATTTAAACATCTTTAAGTCTTCCCAGCAGGTCCTTCTAGTGTCTTCTCCTGCAGCAGAGGCTAGGATTGGCCTTGAGCTTTGGGGTCCCAGAGGCCTGGGTGCAAACCTCGCTCCATTCCCTCACTGGCCAGAAGAACTTGGGGCGAGTCCCTGAACTTCTCTGAGCCTCAGTTTCCTGCTCTGTAGAATGGGAGCAGTAATCAGGGTGCCTGTGACATAGGGGTTTTACGAAGAATCAGTAAGAAAAAGCAATTAACAGTGCCTGGCACAGTGCCCGGTGCCCGGTGAACCTGCATTCACTTCTCTCACACTGGGAAAAATAATAATAATAATAATAATAATAATAATAATAATAATAAAAATACTGTCTTCTGCATTCCAACTTCAATAGTTACAACCAATAAACCAGTATTTGCCTTAACATCTAGAGCCTCTTTTCCCTCCCAGAAGCATCAGAGCTCCCCAAGCTGCTGAACGTGCTCAGAGTTGTGGTTTGAAAACAAGACAAAACAAAGCAAAATCCCTAACCAGAAAGGATCTGGGAACTGCTGTTTCTCCTGAGGGATTTTGCAAACGCCTCCCTACAAGGAAGCCCCACATTTAAGCAGCACCATCCGCTGGGAGGGTGTTGTTTTGTGTGTTTTAAATTGCTGAAGGAGGCATTCGTTTAGGCAGTGTGGGCCCCGCTCCTAAGAACCCCAAAGCCAAAGGCTGGGAGGCCACTGGGTGGCTTCGTGGGGCAGGTTTAATAGCAGCAGTGGACGGGGAGCCAGACTTGCCTGCTTCCTAGCTGTGTGACCTTGGGCTCGTGGCTAAGGCTCTCTGTGCTTCTATCCCTTTACATGGAGACAAGAGTTATGCCCACCTTACAGGAATGATAAACGAAGTTTGTCCATGGAATGTGCTTAACCCCGTACCTGGCACAGAGAGCTTTGAAAATGCAAGTGCTCCTTTTCTTCTTTACACGGCGGGTCAGGTCGGCGTAAGCCGCTGGCCGTTCTTCATCTTGAAAACTGATGCTCGCTTTACAAAAAGAGCTGGTGGTGGCAGAGGTCGGAGTTAAATGCTGCGAACGGGTCATTTCACTGAGGAGAAAACGCGGTGTTTATTACAGGCGGGAAACGGAGGCGTTTTAGGGGGGAGCAGGTCACCCACAATCTCTGGGTTCACGAACGGCAGGTTGGACTTGAAGCCATCTACCTGGAACCTCTTGGCCCTGATACATGTGTCCTATTGAACAAAGAAAGTCACAAGAAAAGGGACGATCATGACCCAATGTTAAGTGATAAATGCAAAGCGGAAGGAGGAGACTCTCCCTCCACGCTGGAGACTTTCTTCCCTCCCGCGTTTCTCTTCCTGGCACTTACCTCCACCACACACGCACACGCACACACGCATGCACACATGCACACACACACACGCACGCACACACACACATGCATACACACAGAGACACACACACGCATGCACATACACACATGCACACACACAGACACATGCACACGCACGCATGCACACACACGCACACACATACACACGCAGACACACGCGCACACACAGAGACACGCACACACACATGCAGACACACGTGAACACACGCAGACACACGCGCACACACACACACGTACGCACACACACTTGCATGCACGCACACGCACAATTTCCCGACTGCTCATGGTTTGTCTTCTCCCACTAGGACGCGAGCTTCGGGAGAGCAGGTCTTTGCTGTTTCGTGGCCCGAGCACACAAATGGTATGTTGGTGACTAGGAGACAGCAGGTAAGTTGCTGTCGAATGAATGAATGAATGAATGAATGAATGCATCACCTTAACCTTAGCCCTGAAAGCACTCAGCCACTAATGGGGTTACCAGGATGGGCATGGGGCATCCCGGAGCCTGGTGCTGGTGACCGAGGCTGAGGACAGAGTGGGCTGGAGGGTCATCTGGGCAACGTGAGCCTGGGAAAACGCAGCCCCGCGGGAGAGCGTGTCTGCTACCGCCCCACTGCATCTCTAAGCGTCCGCCCAGCACTGGTGATTAACTAGACAACAAATCTAGAAGCTAAATTTCTTTTGGCGGCCGAGCAGAAGACTGGTGGCAGCCCCTAGCTGCGTAAATTAAAACAATAAGCTGTTTTTTTAAAAATAACATTTCTAAACACGCACACACTTGAACGGACATCTAGCTCAGAAACCATCGCAAGACCGTCAGCAGAAGACACAGGAGCTGGCCGTGTGCCCCGTGCCACCCCCGACTGTGCTGCAGCGAGAGTCGCCACTGGCCTTTCCACGGCGTTCTAGAAAAAAACAATGCCACGAGGCAAGGGTCATTCCCGCAGTGCCTCGTTCTCATCCGGACTGGGCACGCAAGCTGCCGCTCACCGCAGCCCGTGCCGTGAGGACACACGGCACAATCACGGCAAACCGTTTTCTCTTAAATAAAAAGGGGGGTGGGATTGGCCGCAGCTGCAGTTAATTTTCTCCTGATTAGTCTAACCCTTCGCCTTCAGAGGAAGTTGTTTAGCAGGAGAGGAAAATGCGGTCACAATATTGTTTTATGACTGTTTATCTTTAGAGCCCAAGCGATACTGATTGCAAATATTTATGTGCATTTTTAAAAATCACGGCTAATGTTTGGAATGCATTAGAAAAAAAAAGTCAAATCGGATTTTGGTGGATCTAGCAATTTTGGAGGATTTCAAAGTGGTAACCGAGTTGTCTCTCCCAGCCCACTGGGACTAATCGCATAAATACAGCAATTAGGCCAAAGTAATCAAAATGCAGAATATTATCATTCTGTTTGGCTTCGGAAGGCTCGTTTTGGTTTTAAATGTACATTATCAATGACTAGTCTAGAAATCTGAGTCTCGGCATATGGTATATTAGAGGAACAACCTCCGAAGGAGGAATCTTTGCATTTCTGTTAGAAACTCGGTTTTCCTCTGAGAGGAAGGACGAGTGAAGAATCAGAAGAAGAGCTCCAGACACGATTGCCCCACCGGCCACGTGGCCGCCGCGGCGGGTCCGCGCCCCTGAGCTGACGGCGCGTCTCTGCTCCCGCTTCGCTTCTCTCCGAGGAGACCGCTGAGATCTGCTGTGCTGTCGAGTTCTCTGGCCTCTGGAGACCACACCGGGGAGGGCCAGAGGCCTCATCACGGGGCCGTCTTCGGTTTTGGGGTCGCGCAGATCTGGGGTTGAATCCCAGTTTCGCCAGCTGCCCTGTGGCCGTGAGGAGACTCTGCGTCCTCTTTATAAAATGGGAGAAAATAAGACTCGGCGCTCTGCTGGTTGCAAACTTGCTTAAGACGAGGAAAGGAGAGACTCGGCTGCATCGGGGCATCGGCGATGTCATCAGGCGTGCATGCTCTCCTCCTTCATTCTCTGTCTCTGACATTCGTTCCCAGCTGGGCCCTGGTCTCTGTCAGAAGAGAGAGACATTTCCTCTACCCTATTAGGTTCTGTGACTGGGGCCTGTGAATTAAACGGACAAGGACAGGTTAACTGGAGAGAAAGCGAAAAAATTTTACTTGCTTTTAACATTTTTACATGGCATGGGGGCTTCATAGAGAGAGGTAAAAACCCCAAAGAAGCCGTTAGGCCTGAGAGCTTATATGGCATGTGACAAAAGACAATAAATTGTGGGCCTGTGTCAAGACAAACGAAAAAGGCCCTTGAGTGAAGGGTAGTTAATTGTGGGAAGGGGGCGAGGAAGTACAGGGGTTGCTAGGGGAAGAGGAGGGTTATTTTAGAGGGTTGGGTTGTCCAGGTTCAGCTGGCATTGATCCGCCGCCTCGGTGATGGCGAGGTTCCCCTCTTCCTGGTACGGAGAGGGCTTAGGGCTTCCTGGCGTGGACCACCCAGGCTGCATACCCGCTTCTCTGGTACCTGACCAGGTCCTTCCTCCTCCAGAGAGCGGGGGTCACACCTCCTCTTCATCACCCGCTCGGTCCTTTCCTCCAGCAAACACCCGCACTAGCAAGTGCTGTGGGAAGCGTGCAGCGGGCAGTGTCCACGCAGGTCAGCGGGGTGACTTCTGAGAAGTGGGGTTTCCAGGCCTGAAGGTGTGATTCTGAGATTTGCTGAATTGCCGTCTAGATGAATGTGTGTTTACATGGAATCCTGAGGCAGCAACGGTCAACGCAGCTTTGGGTTGCACGTGTTTAGGAGAAATGTAATGAATGAAGCAGAACGGACAGAACCTCTTCCTCCCGCCCCAACCCCTTAGCTGGAATCCACCCATCTCCCGGGGTCTTGGCTCTACTGAATCGTTATCGTTTTTTAAATCACATGGTGTGGTTTGTGAAATGGTATGCATAAATGGTGGAAGTCTAACAAACGGGGGCTTAGCATCTGAGTAAATCGGCCCGCTGAGAAAGAAAAGGGATCATTAAAAGGAAGCCTGTGCTCAAATCTGGAGAAGAATGACAAGAATAACTGCATCGATAAAAACTATCATCTACGAGGTGTTGAGTGCTGACCGTGTACAGAGCTCTTCAGACACCCGTCGGGTTTCATTTCTGTACCTGCCCCGGAGGCGAGGCCGTTACCTCTCTGCCTCAGGGTGACAGGAGTGAAGTTTAGGGAAGGAAGTGACTGGTAGAGTCGAGCTTTGAATCCAGGTCGACCGACTCTATGGCCAGGCTCTAAAACCTCTCCCACTGTATCTGCTTCCTCCTGAGGCATCACATTCTCTTGAAGAGACAAAGTATGTGATGTCGAAAGGGACAGAGACGAGGAGTGTGTCATCTCCCCTCCGTGAAGAAGGGAGCGATGACCTCGGGAACTTGGCGAACTTGGCGCTCCCGGCTCTGTCCTTCTGCCCAGAGTGGGTTTTCTGGCTTGGTTCTTCCAGACGTGGATTAAGGCCCCATCCCCAGCCTGGGCGGGAGGTGCTCCCGTGTAGAGACTGGCTCTGTTCCTTTCGGCCTGCCCTGTGCTCAGAAGGACAGTTTTTGTTTCCAATGGATGGCTCCACCTGGACCAAAAAGAGAAAAGACGTCGGGAAGCAAGAGTTGGTCAGTTCGCGATGGAAAAAAATCGCTCTCTGGACATTGAAAGACATTCCGTGCAGCTCGAAAGAGCATTCTTTGAAATAAAGAATTATCCGCTTAACGCAGCTTTTTTGTTGGTGTCTCTTGATGACATTCATGAAAAATGGTCTTATTCAAAAATTACAGTCGGTCTGAAACTGATACACACAGAGCTTTGCTGGTTGAATTGTCCACCAGTAATTGGAAACAGGGGCTCTACAAGTGGCATTCTTCTGGAAAGAGAAAGAAAAGGCAAACACATTTGTGGGGGACTTGTGACAAACAAGGGAGGTTTAGGTCTGTCTTTCAATCCAGTCTTCAAACTCAGGGCTTCTTATTCCCCTTTTATTGAAAAGAGCAGACATCGGTGCGTAGTGGAGGCCTCACCTCGCTGTCGATGGCCGAGGACATCTGGTTTGTTGACTTTTTCTCCGTCTGTACGGTGGGTCCTGAGAGGCAGCCCTGAGAGGCAGCCCAGTGAGAAGGGGCGCACAGATGCAGAGCTATCAGGGGCCCGTGTCGCATCCACTCGCCCCCTGGCCGTTGGCCCAGGCACACGCGTGGGTCTCCCAGTCCTCAGGCCCCTTGGCGCTGAAGTGGGGTGGTAACCAACACTCGGGGCGGGCATGAGAGAACACCCCGGGAAGGTAGCACGCTTCCTGGCACGTGGGATGGATTCAGGGTTTGGTAGCCACTCCTGCTAATTTTGTGACTTGTGGTTGACACATCTCCATGACAAAGGAAGAAAGCGGACTATGGAAAAACCTTTTAGTGATGATGCATGACCTTTGTTAGCATCCAATTTGGGGAAAGTGTGTTAGGATCCAGTTAAGATATGACTGTAGTGGGTAGAATAATGCGCTCCCACACCCCCCAAAAATGCCCATGTCCTAATCCCTGTAGCCTGCAAATAGGTAGCCTTATGTGGCAAAGGGACATTAAATTGGCAGATAGAATTGAGGCTGCTAATCGGATGACCTTGAAGTAGGGAGATGACCTTGGGTTACCCGGGTGGCCTGGTGCCATCACAAGCAGAAGAGAGTCACGTGATGTAGTTGTGGAAGAACGTCAGGAAGACACAGCGCTGTTGGCTTGTTTCCAGGCAGCCGTGCTTCTCAGGGCGGCCATCGTAAACGAGAGCGCGGCTTCGAGGCCTCGGGGCGGGGCACCTGTCTCCCAGGTCCCAGAATCTTTTCACCTGTCAGCTCCTTAGCTATACTAAGGGAACGACGGGCATGTACCTTCTTCCGGCTCTTACATTCCCTGGGAGCTAGTGGGTGCAAAAGTTACCTTTCTGACTTCAAATTGGACCCCCCAAATACATATATATATATATATCTCACTCTATGCAAAACAGGAAATTGGTTCTTGGAAGAAGGAAAGAAATTCAAACACAGAAAGTCTGACTTTTGTTTAGAGTTGTAAAACCACGAGATCCCAACGGTCTCCCTCTGTTGACATCTGCGAAATACAGTGTGTACATGGAAGGACGGATCGTCCCCCGCTTTGCATCTCAGATGCCAGCGCGGGCTGTCAGAGATCAGTCATGCACTTCCATCAGCTGGCATTTTTCAAAAGATCGGTCGTGCGCTGACATCTCTGCGCACATAGACGCGGGACTATTTATAGCCTCCGCGGGAGGCGGAGAAGCAGCGTGAATCTGGCCCTAAGCACAACGCAGACAGTCGTGTTCAGACGGCTGAGAAGTTGAGGCAGCTCCGGAGGGCCTCTGGGCCGGAGGCCGCCCGTCCCTGGCTTCTTCGTGTCGTGCAGCCGCCAGTGACGAGTGGAGTGTCCCGAAGGCGAGGTGGCCCTTCTTCCCCTTTCCCTTTGCAGCTCTGCTGTCAGCTTTCCAGGCCGAGAGTCACCCCCCACCACCCTCCGTCAGGACAGGCTCTCCGGACCTCCCCGCCGGTCCAACCCCAACATCTGTCAGGAGACACGTGGCTCGTCAACAGCAGAGGCCACGTGATGGCTTAAAAACAGTCTGTGCTGGCTTATGACACTCAAGGCATAAATTAAATCACAATCAAGCGCTGTGCTGACAGCACGTGATGACAGGTGTTGTGAATTAGTTGGCACGGGGGCCACTGTCCTACGTAGCAATTGTCAGTCATGGCCACGGCCCCGCCCCTCTCCCACTGCTGGCGACGGGGTCTAGCCAGGAGGAGGGTACCGACTCCTACACGCTCAGGCCTCAGCCGTGACGTTGCAGCCCCTGGGTCGTGGCGTCTCCCACCTGGGGCGGGGCTGCCCGCTCGCTCAGGTGCGAAGCTGCACACCCAGGTGCCGGTGCAGGTGGCGCCCCTCGCTCCACCCCTGGTGTTGGCGCCCGTCCTTGATTCTTCCGCAAGCCGCTAGAGCGGGCGTTGCAAGTGACAGCAAAGCGGAGACATCCAAAAACTGAGCAGGGACCCTGGAGGAAATAAATTATAAGCGATATTTAAACAACAAAGGGTCTCTAAGGAGTCGTCCTGGGAAATCCCAGGCATCGTCGGACTTCTTCGTGTTTAGGTTATGATTTACTGCAGTTGATTGAAATCGCATATTGCAGAAGCTCGCTGGTCCTTTAGGCTTCTAGAATGTGTTTGGGGGCAGAGAAGCCCCCAGCCCAGACCCCAGCCCAGACCCCCGCCCACTCCGTCCTGTTGCTGGGATGGTGCTGTCCCTGGGTAGCACTCGGTGCTCTGTCCCCTCCTCCTGTGTGGCGTGGCCGGGCGCTGGCTTTCCTCCTGACAGCCTCTCATCCCAACCTTCGGGTCCAGCGAGGTCCCCCTCTTCCTCAGG
>NW_011888943.1:557870-561141 GCF_000151845.1 Pteropus vampyrus | reverse complement strand
GGAGCTGTCGACAGATTAAAGGGGTGGTGTATGCACAGCTCTGTCCAGCAGAAAGATAATGTGAGCCGTAGATGTAATTTTACATTTTCTAGTAGCCACATTATAAAAGTAAAAAGAAACAGGTGACATTAACTTTTTTTATTGTGGGATAAAACACGTAACGTTCAATTTACCTTCCTAACCATTTTTAGGTGCATAGTTCAGTAGTGTTAAGTTTATCCACATCATTGTGCGTCAGATTTAGATGACAGTAATGTTAATAGGACAGTTTATTGAACCCAATCTGTTGCAAGTGATAACACTACCCGTGATAACCCTTGCAATAGATTGGGTTCAATAAACTGTCCTATTAACATTACTGTCATCTAAAACTGCACTATTAAAATTACAAGTGAAACGCACTTTTGTTAAAAGTCTGAAATCTGGTGTGTATTTTTCGCATTCGGGGCACATCTCAATTCAGGCACTGAATTTTCGGTGGAAACACTTGATCTCTGTTTAGATTTTTGTCAGCTTTACAGTTGATAAAGCAGATTCACCCGCCCAGGTGGTTCCAAGCAGACTCGTTTTCCAAAAACTGAGTTGTCAGTTTTTAGATAGAAATTAATCGAAATTGAATAAAATTGAAACTTAAGTTCTTCCATCACACAAGCCTCGTGTCGAGGGCTCAGTAGCCATGTGTGGCCGGTGGCTACCATGTTGGACAGCACAGGTCAAGAACTTCTAGAAAGGGCTTTCTAAGTGCTGGTTGCTATTGTCCTTTGGAATAGCAGCGTAAGAGGAAGTGGGAAGTGTCTCGTCCTTGACTCTGACGATGACTGCACTGGTTGGCAGAGCTGGGGGCAATGGGTCATGTGCCCCACCCCAAGCGAAGGCTCAAGGCCTGCCCATCCCCCCCGGACGAGAGAAGAGCTGCTCAGCCCGGCCGCCCGTCTCCTCCCCGTGCACAGGGGGCTCCTGCATGGACCCGCTGACCCAGGCTAATTGGGAGATGGACTGGAAGGTGGAAGAAAAGACTTCAGACCGAAAATTAAGAATCACCCTGCTTATTTTACCGCTGGAAGATCCTTTCAACAACTTCCTCCAGGAAATTGCAAAGGGAAGGTCATTATCCAGAAAAAGAGAGGAGGAATGACCGTCCACGTGAGGCCCAGATGCCGGTACAAGGGGCGGGCGGGGGGCGGGGGAGAGAAGGGGGCGGGGCGCTGTTTACTGGGTCTCTTAACCAGGTTCCCGTTTTTTAAAGTTTCCATTTCCACGATGGTTTGTTGGCCTTAATCGCTCCCATGCCGATGCGATGCGCCCCGAACTGCCTCCCGCAGCCTAGCGTCAGGGCCTAATTGCCTGTGTCCTGCCTGTCCCCTCGAGTCTCCAGGGCAAGCCCATTCCCACATATGCTTCCAGAACCATCTTAATAGAGAGGCAGCAGCGCCCAGCTGACGACATATGTTTAGCTGCTCGCCGAGGTCGGCCAAGCGTGCAATATCACGTTACATGAATGGGAGGGTCAGTCTCAAACAAGCTGCTTTTTACAAGTGCTGGCTTAAGGATTTGCTGCTAACTAGGGCTTACGGTAGGGGCTGGGCGGGTAATGGGCTTCTTGTCGTCCGTTCTCCGGCTGCGTTTTGCATTGATTAGGAAGTTTTCCGTCTCCCGGGACAACGCTCCTCCCTGAAACCACGACTTTGCAGCCACTGGGGTTCCCGGACCCAGGGCGGCAGCCTCTGGGCCTGGAGCAGGGAGAATGTGGGTTCAGGTCTCCCGAAGTGTGGGGAGTGAGCTGGGGGAGCCCTCTGCTTGCTCGCAAATGCACGTACGCCCCATCAACCCTGTGCAGGCCCAAGGGGCAGATGGCTGCCAGGGAGAAGGGGAGAGGGAGCCAGCTCCGGAGATGGCGGACGTGGGAGAACCCAAGGCCACCACTCACCTGCTGGAGCCCAACAGCCCGGCCGGCCCACAAAAGGCACCTGCACAAGCAACTCCACTCCAGAAATCAGAGGTGACGCTCGGGCTAGCCTCGAAGCTGAGCGACCAGCCAAGGGCCTGGACGATATTCCGGACATAAACGATAACGTAATGCAGGGTGCCATTTCAGTAATGATGAGGATGAGGGCATTTCATGAGCACTTTCTACATCCCAGTGCTGGACAGAGAGTGTGACAAGAACTCACTGATTTAATCCTCTTAGCAGCCCGTCGAGGCACTGTGCCCGTCACAGAGCTTAGAACAGCAGAAATAACTTGCCAAAGGTTGGCTTCAGCCGATTTATCTCCCTCCATTCCTTCCTTCTTTTCTTTCTTCTTTTTTAATGATAAAAGCTCCTTTTTAAACAAGTTAATGATAGAGAAGTGAACTAGGTAAGACATAAATCCCAAGATGTAAAAGTACCCCACGCCTGTGCCTTATTCCCCCCCTCGCCCTGCTAGCCATTCCGTGAGTGACGTGTGCACACACCGTACTTTTAGTTATTCATTCAACACACTTTCATCGTGAATCCCACGTGTGTCAGGGTTAATGCTATGGGAGGCGATGAGGGTTTCTCGACCTAGGCATTACTGACCTTTGGGCTGGGTCCTTCCCCATGACGGGGGGCTGTGCCGGGTACGGTAGGGTGTTTAGCAGTACCCCTGGCCTCTACCCACCAAATGCCTGTAGCATTCCCACCTCTTAGTCATGGCAACCAAAAGTGTCTCCAGACATCGTCGCGTATTCCCTGGGGGCCAAAATCAGCCCCGATGAGGGCTGCTGATCTAGAGAGGTGGTTGTGTTTCTCCAGCTGGTTCTTTTCCGTAGCCCGGCACCCTGGCATGCTGGCACTCAGTTCCAGCGTTCCTACTGTGCTCTTGGCATCAGATTCCAGAGCACAGAGGTGTTGGGGCCTCCCAGTGACAGGCGCTGGGCCGTTTCCAATATTCCCCCATATATGTGCACAAGCTGGTATTTCTATGGGACCGATTCATTCAAGGAAAATTGTTAGATCGAAGGTGTAAGCACTAGGATGTTTGCTACAAAATGCCAACGTGTCTCCTCCCAAAATAGCATTATTCCAGTTTGCCCCTGCTCACCAAGTGGCCCCCTTGATGACACAGGTGGAAGCCATTGGACGATCATTCTAAAGAGATGATGTGGGACATGTTAGAGAAAAGAAATTATGCCATGTTTCATTCAAGGGGGAACTTAGGTCTTTTGCTTACGTTTTGCTAGTAACATTTTTTTTTTAACTTAATAAACCTAACTACTCAAAGAGGCAATTAAAAATTTTCCAGCGCGA
>NW_011888943.1:556504-556885 GCF_000151845.1 Pteropus vampyrus | reverse complement strand
CAGGCGCTGGGCCGTTTCCAATATTCCCCCATATATGTGCACAAGCTGGTATTTCTATGGGACCGATTCATTCAAGGAAAATTGTTAGATCGAAGATGTAAGCACTAGGATGTTTGCTACAAAATGCCAACGTGTCTCCTCCCAAAATAACATTATTCCAGTTTGCCCCTGCTCACCAAGTGGCCCCCTTGAGGACACAGGTGGAAGCCATCGGAAGATCATTCTAAAGAGATGACGTGGGACATGTTAGAGAAAAGAAATTATGCCGTGTTTCATTCAAGGGGGTCTTAGGTCTTTTGCTTACGTTTTGCTAGTAACATTTTTTTTTTAACTTAATAAACCTAACTACTCAAAGAGGCAATTAAAAATTTTCCAGCGCGA
>NW_011888943.1:549080-555299 GCF_000151845.1 Pteropus vampyrus | reverse complement strand
AGGTGGAAGCCATTGGACGATCATTCTAAAGAGATGATGTGGGACATGTTAGAGAAAAGAAATTATGCCATGTTTCATTCAAGGGGGAACTTAGGTCTTTTGCTTACGTTTTGCTAGTAACATTTTTTTTTTAACTTAATAAACCTAACTACTCAAAGAGGCAATTAAAAATTTTCCAGCGCGAGCACATAGACGCTTAGCCTTGGTGCTTTCAAAATTGGTTAACGCACTGAAAGGGGCCATGTGTTAGCTGATAACAAATGATAGGCCGTTTCTCGCCTCGCCCCCTTCACTTAACGGTGTATCTTGAGGATTGCTCCATTTCCATATAGAAGAAAGAGCCCCACAACTTACTGTCGAATGATACACTTGAAACTTATTTGATTTTGTTCATCAGTGTCACCCCAATAATTTTTAATTAAAAAAAAAAAGAGCCCCATTATCTTTTGAACAGCCATAGAGTATTCTGCTGAGTGGCCGTTTTGTTATCCATCCCACCAGCCCTGACTGATGCACAATTAGGTTGTCTCCAGCCTCATGCTACTGGGAACAGTCCTGCAAAGTTCATCCTTGTGCACACCTTCTGTCTCCCGAGTGGCGGTGTATTTGTAGGATAAATTATTCGAGACGGGATTGCCAGGCCAAAGGGTGTGTGTCTTTTTAATTAAGAAATCTATTGCCTAATTGTCTTCCATAGCTGTTGCATCCGTCCATAGCCCAAGTAGCCTGACAGGGGTCCAACTTGACACCGTGCCTGATTTTAAGGTCCACAGAGCAGCGAATGTTCGCTTGGGGAGGGGTGATGATGCCAGGGGCGGTCTGGGAAATGCAGATTCTCTTGACGAGGTGCCAGGTCCAGTTCTGTCTCCTCCAAAAGACAGACAAGGACAGAGAAGTCCCCTTCTCTGCAAAGCAGCCTCCCAGCCTGAGGGTTGTGGGAAGGAGGGAGGGAGAGGGAGGGGCGGGGAGGGAGAGCTCCATGAGCTGGCTGAAAAAGCTTCCCTTCGCTCCCGACTCCCTTCTGTTCCCATCTAAAAGAAGTCTAGCCCAGGCAAGTGGTCACCCTCACGTCCCCACTTCACAAGCTTTTGGTGGAAGACATCGATGACACAATATGTATCTTCAGTTTTGACAAAAGCGTGCGTCACAGATGGACCGTCATCAGGTGGTACCCAGGAAAGAGCACCTGGTCTACCAGTGTGCTCTGGCTAAGCAGTTGACCAAAACTGCTTAGGCTAGGGATGGACAAGCCAGTGGCCGCTCTTGGGACAAGCCAGTGACTGCTCTTGGGAATCTGTTGAACATGATTAAAATAGGTTCTCCAATTCTTTGACACTCGCCCTGCAGAAGAGGAAGGCCGGTCCCCCCCACCCCCTTCGGTGTGGGCCAGACTTGGTACGTGACCTCTGAGGCTGACTCACACGAAGCAGCGCCATCCCCTCGGGCTCTCTCCCTCTTGGGTCGCCAGCTGCCACGTTGTGAGGACACTCAAGCAGCTCGTGGAGGAGCCCACATGGGGAGGAACTGAGGCCTCTCACTGACAGCTGGGCCAACTTGTCAGCCACAGGAGTGGGCCACCTTGGAACTGGACCCCCAGCCCTGGTCCAGCCTTCAGATGACTGCAGCTTTGGCTGGCTTCGTGACTGCAATCGCATGAGAGACCCCGAGTCGGAACTGCTCGGCTAACTTGCTCCCGAGTTCTTAATTCATCAAAACTGGGAGGACAATACATGTTTGCTGTTGTTTTAGGCCAGCAAGTTTTGGAGAATTTATTACACAGCAGTAGGTGACAAATGCATGTGACCAGGACAATCAGCTCCTGGCAGAGCTTGTCTGATCTACTCCTTTGCCTCTGCTTGATATTTCATCCCTGCGAGGAGGCAGAGTCCCTCTCCACACCACGACGCGTGAGACAGAGAGAAGGTTTTTAATTCTCCCACGAGGTTCACATGGAGGGGATGTGGCCCATTACGAGTCAACAGGGTTTGGTGTGCTCTCTTCTCTACCTTTACTGCAGGGTGTGGGAGCATCCCATAACCTCGCTTACCCTCAGCTGTCTCAGCTGCAGAATGGGCTGATAACCAAAGGCAGAGTGTGGGTCCTGATAAGCTCCCGAAGTCCTTTTATACATTGAGCACCAGGCTTCTATAAATCTTAACTCACCTACCCACCGTCCATCCATCCATGCATCCACGCATCCACTCATCCATCCATCCATCCATCCACCCATCCACCCATCCACCCATCCATCCATCCATCCATCCACCCATCCACCCATCCACCCATCCATCCATCCATCCACCCACCCACCCATCCATCCATCCATCCATCCATCCATCCATCCATCCATCCATCCATCCATCCATCCATCCATCCCCGCATCCATCCATCCATCCATCCACCCACGCATCCACCTATCCACCCATCCATCCATCCATCCATCCACCCATCCACCCATCCACCCATCCATCCACCCACCCATCCATCCACCCATCCACCCATCCATCCAGCAAACGTGTTAAACACCTACCAAGTCCCAGGTACCACGCAAAGTACCATGCTAAGATGCAAATGAGAACAAATGAACATCATTATTAAGGGAATCCCAGCCCAGTGGGAGAGACCAGCAGGTACCATATGATGTGATGCAGCCGAGACAGGGCTGCTTACTCACAGTGAGGAGAGAGGCCTCCTCCAGCGGGGGGAGGAGCAGAGACACGAAGAAATGATTCCTGAGTGGGCCACATGACACCTGCAACTCAGGGACCATAAAATCGGGCACAGTGTGCCAGGTTTCTGCTCTGCCGTAAGGGTTATAAGTGGAATCAGAGAAGTTCTGGTGCTTAGAGTAGATGTTCCACGACTCAGCTGGACACCCGTGCTAAATAAGGCCCAGGACTGTATTGGTCCATCCACTCCTTGAACTTGCCAAGTTGCTTCCTGCCCCAGGACCTCTGCACATGATGGTCCCCTTCTGTGGGGGTCACTCCCGCTCCACCTCCACCCCCTGAGCTCAGGGAGTGGTTAACCCCTCGTCACCCTGCAGGCGTCGGTTTAAATGCCTGCCTCCTAGAGAGAGCGTTCTCTGTTCAGCACGGCTTGTTTCCATCCCTGCACTTTTCACAATTGTGATTATGCTTTCGATTATTGTAGCTTCCTCTTTTTTTTTTTCCTATCCCCATTAGAATGTAAGCCCCACCCACAGGGTGGGGAGAGTGTCTTATGGACCCGCTGTAACCCCAGAGGGTCTGGTACTGAGAAAAAGTGTTGGACGAAATAATGAATGAATACATAGTAGTCGCTGTGCTTTATCTCATTTAATCTTCACAGCAAACCTTCAAGGAATCGTTGGCCTCATGACCACCTAACCGTCATCATCACCCCACATCATCCCCAGACGCCCACACACGGTACTTCCTTGCGGGGAGCGAGGTCCACCCGTCTGTGTTCAGGGACGGCAGTGCCTCTTCCAGCTTAGCCCAGGGTGTGAATGACGACGGCTCTAAACGTATGGTGGCCATTCCATCTTCTCTCAGTGGCTGGTGTCATCGTTTGCATATGATGCAGCCCTGGCCAACAGGATTTCCGGAGAAGCCTCCTTGGGCATCGCTGCCCAAACCGGACTGTGCCCAGGAATTACTGGGCCCATCTCGTCAAGCTGTTGACTCTGATTCAGCAGGTCTGGGGTGGGACACAAGACCCTGCGCATCTGATGCGCTCATGGATGCCGCTGCTGCTTCTGGTCCGTGGACCACGCCTTGAGTTATGAGGTCCTAAGGAATTTCTGGGAAGAGTCTCCTCTGCACCACCCCCCAGCCCCCTGTATAGAGAAGCTGGCTTTTCTGTTTGAGCGCATGCTGCTTATCGGTGTGGCTACCATCGTGACTGACCGCAGCTCGATAACCTGGGACAAAACCAACAGGGGGAGGGGCAGAGGGAAATACGGAAGGCCCTGGGGTCTGGATGATATCTTGACGTCTCTTAAGCAGCCTTGGAACTCTCATATCGGACAGTAAATGCTGCTTTAAAAAAAAGAAACCCAAGTTGGGTTAGGGACTCTTCCTTGTAGCCCAAAGCATCGCGGCTGATGCAATAAACAAACAACTTGGTGTAGCGCACAAAGCCGGCAGCCTCGGAACCAGACCGACCTGGGGACTTCTCTCCAGCCCTCAGTGGTGCTGCTGACCCCCGACCTCGCCAAGCCTCTTTTCCTTGCCTATACGACGTGTGGTTTTGACCGTCAGTAAGAGAACGCATGTATGCTAGAATCTTCTAGCATGCACCGTCCGGTAGAAATACAATGCACACCACACGTGCACTTTTAACTTCCTTAATAGCCACCGTCACAACGTAAAACAGGTGATGTTAATTTTAATCATATAATTTATTTAGCTCAAAATATGACCATTTCAACATGGAATAAACAAAACTAAATATTTCACTTTCGGGGGTCCTAGGTGTGTGCTGTACACTACAGCGCGTCTCAGTTCAGACCAGACCCACTCCGAACGCTTGAGAGCCACACGTCGTTCCTTCCGGCTGCTCTTACATGGGCAGCGGAGAAGGAGAGACTGGAATTTTAGACACAGCAGCTCCCAAGGGGGGAGCCTCCTGGGGGAGCCTGGCTGCTGAAAATCCCAGGCGTCTGCTCTCCTGCGCTGTCTGTGAAAACCCCACGGGGAAGGTGGATGGTAACACAGCATTTCTCAGCAGCCCCCACCCCCCGGGACGTAAGCGGTAAGTCACTCCAAGGACCTTATTCAATGGCTGCTGTGAGCTCTATGTGGGGGTCTCACAGTCCCCCAATCATTGCTTTTTACGCATCGTGTCTCCTCCTTGCTAGCTTTCGGTGGCTCCTTTTTTGGGGGGTGAATGCTGAATTCCTGGGGCCTCTGTGCGCTCCTGGAGCCTGAATCCGTCTCCGCTCATCCAGTCCAGGCTTCCCATTGCCCTCGTTCAGGCAAGGCGGCTGCAGGCCAGGCCGGGGGTCATCAGGCGGGAGGAAGAAGGGGTGGGGAAGGTGCTGAAGTTAGGCTTGGGAGCGTGTGGATGGGGTCGGACGGACTGAGGTCACAGAGACAGGGCATGTTCGTACGGGGTTTGCCACAGCTCCGTGACGTAACGTGGTGATGCCCCTTGTTTCTGTCTGCCCTGCAGCCCTTTCTCTCTTCTGGTAAAGGCACCCTGACCCCTCGGACTTTGGGGCGTCTGCTCTCTGCACTCTGTCGCTGTGGTTCTGGTGGGCGCTGCTGCTTCCACAGGGACATCCTCACTCTGTGTACAGGGAGGCCCTCGACCCAGGCCAGGCTAACCCGAGTGCCCCAATCCATTGCAGGTGTCCCGCGGCTGGCCAGTCAGAGCCTTCTTGGGGTCTTCGTATACTGGTGCGAGCTGGTTAGGCTATGCAGACGTGTAAATGAAGCTTGTCTTCCTCAGGTCTCAAAGCTTATGGAAGAAGCCTGTCTGCACAGGGAGATCGTGGGGCCAACTCGCAAGGGAAGAGGAGATGAGAGGGGACGGGGGAGGGAGACAGAGGAAGCGACAGTCCCTTTCAACCCCTTGATCCAGCCACACCTGAAACCAGGACATTTCTCTTCCTTCCTGTCACAAACCTGTTTGGTTGTCACGTGCAACCAAAACAGTTATGGACACTGTAAGTAAAAAAAATAGCCCCTCCTTTGCATGGATGACGAGACGGAGGCAAAAAGCGACAGAACGACCATTCCAAACCCCTAGAACGGAGGTCCGGGGTCTCAGTCCCCATCACTGGGCGTCTCAGCCTGTGCCCCTTCCCCCCCACCCCCCACTGTGCCTACTCCCTGCTGGTTTCCTTCGGCTGCTGTAACAAATCGCAGCAAACTTGGTGGCTTAAACAGAGGTTTCTTCTATCACAGATCTGGAGGTCAGAAGTCAGAAAATACGATGAGCACACGGGGCTATAATCCAGCTGTCAGTCAGCCCTCACCCCCTTGGGAGGGAGGCTCCAGGGGACAGTTTGTTCCTTGCCTCTTCCAGCTTCTGGTGGCTGCTGGGGTTCCTCGGCTTGTGGCCGCAACACGCCAGTCTCTGCCTCCACCTTCACATGACCCTGTCTTCTCCTGCGTGTGCGTGTGCAAGTGTGTGTGTGTCTAATCTCCCCATCGCTCTCTTACAAGGACACCTGTGATGGCATTTGGGGCCCTTCTGGACAATCCTGGATTATCCCCTCATCTTAAGATC
>NW_011888943.1:543033-547805 GCF_000151845.1 Pteropus vampyrus | reverse complement strand
GAGGAGAGTCCCAGATGCAAATCTTGCTCTCGCCCCAGGACAGAGCCCTAACAGCTCTTCCGCCGTGCCTGTCCCCACCTCCGCGGCCCCGCGCAGCTGGCTCTCGCCTTTCGCCAGCCCTCCGTGAAATCTCCTGACGGTTACCCTCAGGACTGCTGTCACCTTCCCTTGTGGAGGTCCCCGTCATGGTCTACTTTGGGATAGTCATGGCTTTGCAAATCTTTCTCTAAATCTGGAGCTCCGTTACTGTTTCTGTCCCCTTTCTTCCACAGGAAACAACCGCAACAATGGCCAGAACAATAATAATCATCAATGCAGCTAATAGTTTCAGAGCTGCTGTGTTTGCCAGGCACGGGGCCAAGGCCCTTATGTGGATGAGCTCGTTTCATCTCTCTCTCTCTCTCTCTCTCTCTCTCTCTCTCTCTCACACACACACACACACACACACACACACACACTCTATACACTAGGTCCTTTAGAAGCTCTGTCTTACCGATGATGAAACTGACTGCGCAGTTATATAACTCAATGTTAGTTCTCCCCTCTTGCTCAATAAATCCCAAATAAATCAGAATGCATAGCTAAAACCATGCCGCCCCCACAGCATTACTCTAAAAATAAAACAGCTAATGATGTTTCTCTGATTACAAAGCAAAATCTGTTTGCAATAAGAAATTAGAAAAATACAGAAAATCACACAGAGAAAATACAGATCACCCATAATGTTTTGGTTACAGCTATTTCCAGTCTGTCTGTCTCTATCTATCCATTTTTCAGGGACTCACATTTAAGCCACGATTTTTAATGGCTTTCAGACCTCTAGGCCTCTCTGTTTGGACATTTATGTTGTACTCAGTATTTCTGCTATTACAGTATTTGACAAATATTCCTACATGTTTCTTTGCTCGTGGTTTTTAATTGTTTCCTTGGGACTAGGGGAATGCGTCTTTAAAGCTCTGGATACACATTGCCGAGTGCCCGGATGGCCGATGGCCAGCACCACCAGCTGAGTCGGAAGGAGCCTTGCTCCCTTCCTTACCTGCTCTGCGAGTTTTTGTTTTTAGATCCCGGCGGGTGTTTTCATCTGCACTTTAAAATTATCAGTGACTTGAACTTATTTTTCCTTTATGCAATTTGTTGCCCATTTGGGCTTCCTGTCTTGTTCTTCACACAGATTTTGTACACCTTTTCCCCAGTTCATCATTTTCTTTTCCTACCTTATTACTACTTCATCTTGATCTCTTATCTACTTTAAAGAGTAACGCTGGTTATAAGACCCGTCTGCTTTAAAGCCCGGAGGAGTGGATGTTACAGCGTTGACTCTGCATGCGAGGTGGTTTGCGGGTGACCCACTGTTTGTGCTGCGCTTGCTGCTGTGCCCCGACCCACACAGGAACCACGGGGGTCCTGCTGGGGAGAGGAGGCCGACTAAAAGCATGCGGAGAAAAATATACACCTACAGGAAATAATTTAACATCACCGAAACTCAGTATTCACTTCCCCCCCGAGGTCATGAAGACTAAACGAGGTAGCATGTATGAAAACACTTCATTTTTCTGCCCAGTACTTGAGAGAGGAGAAGTATTTAGGTGGACACTTCTGAGTTTGTAAACATCTAGTGAGAGCCTTTTGCAGTTCATCCTCAGGCTTTCTCATATGCGTCGTCTCATCCTAAATGAGCAATGCTTTGGTCGATCCGAGTTAGAAGAAAGGAGACTTTAAACGAGGGAACAAACCGTTCCCGCACACCTGTCAGTCCCCGACGTTCTGCATGTCTCATCCTGCTAATCGTACCACCCTGAAACGCAGAGCGCTTCACTCATTCAATAGACAAGTGTTTATTGCGGTTCTACCGTGTGCCAGGCTCCGTGCGAGGGGACAGATTGGGGACAGATCGGGGAAGAAGATAGACAAACGCTCTGCCGGCCTGGGGTGTGTATTCAGTGGTAATATTCCTAGGAGATGCTGTTCTTGTTTTATGGATGGCATCTCAGGGGGATTCGGTAACCTGTCCCGGTGATCCGGCCGGGTTTGAAGCCAGATCTCCTTGCCCCAAAGCCCCCTCCTCCTCCTGGGGCTTCTAATTCCCTCCTTTATCGAATCCGCCTGGATGTGTATTCTCATCTCAGTTCAGAAAGTTCCGGCTGCATTTCCCAGATGCCCAAGCGTCTACCGGTGCAGTTTGTCAGATGGGGGCCAATCGGGGCCTGTGGTGGACATCAGTGGGACCTCACCCTTCACTGCCCCTTGGGCGGGGGCGGGGCTGGAGCTGAGCCAGAGGCACGACCTTCCCAGGATGTCAGATGGACAGATGGAAGCCCCAGCGCCTCGCTCTTGTTTACTTTCTCTCTGTATTTCCCGCTGTTTCCCTGGGCGTAAACAGGCGGAGAGGAGAGGCTCCGGGTCTAATGGAAACGAAATCCTCTCGTCAGGAGGAGATCTCGACTCTCTTAAAGTTAGAGGAGAAGCAGGTGGAATGGCAGACACCAGCTCCGGTGGATATGGGAACTCTCGGGCTGTGGAAGCTTCTGGGATGGCAGGGGGAGATAGATGAGCAAACTGAGGCACTGATAACAAAGGACATTTTTAAGGGAGAACCGTCCTCTGCAGGCTCAGCCCGGGACTCGCCCCAAAGCACGGATTCTCCTGCCGGAACCTAACATCTGTCACCCAAGCCGAACCTCTCTGGGCCACCCAGACAGTCACCTTGCAGCCACCAGAGGCTCCTGTCTTGTCTACTGGGGCCAAAATGGAGAATAATAATACTAATAGTGGTAAATAAATGAAACATTGACTTTCTTCTTAGAGCTGTCCCAAGGCTCAGTTCGGTTTCCTGCGATTCTGAGAAATCCATTTTGAGTGGATCACACCTTCAAGATCATTTACGTTGGAGGATTTTTTTTTTTTTTTTTTTTTGCACATTAGAGGCACCTGGCTTTCTTGCTCTTTCTTATTTGCTTCCTGAAGGAATTGAGAGAATAAATGAATGAAATGAATGCCCGATTTTGTAGTTATTTTCCCCCAGAACCTCTACCCCCACCACCAAGTTAATGTAAAGAAGACGTGTCCAGTGGGTTTGCAAAACCACGCCATCACGTGACAACAGTGCGGAGATTAAAAGAGATTTGTGCAGCCCTGGAAGAGCTCCCGCCCCCAACCCCCATCCCCGGTCTCTGCTCGCAAAGCCCTTTGCTTGGCAGGAAAACGCTGCCCCCTCCTGGCTTGGATGGACAGACGCAGCCAGGACGAGAGTTCAGACCAATATGAACTTCATTAAATCTGAACAATAGGTTCACTGAAGACCAAAGAAGAAATCAGGGCGAGCGGGGCCGGGTGAGACAATGCCACTGGATGGAAATGAAGATTTCAATATACCCTTGTCACTTAATGAGATTCATGCAGATCCTTTGGAGTGACAACAGCACCAGCGACCAGTTGCATAACCCAGGATGTCCTTGGGTACAGGCTGTTCTGTACAGAAGAGATCGTAAAAGCATCTTTGGGTTCAAAAGAGGCAATAACTCTGACAGTTAACAGGGTCTGCAGAAGTGACCCATGTCACTAAGGCGAGGTAGAACAGCGGGGGCCTGGAGCTGGAGGCAAAGCCAGATGTGCATCCGCTGGGGTCCTGGGCCCCTTTGCCCAGTTTCCAAACCTCCCTCACCTGCGTCTTGTCCATGCAAATGAGCCCGACAGGAAAAGCAGGTGCTCGCTGGAGGTTGCACAACCGGCACAGAAGCCGTTCTATTTCGGTGACAATACCAGCGAGAATATGTTTGTCCAACACCGAATTCTGGAAGATGCTCCAAAGGGACACTCTCCCCTCCCCCACTCCCCACCCCCAACCCCCCTCCCACTGCCCGCTTCCGAAGGGGAGACTCCCGAGACCGCCCTCTGAGTCACCTCCTATGCATTGTTTGAAGGGTAGTGCAGGCAGCAAATGGATAGAAAATGTTTTAAGACTTCCATGTGACTCATGACACGAATTTTCCTCTCACGGCCTGAACTCAAGCCAGAAAGTGTTTGTGAGAGAAGTCCCTCTAAGTCCCACTTCCGAGGGACCAGATGTTGCCTGGCGGGCGTGCTAAAGGTCCCCAGGGAGAATATGGGGGGTCAGACGGGAGAGAACACGGGGGTCGGATGGGGGAGAAACATGGGGACAAAGGGTATTTTTGCTCTTCTGGTTCTCCCCCACATCTCCCCCACCCCATGAGCTCCCCCCCGCCCCCCAGTTGAGGCGTGATGACATGCTTTTCTAGTACTAATTTGTTCTACTTCTATAATTTTGGCTTCAGAAACTGGCATCCCAGCTGAGGTGTGGACAACCTTTCTTGTGCTTCTCCTGTCCATGCTTCTTAAACTCTGCATCTGTCTCACCAGCCTGTAAGCTCCACGGGGGCGGGAGAGGGGGCTAGGGGGGTGTCTCTTTTATCAGCGTCTCCTTCTCGGTGCCCAGCCTGGCACCCAGTGGCTCAGCACGGCTGCTCTTGTTGAGTCAGTGTGGGAGAGTGGCTGCGAGTCTGGAGAAATGACCCCTGGAGTCCCTCCAGCCTCTTCCCCTAACTGGGCCTCCACTGCCATCTCGGGAAAGCTGGGAACTGGACAGGGTTTTCTCAGCAACCTGCTGGTCTGACATTCGAGAAACTTCTGGAGTCTATAAAACTCAGCTTTGGTTATTGTTCCTATGGGTCTTGCAATCCACTGGGGCAGCAGAGATGAAAGATATTTTGCTATAGATAATTAATTATAGTCGTCAAAAGAGCTCCCGAAGA
>NW_011888943.1:536687-541813 GCF_000151845.1 Pteropus vampyrus | reverse complement strand
TGGGTCTTGCAATCCACTGGGGCAGCAGAGATGAAAGATATTTTGCTATAGATAATTAATTATAGTCGTCAAAAGAGCTCCCGAAGAAGGGTGTGTGGGGATCCCCTGAGAACTAGAGATGGGGCCGAGCGGGCGATACCGGGCCTCAGGGAGAGGGAAGGGCATTCTCAGAGAAGGAACAGCACACGCAAAGGCCCTGGGGCGGCTTCTGGGAGGCATCTGCTTTCCTGACAGGGGATGGATGCGCCTGGCAACATCGATTTCTCCTTCCCCGCCACGAATGCAGAAGCGATGCCCACGATGGCAGTGGTCCTCTCACGGCTGTGAGGGAAGTCCACAAAACCTGTGGCCCCAACGTTGCTGAGCCACAAAACTGGTCCCTATGACTTTCTGTTATTTGCAGTCCAAGGCATTCCTACCCGAAACAAGGTGGAGGGCCTTCCCAGCTAGTCAGGCTTCCCACCTGGTCAGGGGGCACAGCGAGGTGAGTTCAAGTGCAGATGAAAAGCTCCCGTCCCCGTGACACCCATCTTCCCGCCACACGCACACGGAGATGGAGCCCTCTGACCCCTCTCTGAGGACCCCTGAGTTGGTAAATAATCCTGGGAGAAAATATCACCCCAGGGAACTTCCAGCTCACCCCCTAGCTCCCCTAGGGAATCGCTCAGGGCCCTCTGTGCCTCCTCGCAGCTCCTCCCTCCCTCTGCTCTGTGGGCAGAGACCCGCCCTCATGGGGCCGCGGGGTCAGGCTGCTCTTCACACCTGGGGAGCTGGCAGGGCTGTTACCCACTTTCCTCGCTAATTACGCTGGGATGTTCCCTCCCGAACCGAGAAACTCCTATAATTTGGGTTATAAAACATCTCTTTGAATTTTCTCCAGAGACTGCTGTGACTATATAGATATGATCATAAAGCAGATCATGCACATGAAGGCTTTCATCCCAGCAACTCAAAGCTCACAATAAACAAATCGTAATGATGGATCTCAGCAGCCTCCCCCCACCCCCGCCATTTTCTTTTTCTACTGGGGAAACTGAGGCAAAAGGAGGTCAAGTGCTAGGCCTGAGGCTATGGCTTCTCTTAGCCACAGAGAAGCCCACAGAAATGCTGAGACTCTCACTGTGCCCATGATTACAGCCCTGCTGGAAGCCACGGGAAGTTTGCCTGAGCTGTCTCGAATGCCAGACATCGCCACTTTGCATACCAACTTCTTTGGGCAGAGGGAAAGCTGTGACTCAACTCCGGCCGGATGAAGCCCTTTAAACATGCTAAGCCTTGAGTGCTCTTGAAGTACCCACCTCTTGCCTATGAAATTACATGAAAACAATAAAAACCATAAAACCCAAAACTCGCATGTATGCTGACATTGTTTAAAACAGGTATCTCTCTCACTAGAATATGAGCTCTCAAGGGCAAGGATCATGTCCACTGTGTTTGGGTCTGTGCCAGGCACAGGATCCAACATGTCACAAGCTCTCCCTGCACATTCGATAAATGAGAGAAGGCGTACCTACAAGGTGCTCTGCCATGTGACTCATCCCCACTCTCTTGCACAGTCAGGCCAAGGCAAGAGGTCACGTGTGGATGAGCCAGACCGGAGTCCTGAGCCACAGTCTGGGCTTGGGTCTCTTAAGCTAAAGACAAAGGCCCAGGAGTCACACAAATCGGGGAGTAGAAGAGAACCCCAAATCAAAGCACTAAGCTCACTGAACCTCAAACTGTATCAAACTCAGCCTCAAACTGTTGCAAGCTTGGTTTGTGGTGTTCTCCCATCCTCCCTGCCTCCTCTCCGGCCCTAAAGTGTAGAATGGGTAGGGAAGGGTCTCCTAAGAATTAACAACACCGTAGCTGGTGTTTATTGAGAGCTTTATGCGTGTTAAATGGGTTACATTGTCAGAAGAAATTGTGGACGAAAGATTAGGTACTGGAGTGTACCTGATTCTATAAGGGCCTATACCTTCCATTGACTTCCTTGATAGCAATGCAAATTGTGTCCATAGAAATGCAAATGAGTTTTGTTCCTTGGAACACAATGGATGATGGCCTTGTGACTATATACTTACCTGCGTTTGAATTATCCCTTGAACCGTTCGTAACATCTTACTGGTTCTCTTGTTAATTAAGGAGTTAGATGAAACCCTTGACACATCTCTATTTTAAATTTGTGAGTCAGGAGTTTATTTTTTTAAAAATGTATCCTTCAACAACATGCACAAACTTTTTTTTAAATTTATTTTTAAAAAATTTTTCTAGGTGAGGCAACCTTTGGTTGACCTCACAGATTGCAAGGACCTTGTCAGCTTACAATCTCTTATTTTTTCCTAACCAGGCCCAACCTTGCTTAGCTTCCGAGGTCAGACGGGATCTGGCTTGTTCAGGGTGGCATGGCTGTAGGTGCACAACCTTATTTACAACCCTGTGATGGGGCTATCATTGCCATCATCCCCATTCTCTAGATGAGGAAAACTGAGGCACAGGATGTCATGAGATGAAATTTACTCAAAGCCATCCACAGGTGAGTGATCGAGTCCGGCTCTGCCCCCAGGCAGTGGGGACTCAGAGCTGGAGCTCTTTGCCACTGCCCTGTGTGGCTCCTTGTGTAGCCCTTCATCACAATAGGTGTGACAGGCTCAACCCAGCTGTGCTACTGGATTTTAAGCTTGCCGCTGGCCCTTCAGATTCTTCGGTGCCCAGTGACTTTGCAGCCAGCTCCACGGGAAGCTCCCAGGGGCAGGCATGAATCCCATTCCGTTCTGCCCCTTTCAGAGCTGTGAACAGCGTGGGAAGCGGGCAGATTCTTACCGATGGGGCTTCAGAAGCCAACTCAAAAGAGGCTCTACAACATCCCGCCAAGGGTCTGTACCTGCCTCTCAACGACACTGAGGATCCACTTCTTTAATTTGCTCACTTTAATAAAATAAATGTACATAAACAGTCATAACTGCTCTCACAAGAACGTCCGATTCTTTAGGAGCTTGCAAAGAGCAAGTACAATCGGCACATCTTATTGACTGACAGACAGGTTGACATTTAAAAACACTCAGGAACTTCTCGAGCCAGAGCGAAACCCAGTTATGCTTCAGAACTATCAAACCACAAGTATGATCTGCAGGGAGAATGAACACGCCGATATTTCATTTCCTGCAGGAAATTCAAATGACAGCTCGAGGAAATCAGAGCCCTGATGTCGATATAGTGTATTTTGTGAGCTATGTGAGTATTTGCATGTGATAGTGTTGCCAGCTACCATCGCTGAATTTTTACTATGTTATCAAGCACCTTTCCAAAGGCTGTACGTGCATGTCGTCATTTAATCTTTAAATGGCTCTATGGAGTGAGTTCTGTCATCAGGCTCATATAACAGATGAGGTGACTGAGGTCCAGAGAGGCGGTCACTCGCCAGAGGCCACAGACAGACCTGAGAAGGTGAGCCACAAATCAACCCCTGTGCACACACATAATTCATGCATATTCTAGAAGAAGAGAGAAGCTCGGGGATTCCATTCCTGATATTTCCTTCCTGCGGAGAGCACTGCCCTCTCTGTGAAGATGTCACTCCCACTTTGGGACACATTAGAGAAGGAAAAGGTCGTCGAGCCTGTAGGAGATGTTTTACAATTGCTTTAAATGCTTTTAAGAATTGGAGGTACCTGTGATGGGACGTTCTTCATTCATTTTCTTCCTGGTATTATTCTTGGTACAGAGATGAACCAAACCCGTGTTTTGGCCAGGCAGGATGCGGATAGCATGCGGAGTGACTCGGGCTCCTGAATTCTCAGGTACAATGAAGGCGCAGCTTTTAATCAACAGACTAGCATAGAATCGAGGTTCTTAAGTCGTCCTCTCTCTTTTGGGTGTGAGAGGTGGGGTTTGCTGCAGCCACATTCCCGTCTTTATTTTCCGGCTTCCCTGGTGTTGGGAAGCGTGTGCTGTCATGTGCTCTTGACTCTGTGGTCCCACTGCTGGCCTCAGAGGGTGTAGCCCGATGGCAGGTCCGTTCCGCATGCTTCTGAAGCCTCGAGCCCACTCCCCAAAACTCCCAGTGTCTCTTTGAGCACGCCGTTTCCCGTATTAAACCGTAAAATGATTTCCGTTTCCTGCTCGAAACTCGATTTATACAATTAGATAATTCAACATCACAGAAATGAAGTAAATGGAAAGGAAAGGTCCCCTCTTCACGCGATTCCGATTCCCCAACATGAACAAACGTTTTCTCGTATGTGGTTTCAAAAACGTGTCTTCGTGAATCTTTTCGTATGTCTAAGTATAGCTCTAGACAAAACTTAATATTTAACTTATAATATTACTCAGAAGGGGTCGTAATCCAGCCATCGTTTTGCATATTGATATTTTTCCACTAAAAATATTTTTCGAATCACAATGAGATACCACTACACACTGACCGGCATGGCTAAAATAAAACGAGGAAAAAAAAAAACAAAACAGTACAAACTGTTGACAGGGAGGAGAAGGGACTCTCGTACGTCGCTGGTGCGGGACTGTACACAGGTTAAACTTTGGAAAACGAGTTGGCCGTTTTCATTAAAGTTACGCGTCTCCCTACCCACCCACTCGGCAAGCCGTCCACACACAGACTTGCACGATAACGTTCAGGGCAGTTTTGTTGACATCAGCCGAAAAGAAGAAACAACGCTCATGTCACACGTGTGGCCGCAGAACATACTCTGTTATTTCCCACCACGGCATACTAGCCGGCAATAAAAAAGGAGCCGACCACGGACGCACGCAGCACGGGCACATTTCGCAGCCCTTAGGCCGAGATACGGGAGGCCGAGTGCCGGGGGACGCCTTCCACACGAGGTGCAAGGGCAGGGGGACCCGTCCCACGTCCCCTGAAGTTAAAACGAGTGGGCTCTACTGGGGAGGCAGGTGAATGACGGACACAAGGGGCCTTGTGAGGTGATGGAAAATTCTATATCTTGATCCGGGCAGTAATTCCACAGGTGTATGCGTAGGGGGAAGTTACTCAAGCTCCCCACTTAAGATGAGTGCATTATCCTACATTAAAAGGTCATCTTTGGCCATCAGCACATTGAGATCTAGTCCGGGCTGCTTAACATCGACAGAGAATTCTGCTGTCCGTGGTTCCCATGATTTTAACCGTT
>NW_011888943.1:531184-535927 GCF_000151845.1 Pteropus vampyrus | reverse complement strand
TCCGTGGTGCTGGAGTGAACACCCAGCTTCCCAGCCCCGGGCCCCATGTCGCAGGCTCCTGTTGTCACCCACCTGCAGACATATCACTCAGGTGGCACTGCCTCTGGCTGTCTCCTAAACTCCGGGTGACTTACTGTACTTGGTCACCAGGCCCCAAAGCAAAGAAGCTTGTTCCAGAGTCTCAGAATCCCCAGAGAACACGCTTCCTATGGCTTCCACTGAGACTCTCATCAATGGGATCATCACCAGTGTCCCTCAGCAGGACAGACGCTCCCCTGTTCCCTCTGTCCTAAGAGCCCACGCCCAGAGCCGTGACCCCAACCCCTCGGCTCTCTGCGCATTAACTCACGCACACTTCCCGTCGACTCCGACAGAGGTTGAACTCCCATTTGGCCTTGGCGGGGACCGCTTCCCCCATGACAGCCTTCGCCGAGGGCTCACCTGCTTCGGCTCACATCCTGGGCCCCATGTAGTCAGTTCTGGGAACTCACCTACCATCTTCCTACCTCTGGTCCTGGATCCGATCGATGCCAGTCCCACGGGGTGGCCCTTAACTTCTCTGATTGGGAAGTCTCCTCCCCTGCATTGTCATGGGCCCAGACCAAAGAATCACATTGTTTGAAAGCCAAATACCCTCCGAGTAAGTTTCGACACCCTCTATTAATATTTTTTGCCTCTCCCGCCCCCACGCTCTGCCCACCTCTCCTAGTTAATCAGCCACACCTGACAGCCACCCGTCAGCTTCTCAACCCGCCACCGGGGCGGCATTGCCCCATCGAAGTCCCCTGTCCCAGTGAAGACGTCTCATCTCGCGTCTCTGACGGCAGTGCCTTTCTCTAGCCCCTGGCGTGTTCACCGGAGCCCAGAGCCGAGCTCTGCTTTTCCTCATTAAATAATCAGTTATACATTCACCTCGGAGTGAGGTTGGAGATGGGGGTGGGGGGGCGATATGCGTGCTTGTTTATTCGTGGTTGGTTCCCACGGCTCTTTTTGTGTTTACTTCGAGGGCTGGGGGGATCATGATGCGTTATGTCGGGTGAGGTAATTGTTCAATGAGGTTCAAGGCCCCAAGAGGCACATGGGTAAAAGGAGAACCATTCCCACGAGTTGTCCTGGCTTAGAAGTTCACTGTGTCGGGCCCTGCTGGCCTGGGGTTCTGGCCCTCAGGCTGCAGTCTGCAAACACTCCTTTTCTTTCAGTAGATGGCGAGATAGACAGACACTCAGACAGATGGGTTGACAGGACAATCACAGCCGGGATTTACTGAGGGCCTACTATGTGCTGGCAACGGCTCATCCTTGGACACTCATAATCTCATCGACTGCTCACACCTGTTCTGGAAAAAATATGTGACTTCCACTAACCATATTTGCAGGTGAGAAAAATGAGGGTTAGTCAGGCTCATTAACAAGAAGTTCAAGGTCGCGCAGTAAACAGAAGCAGAGCCACAGTGGAAGCTTGGTCTGGGCTTCTCGTCACACCGTTGACGCTCGGGGCTGGGTGTTCTTTCCTGCGGGGGCTGGGCCGTGGCTGGTGGCATGTCCCTCGGCATCCCTGTCCTCTGCCCACTTGATGACAACAGCCCCACCATTTTTAGTAATGATAATAACCTGTAAGGCCTACGTGGGTGGGTCATCCAGGGGCCAAAAGCAAGGAAGCGTGCCCGGACGCTCATTCGCCCTCAGAGGGATCCGAGGAGGAAGAGGGGGCTCCTTGGGAAAGGCCTGGAGCAGGCGGCCTTTGGAGGGGGCACCACCACCGCCCTCCAGAGTCAAGTCCCCCTGGAAAGCAAATCGACAGGAATGGTCTCCCCGGGGACCCTGGTGTGTCGGGGAGAATTATCTCTCGACCTTGCTCACGTGTAGAACGACCTAGAAGTGTCTCTCGTGTCCCAGTCCGGGTGGTCATTGCTTTGAGCCGGGAAGCTGCCACGGAGGAGAAATGGGCAGTGAAGGGTCTCATAAGATTGGCGTGGGAACTGAGGGGCCGGCTTTACATCGAGGCCCGGGGAGACCCTGGGCCTGGGCAGCCGCCCGTACCCTCTGCGTGAGGTAAGTGTGTTCATAAAACGGACATTTACGAGTGTCTTACGGAGAAGCGTCGCCACGTGCTTCGGTGTCATAATGATGTAGTTAGGAAATTAAACAGCAGGATTAGAATCAATAATAAATAATGTGTAACAGCAGGCCATTGAGAGCTGGCTGGGAGAGCAATCGGCCTTCAAACTGGGGGCGGGGTAACCTGAGTCCCACGTCCTGCCTCCCCCCATCTCAGATCTGAGAAAAGAACGTTCCGGGCCCAGGAAGCAGCAGGTGCAGAGGTGCGGAGGCAGGTGCAGGCTGGCTGTGCTGGAGGCCGCAGAGGCGTGAGCATGGGGCACGCGGAAGGCAAGGCCGGGGGCTCCCTGGGGGCCCCATCTTCCCGGGTCTGTTTCGAAGACGGAGCTGATGGAATTTGCTCATGGAATGGACATGGTTTGGAGGGGCCAAGGGGATCAAAGACGCCGCCGAGGACAAGCAGAGCAGCTGGGAGGATGGGGCGTCTTCGGGAGATGGGATCTGGTGTGGCAGGGAGAGCCAGCTTTCCATTTGGGACGTGCCAGGGCCGAGAGCCCTACCGTTCCATATGGTTGACCCTTGCATAGTGCAGCGTGAGGGGCGCTGAACCCCTGTGCTGTTGAAAATCTGTGTGTAATTTTTGACTCCCCCAAAACTTAACTACTGGTAGTCTACTGTTGACCTGATAACACGGACAGTCGATCACACATATTTTGTATGTTATACGTATTACATGCCATATTCTTATAATAAAGTAAGCTAAAGAGAAGAAAATGTTTTAAAAAATCATAAGAAAAGAAAATCTGCGTATAAATGGACCTGTGCGGTTCAAATGCGTGTGGTTTGTTCGAGGGTCAGCCGTCCACATATGCGTGATGATAAGGCAGCTCTGAGGTGGGAGAGGCCCCCCAAGTCCCCACCTCATGGGGTGAGGGGCGGTCAGAACGAGGAGGCACCCCCACCTTACTGAGACAGTGTGGCGACTCACCAGCCGTGATCCCAGCCTCCTGGGAGGGAGAAACAAAGCTCAGAGTCAAGACCTGTTTCCCCTGGGGCCTAGCCTTTCACCCCAATTTCCTCAAGCAGCTTCTCTTCCCAGGAGCCGCTGCCAGCCCGGGCCCCCCCCAGAACACCTGGCGGTGGAGTACCCGAAGAATTGTTTAAAAAAACAGTACGCAAAATCATCTCCGTGGACCACGAAATACACACACCCATGGTCTGTGCTGCTGGGGTCGAGTGGCCAACTTTGATCATGATAAGAAAGAAAAACAAGGAAAAAGTCTGAGCGCCTCACTTGTGCCACCTGGTGGCGAGATCCGTCAGTACGGCAGCAGAGCGAGTGTCTGTCTGCACCTCCTGCAGGTCCTGCCTCAGAGTCACCTCCCCTGAGAGGCCTTCCCGGATTACCCTGTTGGGTAGGACTGGGTGTGAGGAAGGGTTCTGATGCCTGGCAAGGTGCCAGTGATGGGGAAGCCTAGGCTCGGGGACTGTGGCAGCCCAGGGAACGGGCCTCCTAGAGGACAACCCTGACCTTGGCTCTGGGCCGGGGACCGTTTCTAGTTTCTAGCTCCCCAAGCCTCAGCTTGACCCCCACTGGAAAAAGTATCCCTTTTCTTCAGGGGTCCCCAAGCTGAGGGCGCCCTGATTCCATGAGGAGGGGTCTGGACCAGATGAGGGGCACCAGACCGACCTGGGACTCAGCACCTCTGCCTGCGGCTCCCCCTCTCTGGGCCTCTCGTCTGCAAGGAGGAAGCCAGCAGATGCCTCTCTAGCCCAACATCACAGCCGCCTCAGGAATCGTCCTAAAAATGCAGATTCCCCAGCTTTGGCCTGGATCCCCAAGGTCAAAATCATTAAGAGTGCAATCCGGGAATCTGCGTTTCCTGGTGAGGCTGAGGCTCGAAGCTGTTTTAGACATGACGATGCGTTTACAGCAGGTCTCAAACGTGGCCGCACCTCAGGATCACCCGGAAGCTCTTAAACAACGCCCATCTCAGTCCCCTCCTCCAGAGGGCCTTGATTCATAGTGGGGGGCAAGGGAGACCTCAGGTGCAGACAGGGACCTGAGCCTGGCCAAGTGAAGCACTCAGCTAGACCAGGGGGTCAGGGGGAGGGTCAGGATGCCAGCTGTGTGTCCTTGGGGAGGTGGCTAGTGTCTCTGAGCTTCTGCTCCTCAGACCTGGGAGATGAGGACAGAGGCCCAGGCGAGGTGCCACGAGACAGTGACACTAAGAGACCAGCACGTGTCACGGCTCGGAGGGTCAACACTCCAGACCCGAGCTTCGCAGACTGTCCAGCCCACACAAGTCCCCTGGGGAGCTTGTTCAATGCAGATTCTGCTTCAGTGGGTCTGGGTGGGGCCCGAGAGTCTGCATTTCTAACCTGCTCCGGGAGAGGGGGGTGGTCCACGCTTGGAAGAGCGAGATCCCTCCAAGACTGGCTGTCTCAGCCCTGGCACTGGTGGCGTTCGGGGTTGGAGAACTCTGTTGCGGAGACAGTTGTAGGCACTTAGGAGGTTTAGCAGCACCCCAGCTTCTACCACCGGATGCTACTAACACTCCCCTCCCCCAGTCGTGCCAACCAAAACTGTCCCCAGACATTGCCCGATGTCCCCTGGGGAGGGGGACTGAATCGCCCCCAGTAGAGAAGCGCCGGCCTGGACCCGTGGGGTGAGCGCCGGAGGAGA
>NW_011888943.1:509410-529624 GCF_000151845.1 Pteropus vampyrus | reverse complement strand
GGCAGCCGATGTCGGCAGGGAGGCGGGTCCAGTGGGGCGAGGCAGAGAACAGCCTGAGCGGTTCCCTCACGGCCGCGGAAGAAGGTGACAGGAAGCCAGCGATGGTGGCCTTGGGCCAAAGCTCCCAGGAGTCTGAGGGAGGTGGCGACAGAAGGGGTCCAGGGCCTCACACAGCATGGACCCGAGGTGCTGGTTGTGCTTGCCAGCTGGGTACCTCATCAGGGCACCAGTCGCTGCCAGAGTCGTGGACTCGTGGGACACACTCCCATCGGGGATTCATTGCAAGGACTTGGCGGCTGTGGGCAGCCTGGGTGGGCCCGCGGTCAGTGATGCAGGCGTTGGGAGGGGCCAGAACCTTCAGGTCCATGCCACGGCTGCTGGCCACAGGCAGAATTTCTCCTTCCCTTTCAACTGATTGGACCAGGCCCACCCAGCCACCTAAAAGTCTCCCTTCCTTAAAGTCGACTGACTGTGGACATTAGTCACATCTAAAACCACCGCCACCACGGGACTTGCATGGGTGTTGGAGAGAGTGACCGAAGATCGTGGCCTCGTCAGGGGGACCCCTCAAACCGACCTGCGCTGCAGCCCGACTCTGCTCCCCCTGCCCACGGCTCCTACTCACTGAGCCCACTCACCGTCCCCAGGCACAATGCTTCTTGCTGTCCCTCCAGACAGACAGGCACACTCGCACCTAGGCCTTTGCACTTACTGTGGCCCCGCCCCCTCCCAGGTAAAAGCAGGGCGCCCTTGGCCACCTCCTTCGCGACCTCCTTCAAGTCTCTCCTTAAGCGTCCGCCTCAGAGGGGTTACTGGTTACTGCTGACTCCTGGGGAGTAGGCATTTGCTTTGCGGTTAATGGCTGTGTCTTGAGACTTTGTATTGTGGCACCTGGGAGGAGCTAATGTACGTTTCTTAAATGAATTGAATGGCAGTTAAAGCATTGCTCATATTCACCTTGATTGGGTCTTATCGGCTTCTGCCTTCACCGTTTTCCCCGTGACCGCGATCAGACAGACCCCTCAAACATGTCGCACCTTTAACAGAACACACACACACACACACACACACAAAACAAGTCTTCTATTTTAATGAGCAAAGTTCTTAAGTTATTCAATGATGAGGAGGGAGGGGAGGAGGCTGTGAGCAGAAAATGGGGAACTCCTGATAGTTTCGCCAACATCAAAGCCAGTCTCCAGCGTGTCCCAGCTTCCCAGCTCGTGGGAACTTAGCAGTGGTGACAAGACCAAATGGAGACTTATTCCCTGTAGAACGGGATCCCCTCCCCGCAACCACCACGCCCCCCCCCCGCCGCCCGTCCCCACGACAGACTGTCCTGTTTCTCAGCTCTGTTGGAATCACCTGTCCCTTTCAAGGGTTTGGAAAAGTGGGAGTTCAGAGACCATGACAGTCTCAGCCCAGACGTGGCCTCCAGGTAGGGGCCATGCTCCGGGGGCGGCTAAGAAACCTGACGACTGAAAGTGATTCTTCCCCGACCCCCACCCAGCTTCTCCTTTGCCCCTTCGGCTTCTAGGGGTTAGCGAACCGCCTTTACGACCTGCTCGCCACATCGTGGAACGAGCTTCCATTCCGAGAGAATAAAGTCACTTGCCATCTCAAAGGGTTTTCTGGCTTGATTTTTTTATTATTGTTATTATTTTTTTGGCTGGTGGTATGAAAGAGAACTGAGACATAGCAGAATTTATGTGTTAAAATCAAGGCACTTGGTTTTCTCGATCACGCCCTCCCCCCCCCCCCACCAATCCCTTTCCAGAAAGTTCTTTATCTCTCAAAAGCTTTTTTTACCAAAAAAAAAAAAAAAAAAAAAATCTGTTTCAAAATGCCCCCTGACATGAAATAACAGGGTTGCAGAGTTAAAACATTACTCGAAAATTACTCGGGCAGCGAGAGAGGGAAAAAATGAGGGCCACTGTCCTCAGGGAAAATGCAGCCTTTCAAACGGGATTTCAAAAGGAGAGAGCTGATTGACTTAGAGATTTAGCCATTCCGTCTCCACAGAGAAGAGAAAGCGGAAAAAAAAAAAACGTTTGGAGGGCTTGGAGTCGATCCAGGACTCCCCAAATCCGTCTCCTAAACGGTGGGCACTCGTTTCTGCAAGTTTCGAATTCTGCGTGTCGATGCCGAGCGGGAGGACTGACCTTCACGTACGAGACACCCCAGTTCCGCGGTTCCGGTCGCTCTCGGAGATGTCGCAGCTTCAAGAAAATTCTCTGCCTTTTTCCCCCCGCTTAGACCTAAAGGTGATATATATATCATCATGACTAACAGCGAAAGGTATTCTCGGATCCTAGTTGTGTTTCGTGAACTGTTATAGATTAAATATCGCCCTTTCGGTGAGAGCTGTCAAAACAGCTTCATGTAATCTTCCCTGGGAGAAAGATCTTTGTGATGCCACGTAACTCAAATTATACAAATAACTGTCAAAAGCCATTAAAATCAGCTGCAGAGGCGGGCGGGGGATGGGAGGGCAGCCCCGCCGGTCCTTACTGGACAGTGGTGTCTGCTCCCAGGGACAGAGGGACAGACGAGGGGGGGCCGGGGCCGGACGGGAAGCCCTCCCAGTGGACATTCGGAGGGAAAAGGTCGCGCCCAGGCCGGGAGTGGGGGCTCTGAACGACCTATGCCCCGGTTTCGAGTCCGGGGTGGTCGTCCACAGTGGCTGTGACCTTGGAGGACCCGTCAGGGTTGCGTGAGCAGGAGCTGAGCGGAGGGGGTGCTGGTGGGTGTGGTGGCCCCTCTGTCACGTGTTTGCACCCCGGTCCTGAGGCTCGGCCACGGCCGGGGCTGCCTTCTCCACCCTGCACACCGTGTTCCCGACGCACTGGGAACTACGGATACGCAGAGTGTAAAAGCCCGAGGAGAAGGAAACGAACATCTTCGATGCAGAGAAACGTCAGCTGCGCAACGTTCTCAGGAAGTGGGAACGAGGCCCAGCCGCTCGGGGTCGCACGCCCTACGTTCATGAGGAGGGCCAGGCCCGGGTGCCCGCGTAGCCTCGGAGCCACCTCCCTGGGATGCGCAGATGAACTCTGAGGCCTGGCTTCCTTGACACCAGCCCCCGGGAGATGAGGGGGACCGGTCCCTTCCCTAGACCCCTGCTGGGTCTCAAAGCAGAAGCAGCTGTGGGAACGGAGCTGGCTTTTGTGATTAAAAAGCCCCCAGGATGCCGAATAGCCCTCCACTCTGGGCTGCTAGGAGCTGAATTCCTGGCTGCCCCTCTCAGCAGGTGTATCCCGAGCTCACAACACTAAAATGGTTTTCTGCAGGAGCCGAGGCTCAGCCGGGTCTTTGAGCCTGAGCAAGGCCCTCACCCACCTCCAGCCACACACAGGCTGGCGGGTCTCTGGGTGGGCAGGGGTCCACGGGAGGGGGCCTCTGCCCAGAAGCCAGCGTGCTGCTTCCAGAACTGGAATTTGATGTGACTTTCCTTTCTGGAATAATCCAAAGCTGCTGGGCAGGATCTTGGCTGCCTGACACGTGGGGACAGGACACGGAGGGGCCATCCCCACCAGCCCGATCTCCTCTCTGCAGACCCCCGCTTGGCCCTCAGCCTCTAGCCCCGAAGGCCTTCTAGTGGGTGGCATACCCGCTCCCCGAAAACGCTCTTCTTCATTTTGGTTCCTTTGCTCCTTCTATCCCCCTCCCTTCATTCCCTGCCATCCTCCCTGGTGAATGTCTGCTCATCTTTTATCGCTAAGCCAGGGGGCCTCCTTAAAATGCCTTTCCTGACGCCGCCAGGCTGGGCCAAGCCTCCCCACACCCCCTGTCCTGTAGCTGTGGCCACCTCCCTTCCGCAGGGCCAGCGGATCTCAATCCCACTTGACATGAACCACAGCCAGGACCCACCAGCCACCGGTGCGATTAGAACCTCCGAGGGTGGTGCCTGGGCCTCCGTGTTTTGCAAACGCCCCCAGCTGATGAAGCGCATGAGAGCTGGGAACCTGGCACCGCAGCCCGAGCCTCCCTGGGCAGAGGCCCCCGCCTGTGGACACGTGCACACCCACACCTTGCCCACGGAGTGCCGGCCATGGGTGCACGGAGTGGGGCGCGGGGTGCTCGGCAGCTGCTGGGGGAATGGGCGGGGGAAGGGTGCTGGAGGAGGCGGGGACGTCGGTCCACCAAGGGGAAGTAGTGAGAGAGACTACAGCTTCCGTCTCCTTTAATTCAGCTCGTTTGTACTCTGAGCACCCACTCCTGGGGCCGGTCGGGGCGTGCCCTGGTTGGAGGGCACGGGGTGAGCGAGAAGGCACACTCGGTCCTCCGGGATTCACGCACACCAGTTGCCATGGCGATGTGGCCCTCCCTGTCCGAAGGGCCTCTTGAACTCCGGTTTCCTCCTGCTTCCATGCATCCTTCGTAAGGATGCCGATGGCTCCACCTGCCAGCCTCGGGCCAGCCCTCCTCTCTGGGCTCTGGGGGCGCCGAGACCTCTGTGCTCTCTCTTCTCTGCCTGGGCTTCGGGGCGAGCCCCGTCCTCCCTGCTTTTCAAAGACGCTTCGTGTCCGCCCACACACGCCTGTTTCTTCCTTTCAGCTGCTCTGTGATCTCTCTCCATCCTCCTTGCCTCGGAAGACAAAAGCCAGAAACGCTTGTAGGCCCGGTCCTTGCTCCTTCCCGCCTCTCTCCACCGGGATAAGGGAACGCTGAGGAGGCAGGGGCAGGGGGAGAAACGGGCAGAAAAGGACAAATCCCTAAAAGTAACACCCGGCTGCAATAGAAAGGGTAGCTAATGGCGCGCCGGTCTTCCTCCAAGCCCCGTCACATAGCTGCTGTGGGTACGTCGTATTGTGCCCGTTTAACAGAAGAGGACAGCTGAGGCTGGGAGAGGGGAGCTCACCTGCCCAGGGTCACACGGCTCCCTGTGGAAGAGGCACAGTTCGCCCAGGTCTGTCCGAGCCCCAGCCCTCGGCGACCACTCCGCCCCGCCCTGGGGAACCGTCAGGCCCTTCTGGGTTCCCACTCTCCATGAGAATTTGCTTTGGTTCCATTCTTGATTTTTTTCTTTTGTGTGTTTTTTTTCCTCCCCATTTTACGTATACATAAATGTATTTATAGTCATTTTAAGTAACACGCGGGCATCGAGGTGACGTCTGGAATGTGAGTGTAAAGAATTGAGAGCAATTTTCATAACAAAAAAGGTGGCCATGCACATGAAGACGGGGACTGTGCTCATTGCGATGTGACTCCCTCTGAGATTCCCCTGTGGAAACCTGTGCGTCTCAGGAAGGGGCCCAATTCCCTTCCCTCCCACTTTGGAGACGGCGAAAAACTAACTTATGAAACCATCGTCTTGCGGTGACATTCCTCGGCCCTCACCTAAGACGCCATGCTCTCTCTTTCTCTCTCTGTCAAATTACAGTTAATCTGAGTTGCACATGGCTTAACTTTATTCCCCAAATACTATATATAAAAATATTTATTTTCCTAAGGGCAATTTTTTTTTTTTTTTTTTTTTTGGCAAAAGCGAATGTCTCTCTCCAGTCTGCACGTTCCCTAATTTTTATCTTTATTCTTCTTTTCTGATTCGAATCCTTTGGTCACTTAATTTTTTTTTTTTTCCCAAGTCATTCTGGTCAATTTTAGCACCTCTCTTCCAGGGTTGTGACATTTGAGAAAATTTCATCTCGGTCAGTGAGTACCTGCTGCTGAAAAGAATCTTCTGGAATGCCTTTTTGATTTGGCATGACCTTTGTCAGCAAGTTCATGTCAAAGGTCACCGAGCACTTAGAGCGGAGCGGGGGTCAGCCGAAGCCTAAACAAGTGAATAGACGTCAAAAGCAATTCTCTGTAAGTACTCGCCTCAACAAGCACGCCGTTGGCCCCAGCGGTGCGGGTCCCCCAAATGCCCAAATGCATTCAAGATGTTTCTTGTTGGGGCTGTGGGAGCCACCCCTCCAGATGTCCTCCAGAAAGTCCCCACCTTCACTTGCGGTCCTCCGTCCTCCGGCAGGTGGCTGCACAGCCTCGTCTGTCAGCCGCCCGGTGGGTGTTTACTGAGCCGAGTTTTGCTCCCAGTTAATTTACTCGTGAAACTGATTGCTGCTTCCCAGGCCCAGACATTTATGCCAAAGCTGCAACCGATAGCTTCCATTTGGGCGTTTTGCTCTGCCCTATTGCAATGTTCATGTGCCACCCCTTCCCCCACAACCCAAATGCTGTCACCCCACATGTAACGGCTTCCAACCCTTTTCATCAATAGGGCATCTCGTATTGTAAAAGTCAATTTACCTTTTTTTGTTCAATAATTTTCATATTATTCAATGTTAAAATGAGCTAGAGAAAAAGAAAAGCGGCTTAGTTCACTTATGCACTTCAGCCAACTGGCTGCCCTACCCAGAGGCGATCGCTAGTAACAGTTTCTGGTATCCTTTCCAAGATACTTTATATATATGTCAGCAAATATGTGTCTATCTGCTTCTTTCCTCCTCTTACACAAATGGCAGCATAATTTCCCCACTGTCTATAGATGCTGGGTGACACTCTTGTTGGGGACACAGCAGCTCTCAACAGCTGCTTTCTGAAATACTTGCACATCAGATGATCTTACCAGCTAACATTTACAGGGCTTTCTGAGCCAAGCCTTCTATGTTCATTTTTCTCGCTTCCTTCTCACCGTAACTAATGAGGTAGATACTATTATTATCTCCACTTTGCAGGTGGAGACTTAGAGAGATTTAGTGGCATGTCTAAGTGACATAACACACAGCTAAAAAGTGGCGGAGGAACCCAAGTCAGTCTAATGCGAGAGGTTCCAGCGATATGAGATGGTTGTACGAAGGCAGACCAGATTCTTAAACTTTGCATAAACCAGAACAGACTACAGGGGGACAGTTAACCAGATGTTTATTGCTCATGTACTTTGAAGCAAGAATTGAGCTGGGGTTCAAAGAATTGTCTCCTCTAGAAAGAGAAACACTCGATGTTGCCAACCTCTGTCTAGTGAAAACAAATAAAGTGTTGGACATCGTGAATAAATTTTTAAGACGTTCTTGCCTCTGGATCAGGGCCAGACAAACTCCGGGCTGCTTCCTAGAAATTCTGGTGGTTCAAAAGGAACACGAACCTTAGGGTAGCTACTTTCAAGGATGTGGAAATGAAAACTTTGGAAAAGGCCTGATGGGAACTGGAGTCATCTTCCCAGCAGTCCTCAGAAGGGAAGGAAGAATTCAAGTGAGAGACCGTGGCTTTGGGAACTAAGTAGACTCAACACAAAGCTTTTCCCTACTCTCTCCTCACCCCAGTGAAGGTGCCCCCTTGGTGTGGGGTGCCCGAAGAGGAACGTTCGGGGATGGAAGAAGAAAGGTGACATCGTGGGGCCCCGAATCCTGGGGGTGGCCTTGTTCCTCTTTCCCATCTCAACTTCCTCACCACTTCCTCCGGGAAGCTTTCCGTCCTGTCTTCCCTCTTCTAGGCTCCCGTGGAACCATGTCCTTTCTCTATTTTAATGGTTGTCTTTCAGCATTGTAACTGGCTGGTTTACTTGAGTGCGTTCCCCTAAATCAGAGGTCTGCAAACTTTTTTTTTTTTCTGTAAACAGCCAGATGATAAATATCGCAGGTTTTGCGGGCCATCTGTTCTCTGTCACAGCTTTGCCAGTGTAGCATGAAAGCAGCCACAGACAAAACAAACAGTCGGTGTGGCTCTGTTCCAATAAAACTTTATTTACAGATACTGAAATTTGAATTTCATATAATTTTTACATGTCACAAAATATTTGTCTTTTGATTCCCCCCCCCCCACCCCACCCCACCCCCGCCAGGCTATTTAAAACTGTGAAATCCTTTCTTAGCTCATGGATTGTCCAAAAGCAGGTGATGGGTCAATTTGGCCATGAGCCATAGATCCCTGGTCTAAGCCACAAGCTCGGGGCGAGGCGGGGCCTGGATCCAGGTGCCACTGTGACTTTTAACTAGTGGAGCCTTACCTAGGGAGCAAGGCCTTATGTAGAGTGAAACTCGACAAGTAGTTGTTGAAGGAAATACATTATACAAAGTGGGGGAGGTAATGGTTAGAGACATTAACTCGGCAGAAAAATATTTCATGTGCAAACGGGTTTTATTTGCGCTAAAATGTCATTGCTTTTTCTCCCCAGCTGCATGTTATGAAATGCTAATTAGCTCCCATCACAACCGCAGCTCACAGGTCTGTTTGATCTCCTGGTCGGGGTGTGTACGCAGCACACCCCAGTGCGGACGGAAGTCACTGGGGCACAGCCCTGCACGACCGCTCGGCCCCGTGACGGTGACGCAGACGCTGTCCACGCAGGGAGGCGGGGCGGGGCGGCCCACGGGAGGCAAATAAGGTTGACCTCACAAAAACCTTGTTCTACGTTCCCATTGCCAGGTTCTCCCAAATGTTGGGAAAGAAGTTCCCCGGCGTGCGAGGATCTCCCCAACCTCGCTGGGGGCGCACGAGGATCTCCCCAACCTCGCTGGGGGCGCACGAGGCAGAGTTCCTTGTCCCTCAAGTGCCCCCACAGAGTGTTGACAAGGAGCTCACCCTCTGCTCACTAGACCACTGTTCAGGGTTTCCCCACTGGGCAGTGCTGGCATTTGAGGGCAGAGTTCTCCGTCGTGGGATGTCCTGTACACGGCAGGATGTTAGTAGCGCCCTTGGCCTCTACCCTGGATACCAGTAGCAAACTCTTCCCCTCATCCCCAGGTTGCGAAATCAAAATCTGTCTCCAAGCATTGCCAAATGTCCCCTTGGGGGCAGAATCCCCACCCACCCCCACCCCAGGTTGAGACTGAAGAGCAGCTATTCTGAATGCAAGTCCCGGGGGAGCTTAGGATGGAATGTTCTCCAGCCCTAGGCAAACTGAGACAGACAGGAGAAAAAAAAATGCCAGAGCAGAGTTTTTTTTTTTTTACAGGATGAACTGTGATTGATGTAAAGAAAGTCCCTTTTCTGGGACTTTCCTTCCTAGTTTGTTCGTGCAAAAATGTCTTTTATGAAAAGATGATGCTAACAGATGGCAACCTTTTTTTGTTTCATTCGTAAGTGCTGGTACTTGGAAAAACCAAGAGCTGGCAATCCTATGTCAGCCCACTATTTTTTTTTTTTTTTTGAAGTTTTACTGGAATGAAATCCCCGAATCTAGGAACAGCTGCATTCATAAGAGAGGAATCGGATTGTCCATTCTCTCTTCTTAGAGAGCTCTCAACTCTAGCAATTCCTGGTGATTTGCCTTCATCTTCTCAACTGTAAAACAAAGGTAATAACTCAGCCCGGCTCATAAGGCGTTTGTAAAGAATAGACGAGAAATCGCATTTAAACCATAGGCTTAGCTGATATCCTGCAGATCCTTTGGCTTAGAGCCTGTAATTTGTCTGGATTCGTGTAAGCCTGGGATAAGTGTTAGGGATTATTATTATTATTGATATTGTCCAACTCCGTGGGATACGTAACAGTGTGGTTATATCTGCTTTATCCAGAGGCTCCATTTCTGGCAAGTTCTACAGCCTGACACATCATTCCTGGCAATGGCCAATGAGGAAGGTCCCTGAGTATCCCCAAGTTCTGCACTCGGGGAGGAAGTCGACAGTGGGAATTTTTCTAATAGTCCTTTCTCCCTGCAAACTCGCCCGCTTACAGTGCAGGGTCCAGAGAGAGGAAGGGAGAGAGGCGTCATTTCCAACAACATGGTCCCGAAGAGCCAGCCTGTCCACGCCGGCAGCACCCTTTAAGGACGTGTGTCAGATGCCACTAATTACAGGGCTGGGAACATGAAAGTCAGAGGTGAGCAGTGAGGTGGTCCCCAGCCTCCCTGCGCCCCCCACACATTTTTTAAGTGCTCGTTATGACATATCTGTCTCCTGAGTCACTGACAGTATAGCAGCTCCGCCTCCCCACAAGCTTTCACGTCCGTCTGTGGTCACCAAGGGGACTCTCCACTGGGCTGTGCTGTTCCCCCTCCTCACCAGGAGGGCGGGACAGGGCTGGGTGGGCCATGGGAGGCCATCAGGTGGGGCTCTCAAGGGCACTCCCCCGGGAGCCCCTGGGAGCCTTTCCAAAGGTAGGTGTCTTTGCAAAGGAAGGGTGCAGGATAGGCAATGTGTGTCCACCACAGGAAGGAAGCCATCTACACTAAAAGTGAACGTCTAGGAGTGGGCTCTGTTTTACACACACTCACGCGCACACGCCTGCACACACCTGCACACACACGCCTCCACGCAAGCCTCTGTCCACCCTGAGTAGCTTCCAGCTTCGAGCAGGGGGCGGCCGTCAGCAGGACTGCAGGCGGGACTCAGGCTCTGTGACTGGGCTGCAGGAGGCTTCACGCTGGGTAGAGTTCCAGAGATCCACGGGTGCCAGCTCTGCCTCCCGGGAGAAAGGAATTTATCCGAAGCACGTGGGGGAGTCACAGGACCACGTGGAGTGAAGGAATGGATGGGTGAATGAATGGAGGAATGAGTGAACGAATCTGATGTCTCCTTGGGAGTCCAGGACCAGCTGTTTCAGGAGCCACCTGGTTGTCCAGGTGAATGGTCGCCTCCTCGGGGAGCTCTTTGGAACCTGGTCTCCCCCTTATCTTCACAGCATGTGATAGTGACCTCGGAGTCACCAGCTGTGCACACAACAAGGAGAAGTCTCAGGGGTCACCACCAAGAGCTGCGAGATCTCCCCAGAAAGGCACAGGAAGGGCGATTATTGCTCCACGTTCCAGCCCCAAGCAGACGCACAGCTTCCGGTCGAGCTGGCCTGTGTGATCTCAGCCTCGGTTTTGGGGTGCTTTATGTTAGAGTAGTTGAGTCCCTGCCCTAGATACCGCCAGTCTCTCAGCAAGGGGGGGCGGCATTCGTGACTTACCTCCTGGCTACATCATCCCACTGGGGAAGTGGGCATGGAGCATGACTTCCAAACATGCCAAGGCATTCTCAATGAAATTTTTGTGGGACCGCCAACATATGCTCTAGCTTACCAGCACTTTTCCCATGACTACCTCAAGGACCTGCTTACTGTTTCTATATAACTTTCACAAATTGCTAAAAACGAAAAACAAAGAAACAAAACTTCCCAGCATGCTTTGGTCACGTGGGCTGCGCTCAGGCGTAAGCTTTCAGAAGGATGCTTTTCTTCATCTTTCCAAATTTCAAGGATTCAAGTAACTTAGCCACTTTGGTAGGACACAGGGTCATGATGTTCTTTATTTTATAGATGAAGAAAAAATGAAACATTTGAAGAGGCCTTGACTGCCCCTAAATCTGAGATCTTTGCAAGTAATTCTCCACGTCTCCCAGTTACAATCTCGAAATCTCAGCTGTGCCCACAGGGAAACACCTCTTCTCTCTACAGATAACAATTCTTGAACCGCATGGCAATCAAAACTCCAGCAAGATTTAAGCCTGTCCTGGAAGAAGCAGACGGAAAACGGTTTCCATGGGTACAGATTTTGACATTATCAACTGCAAATGTTCACCACCCCAAGATGACAAAACTCCAGCAACTTCAAAGCTGTGAAGGATAGCTTTAGGGCAAATTTTAATTAAAATTAGATAGCGTATATGAAAAGCATCTAATTTGTACTCTATAAAAGAGTTTGGGCAGGACTGGGGCTGTAACAATTATGTTGCAACTGCTCTCAGTGCAATCACAACATGTTAATTTGTTAATGAGTCAGTCAGAGCTGGCGAGAGCTTCTGACGGCAGGAAGAAAACATACCGCTTACATTTACATTTCTATTTTTAAATAAATTAAATGTTTCGAGTCAAACTCAAACTTCGCGTGAAAGTTTTGAATTTCTACTGATTTTTTTTTTTTTTTTTAACTCAGATTGCCTGCTGAGATGACAGTATTAAGATTCTTGGGATTTCTCGGAGGGAACTAAGTGAGTTCTTTATTCGAAGGTAGCTGAAGCGACATACGTGCTAAATGTGGCCATTGAGAGGAGATGAAGGGCGGCCTTTTTTTCCCTCTTCCTTTGTGAATTTCCGGCCCTTATCACACACGTGGACTCAGGAAAGAGCTAGCAACAGTAACAACAGAGATTATGAGAAATTTCCTTGTTGGTGACTTTATTTCCCAATGCGATAAAAAGAGAAAATGGAGGGAGGAAGGAGGACTCTGGGTCAGCAGCAGGGTGTAAGGAGAAGGTGCCCAAGGTGATGCTCACCCCAGGGCCCTGCAAACACCTCCTTAAAATTGCGCCCCTGGTGCCTCGCTCACCTCCACCCTCTCCTGGCCCTGGAACCCCATTACCTGGGCTCACCAAACGCGAACTACATGTATCCGATAGGGAGCCACCATTCTCAACGTCACCTGATGCAGGGGTGTGTGTGGCGAGGGTCTCAAAGTGGAAAGGTTTAGTGAACTGTTGCAGATTTTATAAGAACTATACATCACAGGGGCCCTTCCCAGGGCCTTCGAAGCATCTGTACAAATGAGGGGCCATGAGCTTCCATCAAGCCACCTCGGCATTCATCATCTCCCTTGTTCTTTACAAAACCCTCGGAGACAGCCATGGCTGTTAATTTGCATCGCACAGAGGAAGAAATCAAGGCCCAGAAGAGGGACCTACCTTGATTTGGGTCACACAGCTAACATCTGCAGAGCTGAGGTTTGAACTCACTTGCGTCGACCCCAGATTCTGTGTTCTCACCTCCACTGGCCGCTGTCACCACAGGGAAGGATCTCTGCTCATCCTCCTTCTAAAGACAGGAAGGAACAGGGGAATGGACTAGTGTAACAAGCGCAGGGGGGGCCGGCACACAAGAGTGGAATAGTGTGACCGGCACAGGAGTAACAAGCAGAGGTGTAGCAAGAGCAGGTGTAACACACACAGGTGTTACGAGCACAGGAGACTGGAATAGTGTGACTAGCACAGGTATGAGTACAGGGGAAGAGAACTGAAATTGTTGTTATGTGCGTTGAGTTGGCCCCGATTCCTGGCAACCCTATGAGTGAGCAATGTCCACGACGTCCTGTCCCCAGCAGCCCTGCCCCGCTCCTGTAGACTCAGGCTTGTGGCTTCTTCTACGGAGTCATCCGTCTTCCCAAATCTGACATGAAGCCAGATTCCAGCAAAGAAGAACCGTCTTTCCCACGGTTGGGGCCGATGCAGGAGTCGGAACAAGTGAGAAGCCCCCTCGAAGAGATGATGGGGTGAAAAGAAGGATGAGCAGGTAGGAGGAAAGAGCTTTTCTTAATCCTGGGCCGTTTCTAAAAAGATTTTTTTTTGAACCTTTATCCCCCTGGATAAACAAGGTATGATATTACTTATTTCTGAAGGTAATGGGAATATTAAATTAAGGAATCTTACTGTAGTGGAAAAGTTATTTTTCTTTCAAGCGTCCAGCATCTACTCGTTGGAATAGCCACTCCCCACTGCTCAGTGTGTTCCAAGCTGGCCTATCAAGCTCCCATGCAAAGGGCAGGCACAGAAACTAGCTGGCCAATGAGAGAGCTCCATTTTCTTGCACACAGTGATTGGTCCAGAGGTGGGTCCATTCCCCAAGCAGACCAATCAGAGCCCTTCTCTGAATTCAAATGCAGATGTTGGTCAGGAAGGTTGCTGTAAGGATGCCCTTGGGTTGGGCCATCCAGTGCCTGTCTTTTCTTGCCTAAGAGACAAACCTGACTGAGAATGAGGCACAGGAAACAGGGAAGCATGGCCCAGAGCCTGAAAGAGACAGGGAGAGATGAAAGAAAGCCTTGACAGCAGAGCCATGCAAGAAGCATAGCTCCCTAAATCCCCACCCAGCCCCAGGAAGGAAATGTCCTTATCATCAGCCTGTTTTGCAAATGAGGCAACACAAAGTTAACCACCCGCTCAGAGTTCACGCAGCAAGTAAATGTTGGCGCCCAGGGTTGGCCCGTCTGCCTGAGAGCTCCAGTCCAGTTATTCTGGTGGTGCCTGTCGAGATCCGTCAGTGCACCCACCCCAGGGGACACGCTGGAGCCCGTCTGCGGCTGCCCTTAGAAAGCCCGTGGTCCAGTGGGGAGAGGTGTCTGAGCAAAATGCTGAATGCGTGAGGTGCTACGGGGTGATGTAAGGGCCCGTGGGGAGAATCAGCCCCCTTTGTCCAGGGAGCTGGAGGGAGGGTCTGGTGCGGGCAAGCTACGGCAGGAGGTGTAGACTGAGTCTTGAGGTTGGAGTTGGGGAGAGGGGTGTGGACAGAGAACATAGAAGAGTGAGGGCTTGGAGGTGTGGGCACTGAGATGTATTCAGGTGCTGATAAATCGGAAAGAGGGGGCAGAGGATGGGGGCATCCAACGAGGTGGTTATATTTGCAAAGAACTGAAGGTAAAAGGGACTGGATTGGCTTGTGTCACTGGAGGGTTCTTGGAGGACACACACACGTGATACAAGGACGAGCTGAAGGAACCAGGTCCCCTGGGCTGGGACAGAGGATTCTGCACCCCATGACGCTCCCCCTGGCTCTCTCTCGTCTCTGCTGGTCTCGACCTGCTTTGGCTCTCTGCCTCATTCTTGCCTCCAGCAGATGAGGTTCGTGTAGCAAGAACACAGCTGCCTACCTGCCAGCTTCAACGGAAATAGAATTCTTTCTCCCAGCAAATGTCTATCGGTCTATCCCAGAGGAATTCTCATTGGTTGCTTGGGTTACGTGGCAACCCACTGGACCAATCATTAATGCCAGAGGTGTGGGCTACTCTTCTTGGCCAGCCTGCACCTTGGAACAGTCCCTATGACGTGAGGTCAGTGATCAGAGAAGGAGAATAGGAGAGTTTGCTGATCTGGCTAATAAATGAATAAAACGATCTACCTACTTCCCTACCTGCCCACTGGCCAATGCAATCCACTGGGAGAATAGAACAAGAGGAGACTCCTCGTCCTTGCCGACAGGGCATTTGTTATAGAGCTTGAGGGACAAGAAATATTTAGTTATTTTAAATGATCTCCAAACTTGGCTTCAGCAATAAATTTTTAGGTTTGACACCAAAAGCGTGAGCAACGAAAGAAAAACACATACATTGGATTTATCGACATTAAAAACTTTTATACATCAAAAAACATTATCAAGAAATTAAAACAGTGACCTATGGAAAGAGAGAAAATATTTGCAAATCGAATATCTGAAAGGGATTTCTTATCTAGAATATATAAAGAACTCCTACAACTCAACAACAAAAAGACTAACAACCAAATTTTAAAAACAGACAGAGGACTTGAATAGGCATTTCTCCAAAGAAAATAAACAAATGGCCAGTTGGCACCTGAAAAAATTCGCAATGTTGTTAGTTATTAGAGAAATGCAAACCCAAGCCATGATGAGATGCTACTGCATACCCACTAGTAAGGCTACGACATTTTAAAAAAATAAGTGTTGGTGAGGAGACGGATAAATTGGAATCTTGATATATTGCTGGTAGGAATGCAAAATTGTGCAGCCACCGTGGAAAACAGTTTGGCAGTCCCTCAAAAAGTTAAACATAGAATTACCATATGACCCAACAATTCCACTCCCAGGTATATGCCAAAAAGAAAAAAAAGAGAAAACAGGTTCAAACAGATACGTGTACGCCAATGTTCACTGCAGCATTATTCATAATAGCCAAAAGGTGGAAATCACCTAAGTGCCCATCAACAGATGATCGAATAGACGAAATGTGGGACGTGGGATATTACTCAGCCATGAAAAGTAGTGAAGTTCTGATACATACGGCACCAAGGAGAATCTTGAAATCGATACGCCAAGTGAAATAAACCAGACGCAAAGCACAAATACGGTATGATTTCACCTACGCGAAATATCTAGAGCAGGAAAATCCATAAAAACGAAAAGGAGATTAGAACTACCAGGGGCTGATGGGAGGTAGGAGAGAAGGGGGAAGTTTCTGTTTAACGGGCGCCGTTTATGTCCGGGGTGATGGCAAAGTTTTGGAGATCACAGTAGTGATGGCCGCACACTATTGCAGATTTAATTAACGCCACCGACTTGAACAGCCCGTTTTATGTTGTGTATATGTTTTGCCACACGCACAAAACAATTTCTTTTACATGATCGGTAAGAGGCACGCTAAAGAATCGTGTCCTGTTGCAGGTTCAAAACCCCCAGGAATGTCCCAGCGGGAAAGCCTTCTGGAGACTTCCTTTCCAGGGAGTAGACGTGTCAGTCTACCTGTATCCCACGGTGAGTCATGGAACAGAAGCCAAACCCAGACATACAGGCAGGATTTTGCTTGACTGATGCTGTCTCTGACCGTTGGAGCTGAGCTGACCGAGAAGGAATGAAAAGACCCTTTGGCCAAATTCTGTTGAGGAGATGGCAGCGGAGCCGGGGCGGGGCGGGGGCTTAGCTTGGCACCCTCTTGGCGAATCCCAGGCTTCTTCAGCAGCAGCAGCCCCTCCATCAAAACATAGATCGCCCCCCACTCCAGATACTACTTCCTATTTTAGTGTTTGGCGGAGGAGTTTTCACTACAGCATTGTTTATTTTAAAACACAAACGCTCAAATGTCCAATCGCAAAAAAGTTGAATAAACAAATCATGGCACCACCACAGCACCTGAGACACTCTGTAGACAGGAAAACCATGTTGCAGAACCAATATGAATAACCACTGGACGCTGACGTCTGGCCAGTATGCTGAGCCCCGCATAGAAGTGATCGTATTTAATGCCCCCGGCTGCACTGTGATGAAGGTAGCAGGAATGGCCCCCATCACAGACGGGGAAGCTGGGGTGCAGGGAGATTACACAACTCATTCGAGGTCGCGCAGCTTGTCCAGCAGACCCAGGACACGGTCCCTGTCTGTCCCACATCCGGCACTCCTAACATCTGCTCTGCGTTCTTTAGAAACGCGTCCACTGAGCCGAGAAGCTGCTTGCAATATAGTCCCTGAGCGATAAAGTTTAATGCGTTTCATATTTCTAAAAAAAATGAGGAGCAAATTTATATGCACAGACGAAAACACTCAAGGACATACGCCGAGTTTAACATTGGCTGTGTCTTGGAGGCCGAGGGTCTGTTTCGAAGAGCAAAGGACCCTGCGGGCAGCCTCCCCTCACGCCTCACCAGCCAGACGTGCGTCAGATGCCCGCAGCTGAAGCAACCGCTGCGTAGTGGAATGGGATCGCCACAGCTGCTGGGACCGATCGGGATTCACCCCCGAGCTGGGGTAGGGCTACATCTCCTGAGGGGCAGATGAGATAGGGGATAGCATGAATGTTCCCTGGACGACCAACAGCATCTGCTGCTGACGGTGAGTGACGGAAAACTCAGTGCAGGCTGGCTTGACGTGACCACCCGCTGGGAACCGATGCCACTTACTCCCTGACTCAAATGATGGCACAAGGGTTGGCATCTTTGTTTACAAAACGGCTGCAGAAGCTCCGGGTGTCACATCCTCAGAGTGGAAGAGAGAGCTGTTAGCCTCAGCAGACATCTCTGCATGAATGACTGGCTTGCTCATTGGGTGCCTCTGAACCAATCAGAGAAGTCTCGAGGTATCCCCAAAGCAACGGGTTAAGAGTGGAGGAGGGCCACCCCAAAGACAGTCATCGCGCTTCTTGCCGGAAGCGGAGCAGACAGACCACAGGGTGGCCGGTGGAAGATTGCCGCTCCATCCGGGCAACCCAACAGCAGCATCAGGCAGGGCGAAGGTTTGGGGCCACCCGCCTCGCTTTCCCGAGAGGGGGTCCCTCCTGGATGTGGACAGACAAGGCCAGTCACGGGGAGCAGCGAGAGCAGAGAGAGAACAGAGCGAGGGCTGCAGACTCTGTTTCTAAATTACACCGAGGTAGACTCTCTTCCGAAGTCACCTGAGCAAAGGAAGAAGAAAAGAACCTCTCTTCGAGCCACCCTCAGTGAAAAAGCCCATTTCTTTGAGTGTTTGTCTAACCTTTTCTGTAACTAGGAAGTCACAATGGGATTAGCAATTTTCTGCAAAGGAACCTTTTTGGGTGACCTTCTCTGGGAACAAATTTGAGTGGCACCATATACAAGCTGCATTATTTGTTTTTTTTACCGTAATGGATTGTGCATGCCTAAAAAGAGTTCTCTCTGTATGCTTGTATATCTGCTTACGTCTCACTGCTCATATATCCAGCTATTCATTCATCTATCTGTCCATCTGTCCATCTGTGCATCTAACCATTCATCCATCCATCCATCATCTGTCCATCCATCCATCCATCCATCCATCCATCCATCCATCCATCCTTCCATCCACCCGCCCATCCACACACCTACTTATCCATCCATCTAAATGTCCTATCTGTTTTTGATATCTTTATGGATTTCATCTTGCGGGGGTGGGGGGTGGGTTGACTCTCCTTTGTCTTTGTCCCTGAGCGGACTATACCTTGATTCTTTACTGTAAGAGCTAAGACCAGGCTACGAACCATTTATTCTTCAAAACTTTTGCTGCTTGATAGGCTAAGAAATCATCTCTTAATCCTTAAGCAGGTTGTCATAGGATAAACGTGGCTTTCAAGGCTTTGGGGTTCAGTTATGTCCCCTGAATGCAGCACCATGCTGACCCCAGCTCAGAGGTGGAAGGCAGATCTCTTGTTTAATCTGGGACAGAAGTAAGGTGCACCTTGCAATCAACAGGTACAGTTACTGTGGAATCCTCCCTGTCGAGACACACACACACACACACACACACACACACACACACACACACACACGTCTCCAAGAAGCTCTTGTGAAATCGAAGTCCTTGATACAATTAATGGCCTCTTTGTATCAAAGAAATGCAGCATTTATAACTCTTTAGAAATACGTCCCATCACGATTCGTGGGGCACATTTTATTGTGCTTTAAAACATTCTCTTTTTAGGAGAGCAGGTACATAAAAGTAGGCTCCCCGACATCACTTCCCTGCGAAGGAGGGGGAAGTGTGAAGGAGCATTGACTGGACACCTGTGATGCCAGGCTCAGCACGCGAGGGCCTCGGGCCGGGGTCTCCGGGGGGTCGCAGAGCCCTCAGGCAGCTCACGATAGTCCCAACTTACAGATAATGGATCTGAGGGTCAGGGAGGGCGGAGCTTAGCTGTACCCACAGATGCAAGGAGCATCCTACCCCCAGACACCCGAGTGTCTCCAGGTTTTGCCAAATGTTTCTGCGGGGAGCGGGAGCCAAGCGACCCCACCTCCTCACCCCTTTCTGGGTCCCGCGGACGTGGCCGGGCAGAAGGGTGCAGGGGTTTGCCTGCAAGAGGTGCCTGCTGCCAGCCAGCTCAGTTGTATCCCTTTGCCCACCCCAGCATCCAGCACAGTGCTTTAGAGAACAGGTACCCTAATAAACCTTTAAAAAAAATGAATCGGAAACTCAACGTTCCCTGACCGGAAGCCCCAAGGGGATAACACACCAGCAAAGGTTAGAGTCCTCACAGGGAAGTGGTGTCGGGGAGCCTGCTTTTATGTACCTGCTCTCCTGAAAAGAGAATGTTTTAAAGCACAAGAAAACGTGCCCCACAAATCGTGATGGAACGTATTTCTAAAGAGTCATAAATGCTGCATTTCTTTGATACTAAGAGGCCATTAATTGTATGGTTAGATGCCTGGGTTTCACCATCTGTAAGAAGGAGCTGGTCACCGTGTGCGCTTTGTAGGGTTGTTACAGGAATTGAACGAACTCAGTGTTTGTCAGGCCCTTAGATCTGTACCTGGTGTGTCAAAATCGCTCATTACACAGAGAATACGTGTGTGCCCCAGAGCAAAGGTCCATTCGGGCAGGCCAAAGGGGCGTCAATGAGCCAGGCAGCAGCCTGGCAGCCCGCAGACCTTGTGGGGTCAGACGGAGCATTTGGTTTGGCCCCCAGTGGCGTCCTGACATTTAAAACTTGGAAGGCTTCACGTAAGAATGTAAATCCCCGGTTTTGTTTGAAGAATCTGTGGGATCTGGCATCCACCCCAGCGCCCCCCTGTCCACTGGCTGCATTCGAGGGTGTGCGCCCTGCTGGGCCTGAAGCTGGAACAAAATTTGGGCAGCTCCTTCCCCATCTCCTTGAAAATATTCCTGGCCTCTGGACGCTCCCCCCCCCCACGCCCCCCTACACTTCAGGGCGCTCTGGACGGGGAGACAGTGGCTGGGTTCAGAAGGGCCACCCCTTCCAGTCCCCCGCCCATCGTCACTCGCCCCTCGGCCCAGGTAAAGCCCACATCTCGGGGGACTCAGGGAGGGCAGCATCAGCAGCACCGAACCCTTTTTCCTTGAGTTTTCCCAGGCTCTCTCGGCTTTCCGTTTACATTTGCTCGATTTTATCTCATCAGGACAGCACAACGT
>NW_011888943.1:504571-506515 GCF_000151845.1 Pteropus vampyrus | reverse complement strand
CTGTCCACGCCCAGAAAAATGACTGCATTCATTCACTCAGCGTCTACCCGGGCCGGAGTGTCGGGCCCCAGAAAGAGACTTGGTGGCACGGAGCGGAAGTGACCCCGTCCTCGTGAGGCCTGTATCCATCCGTCATCAGACAGACAGACATCGCTCTCCGACCACCTCGCATGACTCTGGAATTCCGCTGCTCGCTCGCCTGCTTGCTCGGGGCTTTCATGCCCCCCTCCGCGTGGGAGGCTGACTCCAGTGTGGCCCCCGATGCTCCCCCTTCCCAGTAGTCACGCCCTTGCGTGAGCGCCCCGCTGTGACTGTGGGCTGGCCTAGAGACACGCATCTCCCCGACAGCAGAAGCACAGGCAATGGGATGCCACTTCGGTGGCTCAGTCATAGGAGATCGTGGCTTCCGTTTCCCTAGCAGACTCTCTCAACGGCCTTCTTACCTTCTTACCTTCTTACCTTGTGCACTTTGAGGAAGCCAGCTGCCATGACGTGTGACGGAGAGGCCCACATGGTGGGTGGCCTCGGGCCTCCAGCCAGAAGGAACGTGATGAGCGCAGTCCAATGACCCTCAAGGAGCCAAGTCCTGCCAACACCCAGCGAGTGAGCTCGGCAGTGCGTCTCTCCCCGGGGGGAACCTTCACGGGAGACCCCGGCCCTGGCCGACACTTTGACTGCAGCCTTCAAAGGCACGTGCTCCCTTCCTGCGCGGTTGTTCCCTTTACCCGGGAGGTGCCCGCCACCTGACTCCCATCACCCTCCACTTGGCTGACTCCTCTTCCAGATCCCATCTCAGACTCCACCCCGCCGAGGGCCCTGATTTGCTCCTGCAGGCCTGTGTGCGACTCTGACCGGTCACACACCATCAGCATGTTTATGGTTGCCGCACATGTGCTGGCCGCAGACAGCCAGGTGAGCCCTCTCCAGGCGCCAGCTGCACCCAGCGCCACAGAGGGACACCTCTGGCTCCGGTCACCTGCCAGTCGGGGCTCTGCCTCCACGAGAGCCTGCAAGCGACACACAGCTTTGGTCTCAGGGAAAGACGGGGGGGCCTGCCGGTCTCATAACCCTCTGCGGGGCGAGGGAGAAGGAGGCCCGGGTGATCTGGAGATGGGGTGGGAGGTTGAGGGGCTCGCAGCGCTGTTTCTCTGTCTCGACATGCTGGTGCCGTGGCCTGGTCGCTCTCCGCTGCGGGGCCGTCCCGTGCTGGTGGGATGCACAGGGGCGTCCCCGTCCCCCTGCCTGTGGCTTTCAGTGCATTTGCTGAATGGTGGGTCATAAATGTCTTCAGACATTTCCAAATGTGCCAGGGGGCAAAACTGTCCCCGATCGAGCACCGCTGCTCTGCAGGGTCACGGGACCTCATTCATTCATTCATTCATTCATTCATTCATTCACTATTTATCCATCCGTTCACACATTTATTACTGAGCTCCCACTATACGCCAGGCAGGAAACAAGACAGATCAGATTTCTGCCCCCTTAGAGCTGGCAGTGGAGCAGGGGAGACGAGCAGAGAAATAAAATACCAAGGTGAGTGCGGAGATGCAGCGATGTGTCGGCTCCGTGAGCACGACTTTGGGACTTGCTGACTGTTCTCCCAAGTGCCTGGCACAGAGCAGTGACCCCATAAATATGTTTGCATGAACAATTGACTGAAATAACTAATTATTAGCTGCCAAGGGTGGCAGCTTTGGATAGGGTGGTTGGAGATGTTCCCTTGGGGAGGGAGCATCCAGCTGATCATTTAACTGTGACAATGAGCCACGGTGCGAAGACCGGGCGGAGGGTGTTCCTGGCCGAAGGGAGAGCAGGTGTTTTGTTCCAGGGCTGGAAAGGGCTTGGGCTGTCCAAGGAGCTTACCCAGGATGTTCCCGCCCCTCGTTCTCATGGCCAATGGCAACCTGCATTCAGATTTCAGCTCATGCCTTGCTTCCTTCTGAG
>NW_011888943.1:503496-504521 GCF_000151845.1 Pteropus vampyrus | reverse complement strand
GACCTGGAGAGATGGCGGGACTCGTCACATGTCACCGAAGTGTCCGAGGAAAGAGCCCGGGATGATTTCGGCTTCCTGTAGACCTCTCTTCTGCCGTACGTGGGAGGGGGGTTTCTTTCAGATTCTGTTTGCGCTGGGGTCGGACGGGTCTCTGTAAGGAGGCCAGCGCTGCCGCTGAGGATCCTGGGAAGGTTATTTTAACTCTAACCTCAGCACTGGTTTCTCCACTTATAAAATGGGGAGGCGGGGAGCATAAAGCCACTTGTTAAGAAGGGGGCTGTTCACGCCTCATTCACGTTCTCAGGGAGGATGGAGCTGGCTGCACCCCGCGGAGAAGCCAAGGGCCTGCTGAGCCGAGTGCTGGGCGCGGAGCAGAAAGACATCAAGTCTGCCTGCTAGAGGCTCTGTCATCATTCGGCAAGTGTTGGTTGGGCATCTTCTACGTCTCAGGCGTTGTCTTAGGCCCCGAGGTCACAGGCACTGTCCCGCTGTCATGCAATCAAGGAACATGCGTTGCTTACCTATCGGGGCAAAGCACTAGGGGGCCAGGGGGGCAGCTGAGAGGACGGAGGGGAGAAAGCCAAACAGAGAAGGTTCGAGCTTAGACTCAGCTAACGATTCCCAAGTGGGGACAACTTTGTCCCTGCCCAGGGGACATTTGGCAACGTCTGAAGACATTTTCGGTTGCCAAAATTGCGGAGGGGGGGAAGCATCGTTACTAGGTAGAGGTCAGGGATGCTGCCGGACATCCTGCGATGCCCAGAGCTGCCCCCACGACAGAGAATTATCCTGCCCGACTGTCACTTCTCCGTAGGTAAGAAGTCTGGCCCAGGCAAATAGCGGTGGGGATAGAGAGAAGGGGACAGATTTGAGAGATAATTACCAGTTGGAATAAACGGCACACGAGCTGTGGGGGTCCCCTGGGCTCGTGCTGGATTTGTCTCTTGTTCCCTTGGCTTGCTGGCTCACTTCTTCTTTGCCCCACTTTCTTTTTTCACTGAAAAATACTAGCGACAGGAGCTCTA
>NW_011888943.1:482515-500276 GCF_000151845.1 Pteropus vampyrus | reverse complement strand
GGATGGATGGATGGGCAGATTAGAAAGCAGGAAGGTAAAACCAGAGTTCCTGGGAACAAAAAGAGCCCAAGAATATGTCTGCAGCTCGGAGTAGGTCTTGGCTCTCTTCATCACCCGGGCTCCACTCACGCACCTGGACCCAAGTCCTTGGCCCACCTTCGCTGGTAGATGCCAAGAGGTGAAAATATTTTCTAGAAACAGACAGGAAGTTAACATCATCCTCCCATCGGGGAAAGATTCAGAGAACAAGCTTTTGGTTGCTATGGCAACTTTAAGTGTCAGACATCTCTATAGCCTTGAGGGGTGTGCGTGTGTGCGTGTGCATGTGTGTGCGTGTGTTTGGGGGTGTGGGGGGGAAATTAGCACTTTTGAGTTCAGACAAATACTGAGGCTTTGAGAGGACACGTGAGCTAAGTCTATTGAATCGTGAAGGGTGTCGAAAGGGTGAACTTAAACTTGTTTTCCAGAACCCAAAGCGACAAATCTCCCGAGCTTGGTTTGAGGGCAAATAAATAGCTATAAAGTAGCAACCTCACAAAACCCAGCAGGGAAGAGTGGCTTGGAAGAAGCTAAGGAGTCTCTGGGGACAGGAAGAGGATCTTCTAAGTCCCTCACTCCACCTCGTAGCATCCACTTGACCTTAGGCAAGTGACTTAGGTCTTCCGAATGCTACCTCCTTCCTGAGGACGCAGTGGGCACAGCTTGCGAGGACACGGACGAGATCTCTGGAGGACCTGCAGGGAAGCCGGTGAGCCCTGGGAGGGAGGGGAAGTCGCCAGAGATGAGCTGGCGGGGTTGGCAGGGGCGGGGCCGGGAAGGGCCGTGTGGGGCATGGAGGTGGAGGGCGTCCCCCAGGGCAGCCATCTGAGAGGCATGCTCGGAGTTTGCAAAGAACAGCAGGAAATGGCTATAGTGTTTTAAGCAAGGCGGTGAGAAGATCAGATTCCATTCTGGAAGTCCTCTTCCGTCTTGTAGAGTTTGGCTAAGTGTGTGCTACCTTTGCTTGAAGAACAAGAAGGATGTCTAGGAAGGGTTGCTAGATAAAGTAGAAGACCAGACGCCCAGTGAAATTTGAATTTCAGATGAACGACAGATACTTTTCCAGCATACGTACGTCCCGCAGTATGTGTTGTGTTTATCTGGCAATCCTACCGCGAGCACTGGATTCAGCCCCCTCCAGAGCCCCGGGCTGGTTGGGTAATCAGCCCTGAGCTGATTCGTTTCCTTGGAATCTTCTGGAAGCTGGGAGTCATCTCTGAGATGCGCCCATTGATACGATTACTCAGTGTACCATCACTTCCGGGAGCATGGTCTCAGCTCCTACAAAGTGACTCATGTTGAACTGATTAGTTTCAGAAAAAAAATGAAAATAAAAACGACTGAATGGTTGTTTACGGCTGGCCCATGTTTCACTTGATTTATAGCTTTTTGCTGGGCCGGCCCCAAGTTGGGAGAAGAGACATGTTCCACTCCCTTTGCCTGCTGAGTCCTTCTCACCTGCCGGGGATACCTGTGAAGTTGCTGACACTGCCCTTGCTTCCTGGAGGCTGGGGTGGCCTCCGGGCAGCTTCGGTGTCCTTGCAGACCCGCGCCGGGCAGTGGACACGTGCAATCCTTCACTGTGGTCTTTGTTTTCCAGCCATCGGCGGAGCTAAATAAAGCTCACATCAGAATTTTACCTGTTTTCCAGGTAAATGCCTACCTGGGGGCATTTGCACCGTTCCATAAAGGCTCCGAAGAAGATCGACTGACATCTGAATATCGGCTCCACCACTTCCTGGCCGGGGGAGCTTGTACCGGTTCCTCGATCACTCTCAGCCTCAGTTTCCCATTCTGTAAAATGGGGACGCTACGAAACGTGGCGCCCCATCTCCTCGCGGCGTTGCTGCGATCTGAACGAGAAGCCGCCATCGTGTGTGTCTCCGGCACAGAAGCACGTGGGGAGCCTGGAGGTGTGGGACCGCCTTCGGCGGCGGTGGGTCACAGCCACGCACCCCGACAGACAGCACTGAGGCGAAACGATCCAGATGGGAAAATGGGCTTCAGGAAAACGCCGGCCACACGCTAGGACACGCTGGCAGTGACTGCGGCTCGCTGGGGTTTCAGACATCGAAAGAAGGGGCCAGAAAAGGGAGGGACTTTTAGCAAGACATGACGACGTCTTGTTGCTGCGCTTTTGAAGGTCTAAGCAGATTGATCGTTTCCCCCGGCCGGCATCCCATTCGTGAGCTTTGCGTTTGAGATGAGCTTGGGGGCTAGGAACACGCCAACGGTTCCCAAATCCATCTGGGGCTCCATTTTCAGCGGCCAGTTTCTCCCCTCTCTGTCGCTTTAATGTCACTTCGTTTCTTGACACCGACCCGTAGACACCCCCCTCCCCCGCCACATTACGAAATATACATTCTATTCTTTCCCCAGAAAACAAAATGAATAATACATTTATGAGAGTAGTGTGTTTATGTTGGAAATTAAGGGCAATAAAGAGAAAAAGAAAAAATCACTCCGATTCTGACCAAAGAGATAGATACTCATTCTTTTAAAATAACGTTTTTGTTTCTGATTATTATCTGAAGTTAAAGGTTATTAAAGTAGAAATTTGGAAAATAAAGAGACAAAAAAGAAGACGAAATTCTACTACCCAGAGATAATTACCGTGGACATTTCGGCATCTTCCTTTCCCTTCTCGAATCTCTAATTCTCTCTCTCTCTCTCTCTCTCTCTCTCTCTCTCTCCCTCCCCCCCTCCCCCTCCACATTTGAGATGTAATTATATAAACTCATTACTTACAGCTTAGAAGGCAGTTTTTAATCATCTAATTTCAAGCCATGAGAATTTTCCCATGTCATTTCGTCCTTCTGGAAAACAATAACTCCGAGGTTGCACAATGGCCCGTTCCCGCCCGTGGTTTGGCCGAATCTAACCGTCCCTCATTGTGGACCATTTAGTTTGTTTCTAGCTTTTGACCACGGCAGAGTGTTCCCCGAGTCTTCGCCCACTAATCCGTGGCCACGTTTCTGATGATGGCCCCAGGACAGATTTTCCAGGCATCTGAGTCTTCAGAGAATGCATCTATTTTTAAGGTTAAAATTAATTAAATGTAAACGTCTAATTTTCTGGTGATGTTCATAGAGGTCATTGGCATTCCCAACTGGAGGAAAGTAGGGTACCAAGAATCCCCGTGAAACTCGAAAATTTGTGGCGCTGTAGAGATGGCCGGAAAAGCAACCCGAAGAAAGGAGAAAGGAATTTTTGGCCCTACCTGAAACATCTGTACACATTTCACAGCTTCCAACACAAATTTTGGTTCAATGAAACCACAATTCTCATCAATCTGCCAATGCCCGACGTGAAAACAAGGTAGTGGGCTCGTTGGGAGACCTGTGGGGACGCTGGACTCTGTTCCCAGAGAGACACAGCTTGCTCGCCATTGCGAAGCGCCCGCCTCGAGTTCTCTTACAATGTTTGGTCCACCCCAGACTCCACTGCTGCTGATGGGAGCCATGGCCTTGGCCCCGACCCCGAGAACCTGTGGTGGCTGTCCCGGGATTCAGCCAGCTGCAGTCTGGAATGGGTTGAACGGCTGATTTTTATCTCACACGAATCATGCCAGGTTTCCCGGGATGAAAGGGAATCGTAGGGGTGGGGTTGCCGACTGGGGAGCATGGCATGGTCATGCCCCAGCATGCAGCACCCTGCCCTTCCTGCCCGAGACCCCAGCCTAGAGCACCTGGGCCTTCCCGAAGGTGACTGAGACACCACACACCGTTCCCATGCCTGACGCCGCCTTCGTTCCCATCCCTGAGAAGGACGGCAGGGTTAACACGTGCTCCTGACCCCAGGTCCTATTGTGCGACCTTGGGTAGTCACCCAGCCTCCCCGATAATTAACACACGCATCTCAGATGGCTGATGTGAGGATTAAGTGTGTTCTCGCATAGACAGCCCTCATGACAGGCCTGCCACAGAGTCGTTATTTTTGCCCCGAGAATGTGAGTCCCATGGGACAGGCACTTTGTCCCGTCTGCGGCGGCCTGCTCAGTGCCTAGGACGGTGCCCGGCACAAAGTAGCACTCCATAAGCATGTGCTGAGTGCGTGTGCTCTGCTCACGGGAGCCCCCTGTCTGAGCAGGGTACTAGCAACAGCCTGAGCGTCCAGCTCGTTTATTTTGAATCCAGGAATGCCTGCTGTGTCCCCTGGGGCGGGAGTCTCCGGGCTCTGTAAGGATCAAAGATGGGCCAGTGTTTGCTATTTGCTCAAAGAGAGCCGGGTGTGTTCATCCAAACCATCGGTAGCGAAGACGCTTGTTCCCATCTCCTGAGCCCTTACCGCGTGCCCAGCCCTTCATGGACACCCAGAACCCAACCGCTGTCCTCTAGACAGTTCTTCTGCGACAAGCACACACAGAAAATGGTATTTACACAGCGCAGTGGGGTCAACCAGACAGGCTGGGGGACATCTGCATGGAGCTGGATGAAAAAATGCATCACAATGAAAATACTCTAGGATTATGATAAGGAGGCCAAAACACAAAGGATTATGGGGTATATTTAATATTGAGTTTTGTTTAAGACATCCGAACAAAACCTTGTCGCCTTACAAAAAAACAAACGAACAAAAAAACCTTGAACTTGCTTCCATAAATGTCCTTGGTTTACGTCAGATTTTACGACTGGCATGATACACTATTCCAGAGTGAGAATTTTGCTAGCGATGTCTTCCAATTCTTCACTGTCACTATCTTTAAACATTTCTAAATAAGTAAGGCATAGAATCTTGAAAATCAATTTGAAAACAACATTTAACAAAGGAAGAAAAAAAACAACAGGTGAAAATATATTGAAAGAATCCAAAGGTGTTTTTCAAACGATGTATGTAGAACATTGCGATTTCTTATGTGCATGTGAAAGAATTTCACACTCCATTGAACTTTGCGTATCATGCATTCCAAAATAATGTGGAGACTCTAGTTTCCAGAATGTACGATGACCTGGCAGCAGCTTGGATGCTGTTAAAAGTATAATGCCAAAGATGCAGAAGTTGAGAGGCTCACTGTACTCTAGGGCCTTTATAAGTCATTAGAACGATCTTGGCTGTCAACCTGAGCCACGGGCAACTATTGCAGGGGTTCCAGCTGGTGACGTGATCGACTTAGATTTCAACAGCGCCCCCTGGCGGCTGTTGTGGGAACAGGCGGCACAGGGGCCTGGCTGGAAGCAGAACAGGGAGGCCCGCTGAGTGCCCAGGCGAGAAGCTGGTGGCCTGGAAGACGTGACAGTCAATCAGAGTCCCTCCCTACCTGGGATCTCATCTTGTCACTCAGGAATTCCACATCAGGCGACCAAACTAAAGAAATAGCCCTCCAAACCCACAACAAACAAACACAGATTTAAAAGGGGTGGGAGAGTTTCAGGAGGGGATCGGATGAAAAAAAAAGTGGGAGCGACACCCACATTCAACAACAGGGGCCTAGCTAGGCAAAGCTGAGGGCGCGGAGCTGGCAAAGGGGCGGCCTGTCGGTCGCTGCGTCCCCCGAGCTTGGAGGGGCTCCGTGCCTGCATGTCGCCTGACTGATCACAGCAGGACAGCGTACCCAGCGCTTCGGTGATTGGAACATCTGGACAAGATGCGCTCAGAAGGGAGGGACAAAGGAGGCAGGGTGCAGCTGGAGGTCCCAAGGGAGCAGGCCAGCCTCTGGGGAGGGCCAGGGCTGGCAGTCTGGGGCGGGTGTGGGTCTGGGTGGGTCCTCAGCTCCAGGCACCGTCCCTCTACAGGCCTGGCCCTTGGAGTTTCAGGGTGTCTCCTCCCCCCGCCTTTTCCACACCATCGGGGTTAGCGACAGTCAGCAGTTTTGTTGTGGGGCTCACGAGCAGAACACATGGGTACACGGGCTCCCGGCCTGGCCTGCCTCCCGACGGGCGGGACGTGTTCCCAATAAACCCCGCGATTTTAATGAGTCCTTTACAACTGCTAAATGATTAAGCCCAAGACTGACGAGAGTAACTGGTAGCCCCGAATCTTGGCAGCAAATGAGAGGAGCAGGGCCCCGCCCCGCCATCCCCTCCCGCTGGCCAGCGAGCGCTGGCAGAGCGCAGTTTAATTCATAAACTAATAAGCGCCCATGTGATTCATAGTCACCTGGGAGACCTCATTTTCTTTCCCCGCAGTTCCCACCAAGACCTGCACTGGGAATGACCTCTACCTCACGCCTGCGGCAAGCAGGAGCCACCAGGGGACCCGCGGGTCTGTCGGCACGGCGGCCAGGCCTGTCCAGGCAGAGTTTCCGGACAGAGCAGATCAAGCCCAGGACGCCCAGGTGAATGCGAACTTCTGAAAAACAGCAACGAATTGTCCCGAATATTTCACAGGACACGTTTACACTAGGAGATGATTGCTGTCGATCTGAAATTCACCTTTAACGGGGCCGTTCTGCGTTTCATCCGGCAAACCTGTTCCCGGTATAAGACCTATTGGAAACCAGTTTTTAACCTGGGGAACAATCCAAAAAATGATCACTGCTTTCTCATCGTGACCTTCCAGGGCACGAAGCACTGTGAGCCGTGGCACCCGAGTATCACGGCATGGTTGAGAGGGGGCTTTGGGGCATGGGTTCAAACCTTGGCTCTGCCACCTTTTAGCTGTGTGGCCTTAGGCTGCTTATTTAACCTCTGCGAACCTCCGCTCCTCGGGCATGATGCTGGAACATAGCTCATAAGGGTGTTTTGAAAACGTCATGCCACGCTTCACACGAAGCCCTTAGTACAGGGTCTGGCTCTCAGTAGGCCCACAGCACACAGAAACGAGTGTCACTTCATCCGTCCAACTTCGCTCCTGTGGCATCCATACAGAATCTTCTGAAGGTCTTTTCTCTGAAGATTACAATGCCTGTGCTGGAAGGAAACGTGGCCTCGGGGGTGACCGCGTGACCCGGACAGGCTGGGACCTTTGGCTCTCGCAGTCAGAGAGGGTTGGCTCGAAAGGTGTGTGGGGTTCAGAAAGGACAAACCCATCACACAGTCCTTGTGAGACCTGTATGGGGACCACTGGGGCAGAGGCCCCACCTCCCCACTTACGAGTTGTGTCGTTTAGTGCAACTTCTTTCTGCTCTTGAGCTGTTGTAAAGACTGCATTCAGTGACACGGCATGTGCAAATGGCGCCGGGCACGCAGTAGGTTGCTCGCTGAATGAGACGGGGCGGTTGCTTCCTCCCTGCCCTGATTTCCATTATTGACATTCAGTCTTATCTCTCCTCCCACAGTATTAGCTGCTGGAGGGCAGGGCTGCGATGCTACTTTGAACTTGGCCCAGTGCTCCGAGGTCTGGGGAATTCAAAAGTCAAACGACTCGAATACTTGTGGAGTGGCATCAGTCGCCTGTGTCCTGGTCGATGTCCCACAGCTGGACGTGGCACTGAGGGGTTCAGTCAGCGTTGCCTTTGCCCTGGGTCTCAAGCTCACTCAAATAGGGGACTTAAATAAGATAAGTCTATTTCCTTCTCATTTAGAAGGTGTCTCAAGGAGAAGAAGCCGGGACTGGCAAGCTGCACCCCATTCTTGGGAATCTAGGCTCCTTCCGTGTGTTTGCTTTTCTTGCTTTTCTAGCGTGAGACTTCCAGCTTTAGGTCTCCTCACGGTTCCAGACGGCTGCCGGAGCTCCAGCCATCATAACTTATTCTGAGCAGGAGAAAGGAGCAAGGGGGTTGCACTGAGAGAAAGCACACACTCCCCAGCTGCCTTCAAGGAGCCGAGCAAGCATCCCTGTGCAAAGACTTCCCCTGACATCTCATGGGCCACGTCTACCTACAGGGAATCGGGAAATAACGTTATTTATCGCATTACCACTCAGAATAAGAGCAGGTTCTCTTAGGAAGGAAGGAGAGATGACATTGGCTAGGCGCTTAGCAGTCTTCGTCGCACATGGTACAGGTCACACGTGGTAGAGGGCAGGGGCCTCCAACTCCAATGCCCCCAGAGTCCAGGTACAGCAAGAGGGGGCAGAGGGGACTTCGGCAGACTGGCGGATCCATGGCCCACCTCCAGGAGGCCCCTGCACTCAGCCCCTGCTGGTTGTTAGAACGAGCCCCTTTGGTCCCAGTTTTTGTTTATTGGATTTTTTTTTAAAGAGCATAATGAAATCTAGATTGTAGATGGCGATCTCTCAACTTCTAAATGCTGAGTTTGCAACTATTTACAAAAATTTAAAGAATATGAGTGGCCAATACATTTGGCACGTTTTGACGCAGGGGAGGCTATGCGTTTTTATCCTCTGATTAGAGCAGGAAGATACAATACTTACATCATATGGAATTATCTAGTGAAATCTGTGTGTCAGTCATTGCTGGGGAGGAAAGTTAACTGAACATAATCAAATCCGCTAAGGTTGGGAGATGTCTGTGACTTTGGGTGTTTGCGATGGCAGCCAGGTGAGGGGGACGCTGTGAGAGGGACGATGCCCTGGCCCCTCGTCCAGCCTCCTTGTGTGTCCAACAGCCTCCTAGCCTCCCAGCTGTGCTGGGCCAGGCCACGTGGAGAGGGGGCCGGGGGCCAGTCCCAGTGTGTCATCACGTGGGGTCCCAGGCAAAGCCCGATCGACTCAGCCTGCTTGTCTGCAGCGGGGCCTTTTCCCAGATTCTGGGTGGATTCTGTTGGGCATGGGTCTCAAACTCGGCATCTGAGATCTCAGAGTCCACATTACACAGAGAAGCTGAAGGGCAGTGGGCCGATCTCGAAGATAAATGACAGGGAGGGGGGTTCTAGGCCTCAGTCCAGTGCTCTGACCGTTCCCAGCCGAGACCGAGATGTCAGCCGCCGTGCAAATGTCCCGGCTTGCCTTTTCGTCACCAGCTAAATGTCAGCTGCAAACGTAACCATTCTGTCGCGAGCCTGCGGCTTGGTTCCAGCTTCCGGCCGGCACGGAGGGCCACTGTCCACTGACGGCTGTGTTCTGGCGACTGCATTCCAGCAGTCAACTTAACTTCCTACCTTTGGCATTGGCCGAGCTTCTAAGAAAGAATTAAGGGTGACCAATCGTCCTGGCTGGCCAGGGGCCGAAGCGGTCCCAGGACACAGGACATCCTGCTTTAAACCGTGCTGCGCTGGCCACTCTCTCTCCACCCTCACTGTCCGCACACAGCCTCATGTCCCTTGCCAGAAACAGGGCGAGGGAACCTGTAACTGGCCGCGAAGGGTTCTAGAACATGAGGTTATCGTCCTGGAAAGCTGAGTTCCCAGGAAGCTCTTAGAACCATCCCAACCCGCAGAAAGCCACAAGCAGCGGGCCCACGGGCCGGATCCTTGCTCCCAACGGAAAACAAACAACGTCAGTAACATACGGGGCGCGGGGTGAGGGGTGGGGTGTTATCTTTGTTCAAGATCCAGAGAGGTGAAACCCAGTCCCCACTACGATGAATTTTCCTCTTGTTCTCGGCACAAGGTGCAAGGTCTTGCATAGAGCATGGTCCCACGTTTGCTTCAAAACATAACGAAACTAGAGAAGCATGTCCAGGGGGTGGGGTGTTGCATGAGTGGAGAGGAAGTGTGGGGCCACACACACACACACCCACACACACCCACACACACGCATGCACGACAGCTAGCAGAGGGGCCTGCGGGGGTGGGATTGGAGGGTGCGGGACGCTCCTGGGTTGCTTGAGTCTGTTCACCAGATTTTCGAGACCTGATACCTGCAAAGATTTAAAACAGAACCACCATTTCTTGACACTTAAGATGCTTCGTACTGAACACTAAGTGGCTGTGGGCAAGAGAGGGCGCCGAACAGCCAGGATACGTCCGTCAACGCAGACGGCACGTCGCGGCACAGACGGTGACGTGTCATCCCGTGGAAATAGAGTTAGAGCTGCCGTATCCGTTCAAGTGTCAGCGAAGTTCTGGGAGGGGTCGCACCAAGGCTGCAGCATAATCTCATCCCCAGGAGAGGGGAGGTTCAGGGCACTTGAACCTCCAAATCCATCCCCTGCCGTTTGGGGTTTCTTCTCCTAATGAGCATGTGCTTTTTTTTTTTTCCTTGTTAAAAGGCATATATCAAATTTCCACCGAACAGAAAGTTCTCCTTTTAAGCAAAACCCCCGTGTTCACAGACCTATGAGAGTGACAGGGTCCCTTCCCCGTAGGCCATCTTCCTGAAGCAAAAATAGGACACATTTTATGTAACTTTTCAAGAACAAATCTCTCGTGTAATTAATTAAGCCTATAATTATAGACCAATTTTTAAAAATGTAATTTGTAGCTTCCCTACAATACTCATTTCGAGCTTGACTTCTGATGTGGGCTAAATTATATTGGAACCAATTTTTACAACTTGGAGAGTGAGGAGGACTCAGGCTCCATCTGTGATCGATTTAAATATATTGTCATTTCTGTATTTATTTCTTCATAGCAATGGCTATTTATGGAACCAAGTATACACCTCAGGCCTTGCACACAGGGCTCTGGAGAGTTCGTTTTATTTAAACCCCGAGGCCACTTTCCGGGGTTTGGGGAGACGCGTTTCCTCCATCGTGGTCACCTCTTGCTCCTTATTCATTGCCACGTCCCTCTGAGGGTCAACGGTTTTACAGAACAGGTTTTATTCTGCTTGTGGCATGAAAAAGAAACCTCTGGTTTTGAGTAGCATCCCCTACACCGTGGGACATTTTCGTGAGAGCGACGGGATTTCCACCTGGGGGCTGAGCGCCTTGCATGCCGCAGGTCCGCTGTCCACCCACCCGCGGCCTTGCTCTGCAGAAAAAGAGATGGCCAGGCCCATCCTTTGCTCTCTGGGTGTTTCTGCAGTTGGAGGTTCTCTCCTGGCCGTTTGAAGCACGAAGGAGGTTCTGGGAAACACAAACCCTCTTTCAGGGTGAAAAGGGCCCTGCTTTTAGGGAGGAGGCAGGGCTCCCGTGAGCAGAGCCGTGAAGTCCCTGGCTTTGCCTCCTTCGCTGGGACAGACAGACGGAGTCTGAGCCGAGTTACTATTGACACAGAGTCTCACATGTAACGGAGAGGTGAGCCTCACTTTCCAGCCCACCCATCAGAGCAAACGGGCACAGGACCCAGGACAAGGGGGTGTCCTGTGAGCACTGCCGGCCCGTTGGGGATGATCGGCAGCAGGCAAGGTGCTGAGGCCTACCTGTCTCTTTCTTGTCTCCAAATGGCCTGCCTTCGGTTCTGAGTAAAGGTGTTGGGGGTGGGGGGCTTTCTTCACCCCTGGGGAAGGAGTCCCTATCTGTCAACAGCTTCCAAAAGGGCCACCTTCCAACCTGGTGTTTCCTGATTTTGGACTTTCACCCTGGAGACAGGGTTCTAATTAAAATGCGTGCTGCCTCTCAGGAGGGTGACTCACTCCAACCCGCGGGAGGAGCCCTACCCCCAATACCTTTTGAGTCATTTGGGGTTTCTATCGCCTTGAATAAACTTTGAATTACTCCTTTTGTTGAAAAGATTATTATTAGGAAACACCTTCGCGAGCCGTCCGTACATGCCATCGCATTTCAGCCAGTGTCGGAGCCGTGTGCCTTTGGAGGCTCGGGCAGGTTCAGGGGGAAGGTGGCACCCCAGCCGGCTCCCCAAAGACTTGCTGCAACGCGGGGCCCAGCTGGCTGGCATGCCTGACCGCAACATCCCGGGGCGGGTCTGCTTAAGACGCAGGGAGTCAGGAAATCAGAGGCGAACTCTGCAGAGATCCAGGACGGCTGCCCAGGGCCCGTGCATGACGCAGAAGCCACCAGCTTTGCTGAAAACTGCCCTTCCCGAAGAATGAGATGAAGACGCTTGCCCCAGGCAGGAAGAACAACCGAAATACAAAAACCGCTCACTGTCCCTGAAGACTGCGGGCCACCAGTTTTTGATGATAGCTTTATTTGGTGGGTGTTCTCAACCGCTTAGACTTAGGATTGGGGGAGGAGGGTGGGAGTGGTAAAAATTCCGATGCTTGGGACCCCTACCCCGACCAACAGGATCAGAATTTCTGGGCAGTTGAATTGAATTTTATGTTCTATAGCGCTATAGCGCTCCAGGTGAGTTAAATAGGCGGCTGAGGCTGAGAACCACCAATTTCATCAATGGGCCTTTAACTTGAGAAGAAAATTTAAAATTCAAGATGCAAAAAGGAATAAAGCCTGGCCAGGGAAGTTCCTCGGAATTCCGTCTCTCCTCGCTCATTAAGGGCATTCTCAGGAAGCGGAGGGAGGGGCCGGCCAGCTCCAAAGTCGCTCGGGACCCGGCCAACAGCATTCAGCGTTCAGGTGACGCCCTCTGCTGGCCACGAAAACCGGCCAACTCTTTTCTGAAATGGATGGTGACAAGGGGCCTGTCTGGTGACTCGCTGGTGGGACAGAGTCTTCTCTGACGCTGCAGTCCACACAGTGGGGAACTTTAGAAGCAAACACCAAAACGTTGGTGGGGAGCCAACGGGCTTTTCCACCCTTTTATTCTGCCAAGGCCACTGTTCCAGAAAAGAGAACATTTTCCCAGCAAAAATATAACAATGCAATTGCAGGCTGGCTGTCCGCTGGCACTGGCTGGAAGGAGAACTTTCAGTTGAGAAATTCTTCTTCGGTGGCTGTTGTCCTGCCGTCATCAGGGCCGTGTGTTTAACGCTTTGCTGTCGTCGACCTGAAGGTCTGAGCCCTTTTTGAACAAGGAACTCTGCGTTTCCGTTCTGCACCGGGCCTCGCCGATGATGCGGCCAGGCCTGGTTTTAACCGGTGACTCTGTGTGATCACGTGGCTGTCGGTTACTCGAGAACTGTTTGCGGTGCCTCCCGGTGCCAGGCCCTGAGGATGCAGAGGTGACAGCACAGACGGAGCCTGCCCTCAGAAAGCTCACTTCCCAGAGCGGGTTCGCCGCACACGCTTACCCAGGGGTGCGTCAATAAATAAGATCTACATTAAAGGGTGACGAGTCTCTGGAGGATGTTCTGGAGGAGATCAAAGAGCCAGGGAGTGGAGGCCTGGGGAAGCTTCTGGAAGGAAGTGAAGCCACGGACAGGAAGGAGGCGCCAGAGCCGGGGAGCTGGACGATGTCAGTGGAACAGGGAGGGTGTCGGCCGGACTCCCATGTGGAGTAGGGGCGGGGTGGCAAAGAGAACTCTGCAAAGGGTTTCTCTCCACCTGAGCCAATGTCTTTCCATCTCTTTCTTCAGCCAAAGGCTGGAGGTCCCTGTCCTCTTGTGCAGATGGCTCTGAGGGATGAAAGTCAGAGATTCAGAATTCCCAGGGAAGTGACAGAGGGCATAGCGGGCCTTCTCGTCTCCCTCCGACTGTGGGATTACAGCGTCCAGCCTCAGACAGCCGCTCTCACACGTCCCCGTGGCCCCCGGCACCCAGTGGGTGCTGGTGGATCACCTCAGAGGCCCGCCTGGTCATAGATCCAAGCTCCGTCTGCACGACACGAGGCCAGTAAAGAAATAAAAAATGCGATCATTTGTCTTCTGCTTCTGATGCCTAGAGAGAAGGAGGCTGGGCACGCACAGCCAGGTGTTTGGGAAAATAGCCCATCCCTGGATGAGGAAACTCAAATTCAGGTCGCTAATGGCAAATGCGCCATTAGCTGCAGGGTGACAGCCACCCGGGGCTGCAGTTCCAGTCTGGAAAAACATCACAGCTGCCAGCAAACACCCTCTCTCCCATCAGGCCAAAGAGGCATGGGTATTTTGTCAGTTCAGTCAGCCCTCTCTCTGTCCCCTGCCCTCTGGGGAGACTTGGCCTCTGTCAAACCCTTTGGGTTCTTAGGCTTCTCATCCCAGTGGGTGCGGAACCAGGGAGGGGTGAGGCCCTAAGGACCGAGCCTTGTCCTCAGACTGACCCCCAATGTCTTCGGGCTGCATCGTGGCTCCTGTCTGTCTTTGCGGAATGCTGCTCGGGGGCCGTGTTTAGTGACCATAGGTGCTCGGGGATTTTCGCGTGTGTGTGAGTTACTGGTGCGGCCTTTTGCCCAGTTGGGGCCAGTAGCGTTTATTCACCATTTAGTTTTTTATTTGGAAACATTTATTTATATGACGTCTCCATCCATCTCTCTGGTGTTAAAGGTTTTCTTAGAAACAGGAATGGGTGTTGAATTTTATGAAATTCCTTTCTGACATCTGTCAAAATGATGATAGAGTTTTCTTCCTCCACTGGCTAGTGCGAATTATGTCAACAAATTCTTTCCTAATAAAGCATTCCTGCGACTCTGGAATGCATCCCACTGGTCACCCTGCTGTCCCTTTTGCCATTCAAAGGCTGTTTGTCCTTCTTCTTCAGGTCCTTAATATGTCCTTGAGTTTTATTAGCAGGGAAAAATTAACGTGAAAACTCTATCCTTATTCTTTATCTTCCATGAAATAACTTAAAAACATTTTTAAACAAAAAGAAGGACTGCGCCATAACACGTTTCTGCATTGGACTTTTTATTTTCAGCTCAAAAGCCATGTTCCCAGGCAGAATAGAGCTCTGGAGCTCCTCCTGTTTCTCTGGTTGTTTTGGGGGGATCCCCTCTTTTTCCTGGGGTGCTCGCAGTGCAGATTTCCCCTGGGATGTTGTCCTCAGATCTCTCCTCTGGTTTTAGCCAGCCCCCCGCGGCTTCCGCTCAGAACAACCTGCAGACCCAGCCTCACCTCCTCCATCCCCACTCAGCTCCGGGAACTGATGCCGCCTCCAGGGAAGCCAGCGGCCCCAGCCCAAGGCCTCAGACCAGGGTGAAGGGGCAGACGGTCTGGGCCAGGCCGGCGGGGGTGAGTGCACCCCCAAAGGTGATTCTCTTGTGTTCCGTTGGAATAGATGTAATCAGTTCGCAGAGGAAAACCACATTTTGTTTAGTCTTTTCCTGGCCCAGAATGCCTGGTATTTAATAAATCCTGGAGCCAGCCCCGAGGGGGACTGGCTTTTATGGGCCCCAGGCGGCCCTCCGAGCCCCCTCCCCCAGGCAGAGGGCTTGACCTGCTGGCTGCTGATTGGAAGAGGGGGGCTTCCTTCCCAGCCCCACCTCCCTGAAGCTGCCACCTTTTCCATCAGATGAAATGAAACTGGCCTCTGAGGGGCCTTGCTCCAGGCCCCCCCGACCCCAATAACGCCATGCAGCAGTGTCTCCAGTTTAAAGAACTTAACCCACTCCGGGGCCAACCCCAAAGGAACTCAGGGTGCCTTTTGACCTCTGGTTAGCTGATGTCATGGTTCAGCAGAGTCACACTGGGGGTCTTGCTGCCGGAGGGAGCGCCTTACTGCTGGAGACTGGAGATGCAGCAAATCCTTCTGTCGTTAAGATGGATGGAGGCGAGGGGTTTTGGGGACCGGTCCTGGCCCTCCAGTCACAGCAATCCCACCGAGACCGTGGCTCGTTCATAGCCAAGACCTCCAGGCCCTGGGGCAAAGGATGGACCAGGCGCACGGAGCATCCCCGCCAGCGGCTGACTCACCGGTGGAGGAATTTCGGGTGGTGGGGAGGATGTTTGATGTGACCAGGGGCACTGGGCCAAGTTCACTGCCAAATTTCAGGATCAGGCAGAGTCACCACGTGTTGATTCACCAGTCGCTGGCTGGGCCCGGGTTGCGTCATGGGGAGCAGATGTGCCCGGCCCCTCGTCGGCTTCGTGGACCCCTCCCAGACCCACCTCACTAATCAGCGGTGCAGAGGGCACGCCTGCCATCACTCCCCAGGGATTACAGTAGGAGCCGCCTGTCCAGACCCTGCTCCAGCTCCTCTGGGTTCCCATGATCCAGGCCCTAACCGCGAACCCGCAGAACAGATGGGAACACCCATTCCATGCTGCACGTCATGAGCTAAAAACCAGCCCAGGTGGTTAGTGTGCCCAGCTGGCTGGCTTCTCGCACATACAAGAGGTGGTGGGTCCCCTCGGTCCGTGGAAGGACTGGCAGCCCCAGGGGGCTGGCTTTGGGAAGGTTGTCTGCCCTGTGAGGTCTGTGAGGTCAGCTGAGCATCCGGTCATCTGTACTCACAGCCCTACTCTACGGAACTTCGCTATCAAATTCTGCTCCCACGGGGTTTGCCCGGGAGCTGGGGGAGATGGAAAACAAACAGACAGGACATCTATACCTTTCAGGAAGGGCTGTGAAGACGACGGAGCAAGGGCATGTGGAAGAGGGTGGCTGCAAGGGGGACAGTGTGGGTCGGGTGATCAGGGACGGGTCCCTGGAGGCAATGATTTAGATTATGAGGTCTACACGACAAGAAGGAGACAGGTGTGTGGCCATCCGGAGGAAAAGCAGAAGGGGCTGCAAGAGCAAAGGCCTTGTGAGGGGAGGGAGCAGGTGAGCGGAGGCCTGGGCGGGTCTGTGTGGCTGGGGTCAGGGACCCCAGGGACCAGCAAGGGAGATGATGCTGGTGAGAAGCAAAGACACAATGACACGGGGCTTAGATGCCTGGGGAGAGAGTTGGGGTTTTGTCCTAAGACAATTAGAAGCTATAGGAGGACTTAAGCATGCGGTGACAGTGACTGCTCTGACCCCTGTGTGAAGACCGGTTAGAGGGGCCAGAGAGGGTCCAGAGAGGCAGCCAGGGCAGCCATCCGGGGGAGGGAGGCTGCAGCTCCGGCAGTTCCCTTCCATCCAGGATTCCATCCAGGCTCCGACGATGCCGTTAGTCGTCATGTCTCTGTGGCCTTCTTTAATCTGACTGACTCTTCGGCCTCTTTTTGTCCTTGGTGAAATCGTTATTTTTGAAGAGGACAGGCAGGGGGTGCTACGGCTGAGCAGCATCCGGCTCACATGCTTCTCCTTCGTAATTATTCTGACCACGTGTCTCACTCCGTCAGGCCGCTCTGTTCCCACCTGTTTGTAGTAATTACAATTTCGCCCCTGTAGGGAGTTGAGTGGTGGTCCCAAAAGATATGTCCATGCCCTAAACCCTGGAGCCTCTGAATGTGACCTTATTGGGAAGAAGGTCTCTGCAATGTGATTAAGTGAAGGATCCTGGAATGAGGTCATCCTGGATTATCCAGGTGGGCCCTATATCCAACGTCAGGCGTCCTTATGAGAGACGGACAGGAGGAAGAGGCCGTGTGAAGACGGAGGCACAGCCTGGAGTGATGTGGCCACAAGCCCGGGAATCTGGAATCACCAGAAGCTGGAAAAGACTAAGAAATATTCTCACATAGATCCTTTCGCGGGGGCACGGCCCTGCCGACACCTCAACTTTGGACTTCTGGCCTTGAGAACCGTGCGAGATAGTCCATTTCCTTTGTTTTAAGTCAACCAGTTTGTGACAACTTGTACGGCAGCCCCAGGAAACTAACGCAACTCCCTTTTTCTGTCAAAAGATCGATTTTATGGTCAGCCTCCCCATAATGCCTTTCGCAGAGTCAATTAAATGTTTGTTGATGGACAGAAATGCAATCCACCTCCCACTGGCTGAGAGTGGGGGGGTCCTCCTCGGTCCAAGGAGTGGTAGGGGGAGGGGGACCATGAGGTGGACCAGCTGGGCGGTGGAGAAGACCTCCCGCCCCGTTCGGGGCTGCAGCCACAGCCCAGGGGATGCGAAGACCTCTCAGGACATCCAAGCATTTCTGGCATCAGCCAGGGGACAGGAGAAGCCACCGGTATTTGGGTGGCTGTTGGTTGAGAGGGAGCAGCTCCCCTACCGCTGGGGACATGTGCTGGGGACATGTGCTGGGTGTTAGCTGTGTTGGGCCCTGCGGGGCTCAGATCTAGGGGGAGGACAAAGCCACCCCAATTTAGGCACATCCTGCCCACCTGGGGGGCCGTGCGGGATCACTCTTGCCTGCTGGCAGTGATTAGGGACACATACTGGGACCTCGTGACAGGCGCCTCCAC
>NW_011888943.1:466732-481487 GCF_000151845.1 Pteropus vampyrus | reverse complement strand
CCAGGCCCGTGAAACCTGCACGCACGCACGTGAGGTTACCCTTGCGGGCCCCCAGCCACGTACCTGCCAACCGGTGGTTTGAGAGAGCAGCCTGCCACACCTCTCCCGTAATCAGAAACACACCTGCTCTGGAGTCAAGACGCAAACACATCGGGCTCCAGAACTGGCTTTATAAGGCAAAAATTGCCGAAATGAAACTTCCTGTGGGAAGCGATGCATTTCCACACACGTCCCTACCTGCGGCTTCGCGTATGCTGGGCCCGCTCACAGGCCGCAGCTAATTTTCCTCTGGCATGAAACAAATTGGTGTTTTTTCTGCTCAGCACCATATAAAATAAACCCAGTTAAGCCAGGAAAACGACGCGGGGCTGTAGGGAAAGGATACACTTTGGGCGACTTGTCAGTTGGGAGACTTTTAACTGTAAAGAAACAAATCGTTATGATTTCACATTGCAAGTCCAGAGGAGGGGTGGCAATGCCAGATGGCTCACTCGGGAGCTTGTTAATATCACAGAAGACCCAGGATTCTTTCACCCTCCATAGGTCGGCTTTGCCCCTAGGCTCATCTCCTCAAGGCACAAAGGGGCTGCACGGGCTTCAGCCATCAACTCTTCATCGGCTGCATCCAAATGCAGAGAAGAAAAATTTCCATCTAGTGTCTATTTTTAAGATTAAATAAATCCATTCCCAGGATCCCTTCAGTGGACATCTTCTTGAGGCTTATAGGCCAAAGCCATAGCCCAAATCCCTTCCTAGCTACACCTGGCAAGCGGGGTCAAGTACTCTGATTGGCTAAAACGAAGGATCAGCAAACTGTAGCCTGGGGGCCAAATCCATCCGTCACCTGCTTTTGTAATTAGCCATCCCCACTCACTTCAATATTGCCCATGGCCACTTTTAAGCTTCTGTGTCAGAGATCATATACCTAAAATATTTACTAGATGGTCTTTTGTCGGAAAAGTTCCTGGTTTAGATGGACACAGACTGATTCTGGACGGAAGGGGCCGCCCCTGAGCCCGTGGCATTGTCCAGTGAGGGAGGGGTGGAGAGTGGGGCGGGTTGATTTGGCCAGGGACCTAAGGGTGTGTGCTTCAGAGGCCGCTTTGCCTCGGACCTACTGCGTGTCTCTGGGCGCCCCTCGCTCTGAGGCTCGGCTCTCGCCTCTTCAACACGGCGAGGGCTTCTGCCGCTGCCGCAGGGGTTAAACGAGGTGACAGGCCAAAAGCACCTGGTACGAAGTAGGCCCCAGGGTGCAATGTTCCCTTCAAGAATTTTCTAATGAATTTTATGCCATCGGACTCGCCCCAGAAGAGAGGCTGCCAAAGGGATTTGTGGTTTACTAATTAGAATCAAAACATCGCTCCTGTTCTCACAGAAGTCGAATGACCCAAACTAGAATTGGTTTCAGGAGCGTTCTCAAAATCAGAAAGAGCTGGCCGTAAAACTCCATGAAACGGCAGCGTGGCCGAGGCGGGTGGCAGAAGCCGATCGGATGAGTTTTCTCGGGGCCTTCGGAATCCAGGGGTGCCTCACCGTCTGGGACGTTTGCTGCGGGCTGCGAGTTGAGGCAGGGGGCTGGACGAGATGGAAGGCCGAGGGCGACATAGCGACAAGCGTTGAAGGCTGGGGTCCCAACTCTGCTCCCCTAGAACCTTCTTCAGTAGCTCGGCCACCCCTTATTTTGAAAGGAAATGACTGCCAGACAAAATGCTTTCATTAACTAATTTATTTCTCTTTATTTTGTTGAAAAACGATCAAGAACATATGTATTGGCCAATCTGGACTTCTGCTGGGACAAGAGACCAGGGGACGCACAGCGAAAAGAACAGGCTGTGGGTTTAGACAGACCGGATTTGCATCCTGGTTCTCTGCTCCGACTGTGTCCACCTGGGGCAGGGGACCTCACATCTCCGACGCTCAGTTTCCTGATCTATAAAGCGAGACCACAACAGTGTCTCCTTCCTAAGGTTCTTGAGAAGATTTGATAAGATCGATTGAGATATAAGATGATAATAAAGCGTCCAGTCCAAGGTCTGGTTCATAGTACACGTTCAACAAGTATTAGATATTATATTATCTAATATATTTATAGTATCTAATATATTTATAGAGAGATCGAGACTCAGAGAGGTTAAATAATTTGTCCGAGGACACACACCTAGGAAGTGGCAGAGCCAGGGTTGGTGCATAGGTCTGTGTGGCTGCAGAATGCCAGCGAGTGAATACCAGGCTATGGGTCCCCTGGGACTGTGACGAGGCGAATCCCTGAGATGTGCTCATCCTGCCCGAAGCAAAGAGCTGGAGGTGGTTTCCGTTATAGCCACCTCATCCTAGGAAATGGCGTTCTAGTCTTTCCAGCTCTGACAGTAGCTTGTAGAGCACATGCCTGAGCCCACCCTAAGGTGGGGACGCAGGAGAAGCCCCCCAACCAGCCAGGAGAATGGGGAGAGGCAGCCCCAAGCAGCCGCAGGGTGCCCGGCAGACCTCCCCATGGCCACCAGAGGGCAGCAAAGGCATCTGTAAGGGAGGGCAGCCCAGGCCAGGGAGCCAGAGCAGTCAGCACAGGAGCCTGCCCAGACCCCCAGGTGTCCCTGGTCTGTGTCAGAGATCCCGGACATAGTGACAGCAGTGGGGACCCGCATGGCCTCAACTGGGGGCTAGAGCCCAGGGCTTCACACGATCACCACCAGCGCCCCCACCTCCAGAGCGGGCACTAAGGTCCTTCAGGAAGGCCACAGGCAGGCAGGTGGCAGGGTCCGCACCCTCACCACCCCCTGTCTTGGGCCCCTCACACTTGGCAAGGTCCTGTGGTCACTGATGGGGTAGGAGCACAGAGCCCCAAGAGGAGGGTCCCCCGAGGCGGCCTCAGTGCATTCTGGCGTGAGGGGCGCAGGGGCTGAGGTGTGCAGAGGGGGAGTGATTTTCTCAGGTGACGGGCAGAGTCCCAGCTTCCAGCGAGGTCCACGTCCTCATCCCTGCACCCTGCGAGCATGTCCCCTCACACCTCCAAAGGGAAGGTGCCCGTGTGATTAAGTTAAGGGTCCTGAGATGGGAGATGGACCAGGGTGACCTGGGTGTGCAGCTCACTCAGAGTCTGGGCTCAGCTCGGCTGCTCCTTGACCTCAGCCAGGCAAGGCAAGGGAGGTCACCAGGATTGTCTTCACTGTCCCTTCCCTGTTGGTCAAAGTTATGAACCCTTCGCTCAGCTCCTTCCTCATCCCCACGCCTCCTAGGAAGCCTGCATTCATTCATCTATGTGTCCACTCCCTCGACCTACTTACAGATCCATGTTTACTAAGCACCTACTATGTGCCAGGCAATACAACAGTAAAGGCAGCCTGGTGGGGAAGGCAGACATGTGCTGGGATGAGCACAGGAGCCAGGCAGATCCGAGAGCCCTAGGGCAAGAAGGACTTCAGGGAGGGCTTCCTGGAGGCGGAGAAGGCTTAAGGCCTAAGAGCTGGGCAGCCATTCAAAAGGGAGAATTTATTCTTATCCAGTTATTCAATAAGCACCTACTATGGCCTGGGCAGAGGGCTAGGAGCTGGAGACAAAGAGATGCCTTCAGATTCACTACCTAGCAGGGAGGTAGGCAGATCATGAGCATCCGCAGTGGGCTGTGGTCGGAGCTGCGGGACCCCGGGAAGTGCCGGGTGGGGGCAGGGTGCTGATGGGAGCACCCACGAGCAGCATGGCGAGGGCATGGGCTGACAGGTAATATCCTGGGTGTAGCCCTCAGACCGGACCCTCAGGAGTACAGCTGCGGAAAACCAGCAACTTCTCTGAGTCTCGCTTCCCCGTCTGTGAGGCAGGAGTGATGCTCCTTAACCTGCAATGGCACAGTGCCTGACACACAGGAGGTGCTCGATGCCCAGCTGCTGGGTGAACGAGTGAGCCGTACGCAGGCGTGCTCCGCGAACGGAAGCCATGTTGTTGCCGGCCCCTTACTATTGTCTGCGTGCGGTGAGTCCCGGAATAAGTGTGAAATTAAACAATGGCTCGTGAAGACTGACTATGGATTTTCCAGCAGGTTTCCTGTTACTGGTTGAGCTGACCCTACCCACCCACCAGGGGGCGTCTGCACTGGCCGGCCCCCCGCCGGCTGCTGAGCTCACACACACCCCCACGCTCACACATACTCTTGCTCATACATGCACTCGCACATTCACACACACACAGACACACTCACATGCATGCTCACAAAGCACTCTCTCACACACACATACTCACACACCCACACATTCACACACTCACAGGTGTGCTCACACACTCACACATACTTGCTCACATGTGTTCACATGCATACACACTCACACACATGCTCTCAACACACACACTACCACACCCCCCACACACATGTGCTTACACACTCACACATACTTGCTCACGTGCTCACACAAACTCACATACACACATGTTCTCAACACACATACATGTGCTCACACTCACACACACTCCCATGTGCTCACGCATTCACACACACTCACACACACTCACATCCCTTTCCGCAGAGCCAGCGTGTAGGGTTGGCCCAGCCCCGCCCAAGGCAGGCAGGTGTTCGCTGTCCTCGACAGCCCGGCCTGGGCCCTGCCACGGGCATCTATCTGGCCCTGGCTTGACTGGTGACCGCAGATCCTCCGACCGACCAGGAGTGCCCGGGAGGGTGGACGCCAGGGCTGGGGACTGGCCGAGTGGCCGTCGCTTATCTTATCCTCAGAGCAACTCTGGGAGGTGGGACCGTTATGGCCCCCCCTTTCGGGAAAGGGAAACTGAGGCACCGAGCGGCTGCAGGACTCCCCCAGGCCAGCAGGCGGCAGAGCTGGGCCCCGCAGTGGAGCAGGCCAGCTCCGAGTCTGGTCCGTCCGCACAGCACTGCCCCGCTGACCTGACACCGCCAGCGGCAGCGACACGAGAGCCAGCGTCCTTGAGTGTCCGCCCGGCGCCGAGCTCCTGGCAGGTGGCCTCACCCCCAAGTCGGGTGTGGGCCGCAGGGGCTCCTTCCTGCTGCCGCCGTAAATCCCCACCACCGTGGCGCCTTAAACGGTGGGGACTGGTTGTCTCGTGCCTGCCACAGGAGCCCAGAAGCCCGGCCACGCTGCTGCCTCCTGCCTGCCCTGGCTTCCCCTCGCTCCGGGCCGCAAGCCCCGGGTCTCTCCTCCCTCTGTCTCTCCCCGTCTCGCTCTCTCTCCGTCTCCTGCTTTCCCTCCGCGTGCCTCTGCCTCTCTGTCGTTCGGGGAGTATCTCTCCGTCCCTTCGTCTCTCTCCACCCCCCATGCGTGTCGCTGTGTCTCTCCGTCACTGGGTCTGTCCGGGTCTGAGTGTCTTCCCGCTCGGTCTCCACCTCTGTGTCCCCACGCACGTTCGTCTCTGTGTCTCCCTCCAGCCAGGCCCACCCTGCACCAGCCTGGGCAGGAGCAGGCGGAGCCCGGTGGGTGCACTTTGAAGTCTCCCATGGAAATTCAGTGTCCGTGGGCTTCTCAGGTGACCCTTCAATATGGACCGACTCCAAGGCCAGTGGTGGCCTCGCCCCCAAGTCGGGTGTGGGCCGCAGGGACTCCTTCCTGCTGCCGCCGTAAATCCCCACCACCGTGGCGCCTTAAAACGGTGGGGACTGGTTGTCTCGTGCCTGCCACAGGAGCCCAGAAGTCCGGCCACGCTGCCGCCTCCTGCCTGCCCTGGCTTCCCCCCGCTCCGGGCCGCACGCCCCGGGTCTCTCCTCCCTCTGTCTCTCCCCGTCTCGCTCTCTCTCTGTCTCCTGCTTTCCCTCCGCGCGCCTCTGCCTCTCTGTCATTCTGGGAGTATCTCTCCGTGCCTGCGTCCCTTCGACCCCCCAGGCGTGTCGCTGTGTCTCTCTGTCACTGCGTCTGTCCGGGTCTGCGTGTCTTCCCGCTCGGTCTCCACCTCTGTGTCCCCACGCACGTTCGTCTCTGTGTCTCCCTCCAGCCAGGCCCACCCTGCACCAGCCTGGGCAGGAGCAGGCGGAGCCCGGTGGGTGCACTTTGAAGTCTCCCATGGAAATTCAGTGTCCGTGGGCTTCTCAGGTGACCCTTCAATATGGACCGACTCCAAGGCCAGTGGTGGCTCGCCCCCAAGTTGGGTGTGGGCCGCAGGGGCTCCTTCCTGCTGCCGCCGTAAATCCCCACCACCGTGGAGGACACTGGCCGGAGTCGCCTGACGTGAGACTCCAGTGGAAGGCTCAGCCCTGACCCCGGACATGGCCCCCGTCCAGCCTCCCTGCCCCTCACTGGTTCTCACCCGGCCATCCTCACTGTCGGCCCCCGTGACTCTCACGCTCTGTGGAAGCCCCAGCCCTTCCCTTCCGATGGTTTGGAGTCGGGGGCAAAGGGAGGCCTGGAATCAAGGGATTGTAAAATCGTGCCCCGGAATTTGCTGGAAACGGAAAAACCCCCATAAAAGTCTCTCAATTCCTCATATTCGATTTCACGAGCCAGTCGTCTGGGTAATTGCTGAGAGCAGCCGGCATCAAAGCGGCAGCCCCGGCACCCCCAGCCCCGTCCCGGCGGGTGGTTAGGAGGGGGACGCCGGGGCCAGAGGGCGTGTCTCCTCTGCTCGTGGATGCCAGACGCTAGGTGACAATGTGCCATCCATGATTACTGTCTGTGGGAGGGTGACCCTCCCTGCCCGGTCCTTATTAGTGATCTGGGAACCAGGAGGGCAGGGCCCAGTCTGGGCTGCACCCCCTCATTTCCCTTTATGAAAGTTGCTCCCTCTCCAGGTCCCCTCACCAGAATAAAAGTCTCTGTTGCTCAGATCAAGTGACAGCTCCTGATAGGAGAGGGCAGGATGGGCTGGGCACGGGAGCCAGTGAGCAGGCGCTGGAGTTGGGCAGAACAGGCTGTGAATCTTGGCTGAACAAACTCATTCTTCAAAGCATGCTTCTGGGGTCCTGTCTGGGAGCCGAGGGGTGAGCCTGGCTGGCGGCCTGGCTTCTCTGAGCCATGTTTCCTTCATCTGTACAGGGGGGAGATTGCCTGCCTCGCGGAGCTGCCATAAGGATTAATTAATTGTTCGTGATAATCCAAATCAGCTCCCGATCAGGCCTCAGTTCAAATCTCAGCCCCATCTCTTACCGGACGGGGGTCGCGATCGTCAGTTTGGTGTGTCAACTTGGTGAGGCCCCAGTCCCGGTTATTCAGCTGATGACTCACCTGGATGCTTTTGAGTGCAGAGGTGTTTTGGAGATGTGATTCAAGTCCAAAAGCAGTTGACCTTTAAGTAAGGGAGATTGTCCTAGATGACCTGGGTGGGCCTGGTCCAATGAGTTGAAAGTCCCTAAGAGCAGAGCTGAAGCTTTCCTAAGGAAATCTGCCCATGGACAGCAGCCTCGGCCCCTGCCCCAAAACTCCAGCCCCTCCTGACGGCCTGCCTCGCGGACACTCTGAGGTGCGAATTGCCCACAGCCTGCGGCATCTGCCTCTCTAGTCTTTTCCATATGCAAGTCGTGGGCACATAGAGATGACGAAGCTAGGTCTTTCTCCTTTGTTCCCCGAACCCCAAAACCTCGTAGCTGCTGTGCCGAGAGTCCCAGCTGTGCTTCTTCCCGTCACACTGCGGTGATAGGGTTGTCAGATAAAATATAAACTGCACAAGTAAAGTCGACTTTCAGATAAAGGACAAATAATTTTATTGTAAGTATGTCCCACACATTGCATGGGGTATACTTATACTAAATCAGAATTCGTTGTTAATCGGAAAATCGAATTTAACTGGGAGTCCTGTATTTTTGTTTGTCCAATCTGGTAGCCCTACATCGCAAGACTGGCTGCATAATTAGTCATTAAGAATTTTAAGACGGTGACAGGAAGCTTGAAACCAAGCATGGAGATCTTCTGAGCTTGGAGCCCCAAGAGGCCGTCCAAGTCCACGCCCACAAAGAGGCTACACAGACCTGTGACTGTCTCCTCCTGCCACCTGGAGGCAACTCTCTGCCAAGCAGGACAGGGAATATGGCGCCTTAAGGAGTGACAGAATTCAGGTGACCTCTTAAGAACCCAGGAGCAAAAAAGGCGTGCTCAAAATTCAGCATTTACTTGTATCTGTGCTTTCTCTTACGAGCTGCCTTAAATCTCTCAGGAAAGCAGCTTTAAGTAACAGCCATCCCAAAAGGAGCGGTGGCATGAGGATGGGTAGGGGGGCGTGGGTTTCAACCGTTTCCATTACAATTTAGTCCTTTTTAAGACAAATTGGAGACAAAGCGTGTTCTCTTTGACCAAGTCGGGTGTCGTGAACACAGATATTCATAGTACTAATATCTAAAGTTTTATAAAAAGGACAAAAGGCAGGCATGGGCCACACGCTTGATCTGACAAGTGCCCCGCCACGCAGCCTGGAGTGACCAGCAGACTGGGCACAGTTATGCCGTTACGACTTGACTCTCGGTTTTCACATCCATGGCCGTCCACCCACAGGAGCGGGCGTTCGAGTTTCTTCTAACCAGTTCTAAATGTTCACATTGGTTTCTCAACTTTAAAAGTCGACCGTTGAATAAAGATCTAGGGTCCAGGATATATAAAGAACTCCTACAACTCAGTGACACCAAGACTAACGACCCACCTTAAAAAACGAGCAAAGGGCTTGGCGTTTCTCCAGAGAAAACATGCAAACGGCCCACATGCAAGTGAAAAGATGCTCAGCCTCATTAGGGAGATGCCCATCAAAGCCAGAAAAGCACAGCCACGCGTGGGGCTGTAATTTTTAAAATATGGAAAATAGCAAGTGTTGGCGAGGACACGGCGGGATTGGGACCCTCGTGCACAGGGAGCGGGGGGGTGGGGGTGGGGAGTGGGAAATGGTGCAGCTGTTGTGGAAGCAGTATGACGGCTTCTCGAAAAGTTACATGCACAGAATTACCACAGGACCCAGCAATTCCACTCCAGGGCGTATGCCCCGAAGAACTGAAAACAGGTACCGAAACAAATACACATTTGTGTATTTACGATCGCCAGAAGGTCGAAGCAGCCAAGGGTTCAGCAGCTGATGAGTGGGTACACCAAGCGCGGTCCGTCCACACAGCGGGGCGCTACTCAGCCGTAGAAATGAAGGAGACACAGGGGGGAACCCCGAAAACATCATGCTCACTGGAACAAGCCAGGTGCAAAAGGCCACATATCATATGACCTCGTTTATATCAAGTGTCCAGAATAAGTGAGCCCACAGAGACAGAGTGCAGATCGGGGGGTTGCCGGGAGCTGCAGGGAGGGGTGAATGGGGAGAGGCTCCTTCATGAGGATGGGGTTCCCTTCTGGGGTGATGAAAATGCTTGGGAGCTAGAACAAAGTGTCTGCACAGCGCCGTGAGTACCCTAAATGCCATTGATTCGTTCGCTTTAAAATGGTTACTTTTACCTTACGTGAATTTCAGCTCAGTGAAAAAAAATAACGAGAGCATGTTGTGACCTTGAGGAAGAGGACATTGGCCCAGGAGCCGGACGGCAGAGTTTGTTCAGTGGGGCGAGGGGCTGGGCCTTGAGGAGTTGGGGTGCAGAGGCAGGCTCCCTTCTGAGAATGGCAGGCTTGGGGAGGCGTGCCGTAAACAGCCCTGAACACCTGGCCAGGTCTTGTTTCTCAACAGAAGCTTTTCGCCCTGATTCGGAGTCACCCACACAGCTGGCCGCCTCCCGGTTCCCCGCCGTGGGAAATGGCAGCAGGGCTGAGCCTCGAGGACCGGCTTGCCTTCCCTCTACCAACGTCCAAAGCTGACGGCGAGAACCCACCTCTGCTCTGACCCATCTTCGAAGGGGTCACCTGCCACAGGACACAACACCGGGAACGGAACGAGGCCACAGCGCGCACGGGTTTCAGGACTGTCGGCAGGGTGTGCGTCCGTACCTGCCAGCAAGTTAAAAACATTGTGTTTCGTACGATCCAGGATCGACACGCCGCGATCTCGACGGTGTCACCTTCCTCCCCTTTCCTACCCCAGCGATCGTCTTAAATTTGACTCAAAACAAAGAGCTCCCTGTTGGCAGCTGATCCTCAAAGGAAGAGCTTTGTTTGGGACTGAAAACCCTCATTCAGCTGAGCTGGCAGGGAGCGGGCGGCCCCCGTGCCAGCTCCGCCTGGCGCTTCCAGCTCTGACCGGGAGGCTTCATCTGAGAGCTTAAGTCCTTTTTTTTTTTTTCTCACCCCTCGTGAAGAGAGGTCTGTCACACGGCACATTTGCTGAGCAGGTATCAAAGGGAATAATAGGGGAATTAGCAGCGGCCAGGAATAAAGGCAGGGTAGGGGGCAAAGAGCTCTCTGATATGCTGGGAGGGGGGATTTCTGCAAGAATGGGGGGCTGGGGCCAGCGGGGGCGCTGGATCTCCCGTGAGCTTCCTCCCAGCGCGACGGCTGTATGGAAGGCTCCGCTTTTTGTATCGGTTTGCAACACTGCGTAACAAGCTAGTGGCTTTATACTCTCTCTCACTTCTGTAGGACACAAGGCCAGGCACAGTGTGACCAGGCTCTCTGCTCAGGGTCTCGCTGGGCTGAATCGCAGGTGTCCCCAATGTCCTCAAGCTCCAGCTTTCCCGATGTGTCTCCGACCCCCGCCCCGCTGGCCCTCACTGTGCTCGGAACACGGTGGGTGGGCATGTTCTGACCCCAGGGCCTCTGCACATCCTCTCCCTCCGCCCATGATTCCGCTCCCCCCGACACCCACCTGCCCGATCGTTTCTTCTTCTAGCTCGTCCTCAAACATGTCACCTCCTGGAAGATGCCCCCATCTCTCTTCGCTATTTACCAGCTTCTGATCACAGGTTTCATTTTTAATTCTCTCTCTTCCCCCTGGGAAGTGTGAGCTCCACACTTCGATTCCCTTGGAGAGCTCAGGCCAGCAGAGGGACAATGACAGTGTGAGGAAGACCCAGCCACGGGCTCTGCCCTCCTGGGGCTCCTGCTCGGATCACCTCCCTGACACCGGGCTGCGAGAGGGTGTGTGAGGGTCAGCAGGCGAGGATGGGAGGCTGGCCTGTTTCCCCATCTCCAGCCTGTGTTTGCCAAGAGGCCCAGGTCAGACGCGGGCGCTGGCCAGCGGCCCCATGGCTGACCTCCTGCCCGTTAATGATTTTAGGGCCGCTCTATTTGGCAGCTCCGCGTTTCAAAGCTTGCAGGCGTGGGCTCGGAGCTGTGGTCACTCCTCAGTGAGCTCAACTCGGAGAAGGGAGTCATGACACAGATAATCCAAAGCAGCTGAAAACCCCAGCGGAACTGCTGATAACGGGAGCCGGTGTGTGCAGCTGTCCTCGGTCCCCATGACTGGGCTCGGTCCCCATGACTGGGCTCGGTCCCCATGACTGGGCTCGGTCCCCGTGACTGGGCTCGGTCCCCATGACTGGGCTCGGTCCCCATGACTGGGCTCGGTCCCCGCGGCTGTCCTCGGTCCCCGCGGCTGTCCTCGGTCCCCATGACTGTACAGCCCCAGGAGGCGCACTGGACACCTGCTTGCTCCTCTTTTCCAAACTCGTTGTTCATTTTAATGAGTTTATCTCTCATTGTAGGTAAAGCTTTTCTCCTAGACTTGCAAAATAAGCCTAACTACCACAGCAAAAAGAAAAGATGCTCATTTTCTAAATGAAATTGGGCATCTTTTATTTACTGAGCTAGAATTTACATATAGGAACTATGGTTCTGTGAGTTTGGACAAACACCTACCGCCACGTAACTGCCCTTGCAATTAAGATGCAGAGTCCCACCCCACCCTGCTAAAATGCCCTTGGTCATACATGGTCTTATTTAATTCTCACATCAACCCCGAGGAGTTGATGCCGAGTGGGGGTCCTGTCCTCTCATGCACCCTGAGTTCCACGGCCCAGCACGGTGCCTGTATTACAGTGGCTGCTCAGCACACACGTTAGTCAAATGACTCAGTGAGCGATGTCGGTATTAGAGTCGAGACCAGTTTCCAAATGAGGAGAGCACGTTCACAATGGCTCTGAGACCCAGAATTCCATTATGTGGGACTCCAAGGCCTGTCTGGGCTGGGCTTTCTGCACAGCCTCGTGCGAATCCAGCCTAAGTACTTTGAAACCCTGACCTCTGTCTCCTATTGCTTCTCGGGTTCACGGACGTTCGGGCAAAGGATGCTGGGGGTGAGGATGAGGCCGACTGGCTCTGTTCACTACAGGGTGGAAGACGGAGTCCTAGACTGGGACTCTGCATCCTCGGGTCGCGTCCTGACTCTGGCACATGCGCTGTGTGACCTCAGCAGGTGTCTCAACCTGTCTGCGACTTTGTTTTTCCAACTGCAGAATGAAGGAGGGGATCAAATCTAATGGATCAGAGTCCTTGTAGCTCTGCCATTATGGTTCTGGGCTGGTGAGGACTTCTTGGCTGCAAGTGACAGAAAACCCCACTCCCACTGGTTAGGGAAGAACAGGGAGGCAGGAAGAATACTGATTCAGGTATGGCTTGATCCAGGGGCTCTGACAATGTCTCTCTCTCTCTCTCTTCAGTGCTCCCCCTCTCAGCTCTGCTTTCCCGTCTGTCGTGCAGATTCTCCCTTTGGGATGGCAGGATGGCTGTCAGCATCCTCAGGCTTCCGTCCTGCCCTTCAGAGCTAAGGCAATTGGGCCCATGTTGGCTCTGAGTGGACAAACCTGGGTCACGTGTTCGTCCCTGAGCCAATCCCTGTGGTTTGGATGGGATGGGATGCCCTGATTGGTTGCGGCTGGGTCACAGGACCACCAGGATAGGGGCCGGTGGCATGAGCCCACCTTATGTGGACTGAACTGGGGGAAGAGAGGTTTTCCAAAGGCAATCCTAGAGTCGTTTCCAGGCCGGGAGGCTGGACAGGGCGACATCTTTCAGATCTATGACGGAGTCTGAATTACACCTCGAACGACCACCATCAAGGGCATTCGCCTTCTGTAAGTGCGTTTCTCTAGCGGGTCTGGAGAAGTCCCGCTGGATGCCAGGAGTGCCCCGTCCCCAAAGCCAGCCAGGAATTGCCTGCAGTGACAGTCCACATGGCACGGATTCATGGGTTCATTTCCTCTATCTCTACTGCACGGTTTTCACCTCAGAAAGCATCTCCCCGGTCCTCAGGGAGGCATGCTGTGTCTGCTTCCTCGGAAGCGGCCGATGCACGAGGCCCCTCTGCCTGGTCCCCAAAGGCCGCACTCGGGAGAATCATACGTTTACAATGGAACCTGGGAGAAGCCAAAGTAATCTTCACTAAAGAAGGCGGTTAAAGATTGTAGGAGCTCCCTCTGGCTGCTGTCACAGATGACCGCAAACCTAGCGGTTTAAAACAACACGAATCTGTGTTTTTGCAGTTCCGGAGATCAGAGTCTAAAATGAGTCTCCTTGGACTAAGATCATGTGTCAGCAGCCTGAGTTTCTGGGGGCTCCGGGAAGGCACCGTTTCTTGCCTGCGTCAGCCTCCAGGGGCCACCTGCACTCCTTGGCTCAGGGTCCATCCTGAAAGCCATCTGGGGAGCGTCTTCGAGTTTCCATCCTGCCCCTGCCCCTCCTGCCTGCTTCCCATAAGGGCCCTTGGGATCCCACGGAGTCCGCCTGGATAACCCAGAGTGATCTTACCTGCGAAGTCCCCTTTGCCACGGAAGGGCACACATTCCCAGTCTCTGGGGGTTCAGACACAGACACCTGTGCAGGCTGTCAGTCCCCCTGCCATGAAAGCCATTCTGCTCCTTCCTCTGCTACCTGTTCCTTCATCCGGACCACACCAGGAGTGATTTGCTTTGTGTTGCAGACTGGGATTGCACTGGATTGGAACAAGGTGGATTCCCTACAAGCTCACACGCATGTGTGCGTGCACACACACACGTGCACAAACACATGCACTCACGCATGTGCATGCATGTGAGCTCCCACATGCGTGCGCGCGCGCACACACACACACACACACACACACACGCAGTCTCTTCCTTGCCTTCTCGGGCTGCCTACCACATGTGGCACACACAGAAATTCGTCCATTCATTCAGTGAACATTTATGCCATCTAGTAGGATGGTTTCCACTGATCAAGGCTGAGCTTGGACTTGTGTCTGTGGTCAGCCGGAGAGACAGGTTGAAGGCTAACTAGTCTAAAACGACCCCGCACACGTGGCTGGGGCGAGGGGTGACTGAGCCCTGTGTCCCTAATTCTCCAGCCGACCGGCCCAGGCTTGTTTGCAAGCAGAGGCGGGGGGCCCAGGAGGTGGAGTGGAGGTGTGCGAGGCCTCGACGGCCGAGGTAGGAAAAGGGACAGCGTCTCTTCTGCCACGTGCTATTGTCCAAAGCAAGTCGCAGGCCGGCCCACGTTCCGGGGGCGGCAGGACTGACCCCAGCTGGAGCTGGGAGGCATGACACAGTCACAGAGCAAAGGGTGAGGCTGGAGGGAGGGGTGGAGGACACGGCCATTTACAAAATCTAGCATGGGGAGGATGGACGCACAGACCCCCAGGCCCTTCCATCGCTCCCTGCACCTCGAGTCTGCAGGAAGGCTTCCGACACCGCCCGGCCGAGGCCTGGCCACGCCGGGAGCCGTCCTCTGGCAAGGGCTTCCTGCTGCCGCCTCTGCTTCACCTTCCCTCCTTCCAGCCCAGGTGGCCTGTGCTGGGCAAGCCCGCCCCGCTGCAGCCAAGAGCAGGCCCGCTCAGCCCTGCCCGCTCAGCCCTGCCCAGCTCATGCGTCCCCGGCACTGGGGGTTTCCGGCGCTGGTGCCAGCACACTGGCACCTCAAAGAAGAGAATTCCTCTGCTCGGCTCTTAAATTTCCAGCCACCAAGTCATAAAAGCTTCTGTGGACACG
>NW_011888943.1:464108-466682 GCF_000151845.1 Pteropus vampyrus | reverse complement strand
AGGAAGGCTTCCGACACCGCCCGGCCGAGGCCTGGACACGCCGGGAGCCGTCCTCTGGCAAGGGCTTCCTGCTGCTGCCTCTGCTTCACCTTCCCTCCTTCCAGCCCAGGTGGCCTGTGCTGGGCAAGCCCGCCCCGCTGCAGCCGAGAGCAGGCCCGCTCAGCCCTGCCGGCTCAGCCCTGCCCGGCTCATGCGTCCCCGGCACTGGGGGTTTCCGGTGCTGGTGCCAGCACACTGGCACCTCAAAGAAGAGAATTCCTCTGCTCGGCTCTTAAATTTCCAGCCACCAAGTCATAAAAGCTTCTGTGGACACGGCCAGGAAAACCCCCGTAGGCCTTTCACAGAGCTGGGTTCTGGGTTGGCCTGGCCAGGGAGGATCTTTCTAGATTTGCAATAAAATCTGACCTTTGGTTCAACCCGGTTTAATGAGTGCGTGAGCTGACAGAGGCCCTGCGGTTCCGTCCCCAGAGCCGCTTTGGGGTGAGGCCTCTAGCCGTGGGGCCAGCCCTTCCCCGTGATCTCAGTGGCCCCTCCCAGTCCCCACAGAGCCGGCGGGGGCAGCTGCGGGGCGGCAGTTTGCGAAACAGACCGTGGCTCTGTGGAAAGGCGGGAGCCGGGAGCAAAGCTCGCTGGGCTGAGACATCCGCGTGGGGCCGGCGGACTTCGGGGCGGCTGTGGGGGCCGCCGAGATTGGTACAATACCGTGTGGCTCCTCATAGGTGGGCTCCGGCATCAGACGGCCTGGGCCGACCCCCTGCCTCTCCTCAGCTCTGTGATTTGAGCCAGTGGCTTAACCTCTCTGAATGCCTTTTGGTCATCTGCGGGAAGGGGGGAAGACCACCCACTGCCCAGGTCATTGAGGAAAGAGGGGACACGCAGAGGGCTCGATACACATCGGCTCTCATCGTCACTGCGGCTCGGGGCACACCTCGCGTCTTGGAGAGCGCGGTGCAGAGCCACGCCCACCGACAGGGAGGACACTCGTGTTCCAGTCCAGTTCTGGGGCCAGGGACGTGGGGACACGCCTGGAAAAGAGAACTCATCTCCTCCGCCGATGGGGAGAACGGGCCAAGAGAGGCCACGGCCGTGCCCAAGGCCACCCAGCTCGAGGGTGGTGCTGGCCGACCGCCCTCGGCGGGCCAGGCCCCGGGCTGGGCGCTTCACCCGCATCAGCCCCTGTCCTGTCTCCACACCCTGCCCGCTGAAGCGCGACCACCCCTCCCGGGCTCTGCGTCTGTGATTACGAGACTGGGTGCTGTGACTTGGACAAGGTGACCAGCGGGGAGTGGGCTTGGACAGCTGGGGGCCACTCTGCTCCTGCAGACAGTCTTTGCTCCCAGTCTAGGAAAAGGTCCTCAGAAAATGACAGCTCCCGTTAGGGGACCCACGGGGCCCAAGCAGGCCTCCAGGAAGAACCAGACGGCTCCTGAAGACAGCGTCCGGCTGACCGCCGTTTCGTCCAGGCTTCCGCCGCTCACAGCGGACGATGGCCGTAACCACGGCGGGAGCAGTGACAAGGGCCATGAAGTGCCGAGAGCTTGGCCTCTACGTGCCGAGCGTTAAGTGTCCTCGCTGAGCCGTCTCGCTGGCCCGCCGCCTCGACGACCGTGACACTGACGGACTGTTTTTAACTCCCTTTTTACAGGAGGGAAAGATGAGGTGCAGAGAGGCTGGGTCACCGGCTCCAGGTCCTCCAGCGAGGGGGCCGCAGAGTCAAACTCAGACCCCAAGCGCCCCTGCCTGAGGCCCTCGCGCCGGCCGTCCCGCTGAACGAAACTGTTCCCGGGGCAGCTCCGCTCCCGCTGGGCCCCTCCCTTCGAGCTGGAGGTCAGAGACCCTGGACGGGCCCTTGGCAGGGTGGTGCAGCGGGCAGGAGCCTAGGTCTGGAGCTGGGAGCCGGGCTGCCTGGTGTCCCCCGGCTCCGCCACTTAGGGGTCACGCTAATCCTCCGTTTCCTGTGATGCCTGAGGGAGAGGACAGTCATCGAGAGGATTTAATGGGATCATAAATGTGAAGTGCTCAGAATTGTGCTCGGCACCTGGTACTTACTCAACAAGCGATCGTTATCTGGTCTGGTCTATGTCCCTCGCAGAGGGACAGCATGTGAGAAATCCTGGAGGCAAAATAGGACATGACGTCCTTCGGGACGTGCAAGCAGCAGAGAGCAGGGGGAGGGGCCGGGGGCAGGGCACGTGCTGGAGACCTGGAGGCAGCCCGGCCAGGCCTCCCGCGGCCTCTGCCAGGCAGCGGGCAGCGGGCAGCACCTCAGGGGCAAAGATGAGCCCCTGGAAGGTTTGTGGGGGTGTGATGGGGGCACATTTGCATCTTAAAAATCCCATCTGGCAAGGCTGCAGGCTGAGAGACCAGGAAGAGCCTGCTGGGGTCACCCGGGATGGGGGCGGGAGGCTGGAACCAGGCTGACGCAGGGACTTGGAGATGGGCAGCCGCATCCAGGAGGTATGCTAGACGGGGAGCCAGGAGCCTGGCTGCTGCGTCAGTGATGAGAGAAGCAGGAGCCGAAGACCACTGGGAGTCGGACCCCAGACACCATGACGGGTCCAGCGCCGGCTGCTC
>NW_011888943.1:459098-462198 GCF_000151845.1 Pteropus vampyrus | reverse complement strand
GGCACCTGAGCTGTAGAACTTGGGGAGAAGAATTTGGAGCTGGGAGTCAGGGCAGGATAGGCAGGCTGACTGTCAGACTGCAGTACCCAGCACCCGCTTCACCCGCAGCCAAAGGCACACACAGACCCAGAAATCGCTGGGCAGTGCCTGGGGGAGCGCGCTTCTGGGTGATCCCAGATGGGTTTCATCAGAGACATACATGTATACTCAAAGTGAGCAGAATTTACAATCTCATTGAAAACTCACGCACACCTCTTAACAATGCTGGACGAGCCCCACGTGAGGCGGGCACGTGACATGCTTTCCCGTAAGTCCACCCTCAGCTTCCGAGGGCGCCTCATTCCGGCGAGGGCAGGGACTACTTGTCAGCAGTCACTGCGGGAAGTCCTGTCCTCCCTCCCCGGATGCCCGGCCAGAGTCTACACTTCTGGAGGACCTTGCAGGCTGCAGTGTTGGAGGAGGGGGCACGCTGGGTTGCGGGTCAGGTCAGGAGCCACTGAGACGGATGACAGCCTGACATCCTCGGTTACAAAGGTATGGGTGACCCATACCATCCTTCGTCCTGCTTCCCCCAAGGCCACACTGATCTCAGCGACTTCTTCTGGGCGTCCGGTGCAGACATGGGGGGAAAACCCAGCTCTTCTCCCCACTTGGAAGCCGGAGGGGACTCTTCAGGCAGAGGCGGGCCCTCTGCTGACGTGCAGACAAGAGCCAGCCTCTTCTCCTTGACCACTCCGTGCGAGCCGGCCTGGGGTCTCGCCCAGGTGGGCGACCGCTCCAAGTTCCACCTGGAAAATGCAGCTCAAGGCGCCTCGCCCCTCTCCAGGGCGCTGACTTTCTGTTTTTAAGTTGGGAACTTCCTTAGACCTTCTCCAGGAAGGAACCTGAAGCCCCTTCTTGGGGACCCCCCCCCCACTGTCCTGTCCTCTGCTCCTCGTCCCCACTGTCCCGGCCCAGGGACTGTTCTCTCATCTACACAGATCAAAGGCCACTGACTCAGCCACAGTGTGTCACTTATAGTTTCAATTCTGTTGGGGTGAAAACTTTAGAGAAATTATGTTGCAGAGAATTTTTTGCACATGATTTTACTTATGGCCCAAATTCTAGAAGGCCAATAAGCAAAAGCGATGACCCCATAACCAGGGGGAAATCGAAGGAAAAGTCTGAAATACTGCTTTGCATTAGAAGCCTGACAAGATGTGTTTTCCCAGAACGAAGTAAAAGGGCTTTTAATCAAGCTGATGGAAAGTCAGCATAGGTTTCGAATCCATACTTGAAAAACAAATACAATGAGCTGACTTTCTGTTAAAGTAAGTATCGCCGCTACGTTTGTCTAGTGAGACAATTGATCTCATACCAATATCTCAATTAATGGCTGCTCCACTCCCACAGTTACTCAGGCCAAAAACTTACCCTTGAGAGTCTTTCTCTACACCCATATTCAATTAGCAAAGCCCGTTAGGGCTCCCTTCAAAATACGTCCCACAGAATTAAATTTGCAGTTTGGAAATATCATCTGATGGTAGCCAAGATGAAGCTGGTGGCTTCTCCCAAGGATTTTCTGTCCCCTACCCTTTTTTGTGTCAGTTGTAAGTGACAAGGACTTTGACCTGGCTTAAGGAGAAAGTATCGTCTCATGAGACTGGAGGTCGAGAGGGAAGTTGGTCAGGTAAGGCCGGATCAGGAGCTCACGTGTCAGCGACAAGATTTTCTTCCTCTCTCTCTCTCGTCTCTTTGACACCCTCTGGGCCGTTGGTCCTCTTCTCAGATACTTCCCTCATGGTAACAAAGTGGCTGCCAGCAACTCTACTTCTCACATCCCCTCAAGCTCTCGCTTCCAGGAGCGAGAACTCCTGCCTCACTAGCTCTGGTTGGGCCCCTTCCATATCCCATGGCCAATCCCTATGGTCAAGGAGCGGGTAAATCCTCAATCACCTGCTCAGGCTTTAGAAGGACTTGGAGGCGGAGCATAAGCTTTCCTCAGATCCTGTGAACTGAGACCATGGAAGGTGGTTTTGCAGAAGGAAAGTAAGGCACAGTTCCCAGAGGGAGGGTAAAGCGAGGCAGGGGGACCAAATATGAGGTGGCCGTCACACCTAGGACAGTGCCTACCCCACAGGACCCTGCGTGCCTCAGAATAAGGAGCAAGAGGCTACGCCATCCTTGCCCTCGGCGCAGATAGGAGACATCCCTGAGGAGAACGGCTTTCTCCGGGATTCGGAGATTGTCTGGTGCCTGTCATTGGCCCAGGAATCCTGCTTTCCAGCAAAGGCGCTGTAATGTCAGCCTTTAAAAACGCCACCCGATAAGCAAGAGACAAAAACGGTGACCACGACAAAGAGCTGAACTCCACGCCAGACAGCGACCCAGCAGGAAGACGATGTCCATGAGATCTGCTCCTGGAAGGGCCGGCGCCACGTGCCAGAGCGTCGAGGAGCATCTGCCTTGAAACAGCAGCGTCTTGCCCTTTCGGAGCGATGCCGGATGCAGTCAGCGTTTGGGGGACTTTGCTTTTGTTTTCGTTGCATTTGCTAGTTTGTTGGTTTGGGGTTCCATGATGCTCTGTGGCTGAAGAGAGAGGAGAAAGATGTGGGGCGTGGCAATGTCACGGGCAGCGTCAGAGAGTGACCGGCAAGTCCGTTACCACAGGCGGGGGCAGGGGGCTCTCGAGTCCAGCACATCTGGCCTCCCATCCCGTCCCTCCCAGCACCGTGGGTTTGGTGTGCGCAGTGGTACTTGGGTCGGTGCCTGACATAGAGTATGTGCTCAGTAAAGGAGAAGGATTTTTTAAAAAATCATCATTGTTGTAAGAGTAAGATTTGTTAACGTGGAAATATTATTTGGATTCCATGGTTTAAGAGTGAAGAGCCTGCCCCAACCCGAACCAGAAGGAAGGCTCGCTGAGAAGCTGGGCAGCAAGCGGGAGGGCCTGACTCCCAAGGTCAAGCCACCTGAGGCCTTCTGCGGGCTGGTCTGGAGGCCAAGTTCTTCCGATCGCTGGGAGAAGCACTCTGAAAGAAGTTCCACCAGCCGGTGGGCCTGCCCCCTGCGAGAATTAGGTAGCTCACAAAATCACAGTTTCATCAAATGTAAAAAAAAA
>NW_011888943.1:452390-458170 GCF_000151845.1 Pteropus vampyrus | reverse complement strand
GCCTTCAAGGTGCTCGTGTGCTTGGGCTCGGCTCTTGTGCCCCAGCGGTCCGCCATGAGAAGGTGTGCCCAGGACCCGTGGCAGCCCTTCCAGTCTGGGCCCGACCGCCTCCCGTGACCCAGCCTCGCGGATCCTCAGCCCCGGGCACAGAGCCCTGCCGAGCGTTTGCTCAGCTCAGCTCAGAAGCATCCCACAGGCCCTCTGGCCGCTCTGCCAGGTGTGGCAGAGGGACCCAGCATCCCTGGAGAGCCTTTGTTCTCAAGACGCCGAGGGCACAGGTGTGGCTGGCGGGGACCAGGACCAGGGCAGAGGGGACAGAGGCAGGCTCTGCAGACGCATGGGGCGCCTGGGGCAGCCTGGACTGGATACCACGTGGGCCCCTAAGCAATGCTCCAGGGAAAGGGTGAGCCCCACCCCTAAAGTTACACTTCTGCTCACTGGCACAGGGGACAGGAAGAGAAATGGACAGCAGGCCGAAGTTCACGCCCGCAATAGACCAGGGATTTATTGGGTCCCTGTGAGGTGGTCACCTTGCTTCGGTTTTGTGTGTCTCGGTTCCCACGAGGCTAAACCAGGGCTGGCAAACTCAGGCTGGGCTCCAATTCTGACCGACCGCCTGTTTTATAAATAAAGTTTTATTGTGAGAGCCGTGCTCTTTTTTTTTTTGCATATCATCCATGGCTACAGAGGCAGGACTGAGTAGATGCAAGAGAGATGGTTCGGCCCGCAAAGCTGAAAATACTTCTCTGTCCCTTTGCAGATGAAGCTCGTCGACTCCTGCAGCAAACCGCCCCTGACTTTCTTACCAGCTCCAGATTCTACCTCCCCGCCCACCGGACTCTGCCGCCATCGCGGGAACTTCGCAAGTGCTTGAGAACCATGCACCACGCATTAACAGGAATAAAACTGGCTTTATAAAAGGAAACCAAACCCTTGAGTGGGCCAAGGAGCTATTTCCCACATCCCACAAAAATCCTTCAGACTTCCCCCTCCAATTAGCTGACGGGATGTGTCGGGGGCCCCCCAGGATAGCACAGGGTTTATACCCATTCCCGCCCGAGGAACATGACTTTCCTCTTCCTGCTCGCCTGGCCCCCGCCCTCACCCCCTGCCCACCCCACCCACGCCTCACAATCCTCCCTCACCCCGGCGTTTCGCGGGAGAGGCCGAAACGAGAAGAAAAGTCTCAGGCTTCGAGTTCCACATAAAAATCTGCCCCGGCCGGACCCCACCCAGCGTGTGGCCGCCAGCAGAAACCGCCGTTTGTCTGAATTAATCAGAGGAGAAATCTGCAACTTGAGCCCCGTGCACCAGAAATGAATGGAAATAGTGCAACCTGACCACAAAAGTATTATTTTATAAATAAAGCCCTTCAGTAGTGGTTAATTGGATACACATTTTGCAAGATTTGGGGAACATTAAAACTATCATACTCAAATTGACTGGCTGGCTTCGTATTACATTGGTGGCCATTTTCTGTGCAATGTCAGGCCCCAGGTTGCAATTTCTAGTTCAGAGACTTTATTTTTCCCTTAAGGATGTCCCTTCTCCACCCCCACCCTTAAAAAAAAAAAAAAAGGCAACGTTGATTTAGTGTATGTTTAACAGCTCCATAAATCACTCAACATACTCGAATCTCATCAAAATTCTGCCAGAAATGATTTCACTAAAGCAGATGGCCTGTTTGGGGAACTAATTTGGCTTGCTTTTATTTCCACCAAATTTCGATGAGCTCCTACTGTGTGTCAGCCTACACCTAGCCCTGGAAGGACGCGAGGGGGGCGGTGGCCAATGTGCGTCTCCGCATCTCCGCGGAAGCCATGGCTGCAAGAGCCGACGAGCTGGGAGATATTCGAGAAGACGAGCAATCAGCTGCGAAGATCGCGAGACACAGGACAGGCTCCTGTTGGTTCTGAGGCAGTAGAAATTCACGTCTCTCGCGGAGACAGGGGATCAGATTCAGCACAAGCTTCGAGGGCCATCTGCTGCTATGCTGGCGCTCCTCGGGGTGGTTTAGGGACAGCGAGGGAACCAAGTTGCACCTAGAGAGGGAGGACCGGACGGAAGGCCAGATTATCTCATGGATTCTGCAAAATGAGCCCACAAGGCAGGTACAGTGCACACACCCAAGTCACAGATGAGAAAACCGAGTGTCTTGAGTGTCTCCGCCTTCGCCATCAAAACGCTCCTGTTGGCAGAAGAAAAGGGGCACATAAGCGAGGGACTCACAGGGGCTTCCAAAGCCATCTGCTGCCAACGCAGCATTTCTCTGAAGTTCTGGTTTTTCGCGTTGATTTGTTTGTTACACTCACTCTGTATCTCAGTTTGGTTTGATATAAAAGTGATGTTTTTAATTATCAGTGAAATTCCACAAACTGTCACCCCCCCAAAAAAAAACCTTCTAATAAAATTAACGTCCCCAGAGGGTGCACCTTGCTTCTTCTGGGGCTTTCTTGACCCTTCGCCTGCTGACTCATCCTGGACAGGAGACACGAAGCTCAACCAGAAAGCAGGTGTCCTTGTAAGCTGGTGGCCTTTTGGCCTTCAGTTTTCATTTGGCCCATATAGTATTTTTAAGTTTTCGCAGGAAAAAAAAAATCCGCATATCCGGGTTTTCTTGAAAAGGGTCCTAAAATAGCCACCGTGTGGTTCTGAGTAGTGGCGGCCCCTACAGGCTGGGCGTGGGTTCTGCAGTTTGCCACAGGCCCCACTACTCCCTAGCGTCTTGCACACGGACGAAGTCACTGGCTTATACACTCATTTGGGCCCTGGAAGCACTGAGTATGTGTTCTCTGCTTGGGACTATGGCTATTTGGGGTACAGAGTGCTGAAAGGCCTTGGGCTTCCCCCTGAGAAGACAGAGGGGTCCACGATAGAAAGAAACAAAACAGCCCTGCAAAGCCACAGCCACGTGGAAGGAGGGGAAACGCCCAAGTGATGCTCAGCGAAGCCTTTTTCTTTTCCACGCCGCCTCTGATGCTGCTCGAAGTGATGGATTAGAGAGGCTCATTTCCTCTGGTTGAAAGAAAACACACACACACACACACACACACACGCACACGCACACGCACACGCACACACACACACACATACACACACCCCAGAACGCAAAAGAAAAAGGCCGTGTTCAATGAAACGGGGAGGAATGACGTAATGGTGCCTGGAGCCCTCTGCGTGGAGCTGTTAATTGCTTCCTTCCCCTGGACGCTGTTAGCCCCTCTTCCGTGGACTCGGATGTGTTTGTCAAAGAAAGTATCGACCCCCTCCCCCGCATCGGGTTCTGAAACGGTACAATACATCACTTGAAAGTAAGCCGGGATCAACACGTTGTTAACTGTTTGATCTCGCAAGTCAGAATTAATGATAGGTATTTTGCACAAAGAGAAAAAAAACCCAATGCTAAAAGCCCATTCGCGTTAACCAAAGACATCCGTGCAGCTCCGGGGTTGACTCGGGGGCGGTCTCCCGCGGCACAGCTGTTCCACGTTTGTTGGTCTGCGGGTGGGTGGCAGCGACTCGTAATCACAGCCAGACGCAGGGTGCGGGAGCCCAAGCGATGGTGGGGTGGGGAGGTGGTGGTGGCGGGAATCAGATAGAATACCCCCGCGCCCACACGGAAAAAGGGGATCCGTTTCCTCCTCTGAAAATCGGACTTCACTTATTCATATTGAAAATCCTTGGAGCCCGTGCTGGGCACGGAGGACCTGGCGGGGGACAGATCGGCTCTTACGTTCTGGACAAAAAACACTTTAACCAATAAAGAAACAAATGGATTAGTGAATAAGGAGACTCCAGGTCATGACGATGCTCTGAAGAATGAACAGGGTGGGTGTGTCCAGCAGGGACCGAGATTGGTGGTCAGGGCCTCTCTCGGGAGGTGACGCTGAAGCTGAGCCCTGAACAAAGCAAAGATAGAGTGGGCCAGGCAAACACTTTGGGGGCAGAATGTTCCAGCAGTGGCCAAAGTCTGTGCACAGGCTCTGAGGGTGTTCGGAGTCTCGAGGGTGTTCAGGCTACGGCAAGGACGCCCTGTGCTGGAACCGAGGGAGGGAACAGAGAGGTAGAAGAAGAGGCTGGAGACATAGGGACAATAATGTGAAGATGCGGGAGGCCAGGAGCCCATTCTCCCCGCCCGCCCAAGTTTAACGACTGGACGCCCTTAGAGCCATCTTAGCTGGGTCGTCGCTGGGCCGTGGGTAGCAGAATGCACTGAGGTCCGGCAGAAGCCGAATCTGTGGGGCTCCTGTAGCATCTCCTACGACCCAAGAGGAAGCTGGACCTGTGTGGGCCGCACTTGAGTGTCCCTGGGGAGCTTTTTAGTTATTCAGATGCTCAGGCCACAATCGATGAGCACCCTGGGATCTGGCCCTGGGTCCCATGGGGATTCAAACTTCCAGCCAGGTTGATAGCCCCGAGTCTGAGCAGCTGGGCCTGGGCGAGGATGTCTGTGGACCTCCACTCACCTGCCTCCCTTCAGCAAGGACTTGAGGGGTGACTTCAGGGTCCCGGGGCGTGTACTAGGCACCAGGGACACAGCCAGACACACGGGGCTGACACCGGGGAGGCGTCTACCCCGAGCTCCCCACCCCACCTCAGTCCGAACTCCACGGAGAGAGCTGGCCCCTGAGGGCCACCTGTTGCCTCCGAGCCAATGAGCTGTGGCTGCCCCAAGGCCACCCTCTTGGGTGGGACAGTTTTCTGAAAAGAGAGGTGTGGGCTGGGGAGGCGGGGCATGCCCCAGATGTCTGTTTTCAGGGCATTGTCCCCGCCTCGGGAGTGTTGGATGAGGATCTAGAAAAGGCCGGAGACGTTTAAAAAAAGGCCCGGGGTGGACGGGAAGGCGGAGTGGGCGGCGTTGCCCCCAGGAGCGGCCTCTCGGTGGCCAGTCCCCATCTCGGGCGCTCTGGCCGCTCGCGCTCCGCCCGCCCTTTAATTTCTCGGATTTATCAAATTTGTTGCCCAAGCACACGAGAGGTTTTCTGGAGAGAATCGGGCACCGTCAGAGGGGGCTTCCAAGCCGGCTCAGCGCCCCTGTGTAGGGATGAGCCTCCGGGTGTGGAGCCTGGGGCGGGTCAGCACTGTCCCAGGGTATAAGACAAGTCCTATCACAACCCCAGGTCCTGGTGGCAGAAAACGGGGCGTGAGGAAGGCGTGGCAAAGCAGGACAGGAAGCCACCAGTCTCATTGGCCAGCGTTCCAAACCGATTCTGTCCTCAAGTATTGGTTTGAATTCATCAGTCGTATCTTGCATTTATAAGATATATTTCTTACATTGCAAAGGATTTTCGCCTGCATGAATTTATGTCAGTGTTTCACAAACACCCCTGGTGGCACGTGAGATGGTTTTAGGTAGGACACAGGCAACGTTTTGTATTTAAGTATTTACTTTTACTTGTATTAGAAAAAAATATAACAAGCCCATCAAACGCATGGCTGAGAAGTACTTGCCTAAGTTGAGGCATTTGAATGAGAAGTAGAGTCAATTTATATAAAATGTTGAATAACGATATGGTTAATTTGTGGGTACAGGTAAAAATCATGCAGGTGAAGTTTGGGGAGCACTTGCTCAGCCGAGGGCCACAAGTTCCGGAGAATTCGTTTGTCATGCACTTTTATCTCCAGGTGACAAGCCACAGGGGAGAAGAGTGAGAAACACACACACGGCAATGAAGAGCCAGGGTCCAAACACTGGACTTGCAACTCTTGGTTCAAAAGTCTTGTCACCTCCACCAAGCTGAGAAGTCATCTGTCACCCTAAAATGTGATTTTTGCAAACTCAC
>NW_011888943.1:449843-452340 GCF_000151845.1 Pteropus vampyrus | reverse complement strand
TTGCCTAAGTTGAGGCATTTGAATGAGAAGTAGAGTCAATTTATATAAAATGTTGAATAACGATATGGTTAATTTGTGGGTACAGGTAAAAATCATGCAGGTGAAGTTTGGGGAGCACTTGCTCAGCCGAGGGCCACAAGTTCCGGAGAATTCGTTTGTCATGCACTTTTATCTCCAGGTGACAAGCCACAGGGGAGAAGAGTGAGAAACACACACACGGCAATGAAGAGCCAGGGTCCAAACACTGGACTTGCAACTCTTGGTTCAAAAGTCTTGTCACCTCCACCAAGCTGAGAAGTCATCTGTCACCCTAAAATGTGATTTTTGCAAACTCACGCAATATAGTGTTTGTCAAGACACCTGTAGAAGCAGAGAAAATATGATAGAATGTGACAATGACCGCTTTGTTCTCATTTTCCTTGCTATAGGAGTGGTTCTCAACCGGGGGATTTTTGACAATGTCTGGTGACATTTTTGGTTGTGATGAGTAGGGTTGGGGACGGGGTGAACACGTAGTGGGTGGAGGTCGAGGATGCTGCTAACGCCCTACAATGCGCGGACGCCACCCCCTCCCCCCCAACGACAGAGAAGGATTCGGCCTCACGGGGCCAAGTGCCAAGGCTGAGACCCCCTGGTCTGTCATTGTCGTGACCTACCTCGCTTCGTAAAATCAGACTTTGGACTGAAGGGCTAGAAGTCTGTCCCTGTGGCATTCCCGAAGTTCACCCGGAAATTAACATTGCGTTGGCTAAAAATTAGGGAACGTGCTCTCACAAATGGCCATCGCATAGCAGTATCTTCCTTAAGAGCTGACGTTTATAGATTCCTCCTGTCGTGCCAGACCTGGGCCTACCGGCCTTGCCTGTGGCCCCTGTCATCAGGTTGGTACAGAAGAAGAAACTGAGGCAGGACTTGCCCCCAGGCAATCTGGGTCCCCAGTTCTGAGCTCTCCACTATGCTGTTATTCAAAGCAGCATGGCGTCTAAGTTGTAAGGACACACTTTATCGACTTTCATTATTACCCGGGGCAGGAGGTGGGGAGGGTGCCCCATGTGAGACTTCTATTCTTCCTGAGCTGATTTTCACAAAGGAAGAGGACACGCCGCTGCTCCAGGTTATTCCCCGTTACGGCAGTTAATTCTCCTGCGATTTCCCTGTTTGGCCTTAATTTCCTTTCGGCCCTCGAGGGCCTGTATTGGAGACTGGGGGAGCTCATGGAGGGGGATCCCCTTCAGCTTCCCAGGCCAAGGACAGAGCGTCTGCCGACTTGGGCAAGGTCTTCAGGTCAGTGGCGTGAGTGGAAGGGTCTACAGCTGTGCAAGCCTCATTCACTTCTGGGGGCTCACGGCCACCCGTCCTCATCACGCACCAGGCTCTGTGCAAGCGCTTCACCATGTGACTTCATCTCGGGCCCAGTTCGCTGGGGGTAGATGTTGTTCGTTTTTGTGTATTATTGAGGTGGACTTCATAGAACAAAATTCAGCACTTGAACCATTTTAAAATGTGCGATTCGGTGGCTTTTACCGCATTCACGGTTTTGCGCACCCATCACAGCTAGCTAACTCCAGAATACTTTCATCTATGGCCACGCCACCCTGAACACGCCCGATCCCAGCTGATCTCGGAAGCTAAGCAGGGTCGGGCCTGGTTAGTACCTGGATGGGAGACCACCTAGGAAGACCAGGTGCTGTAGGCGTAAAAAATAAAAAATAAGGGATTGTAAGCTGACAAGATCCTTGCAATCTGTGAGGTCAACCAAGGGTTGCCTCGCCTAAACAAAATAAATAAAAATAAGTAATAATTCCAGAATATTTTCATTCCAGAATATTTACTCCAAAAAGTAAAATTCCAGAATATTTACTCCAAAAAGTAACCTCGTACCCACTAAACAGTCATTTCCCACTTCCCCGCCCCCAACCCCTGGCAACCACTGATCTACTTGCTGTCTCTATGGATTTGCTGGTCTGGACGTTTCCTGTATGGAATCGTACGATCTGCGGCCTTTTGTGTCTGGCCTATTTCACTCAGCGTCATGGTTTCAAGATTCATCCGTCCTACAGCAGGTATCAGCCAGTACTTGGCTCATTTTTTTCTGGCTGAGTAATATTCCATTAAGTGCAGAGGCCTCATTTTGTTTATCCATCTGTCGTCGGCCGTTTCTGCTGTTTTCGCTGTGTGGCTGCTGTGACTGAAGCTGTTCTGAACGTCCACGTACAAGTTTTTATGGGAACACCTGCTCTCAGTTCTCTTGGGTATATTACCCAGGAGCGGATCACCGGGGCCACCTGGGAACTCTACATCAGGTGGGGGTTCGAGCCCACCTTGCAGATGAGAGGTCCCCGTCACTGTGTAAGCCTCCCCAAGATCATGCGACTCATATTTTCTCGGCCTGATGTTATTTTATTGTAAAAGTCACGTGTGTAAAGACACACGGAATTAGCAGCTCACGTGTGTCAAGCAGCTCTGATTTGCGAGGTCCTTTTCATCATCGGCACGT
>NW_011888943.1:444842-448453 GCF_000151845.1 Pteropus vampyrus | reverse complement strand
CACGTGCAGCGGCGGCAGGACACCCTGACAGGGTGACACTCAGGCTTGACCACCTTAACCGTGGGAAGGAGAGACCGACGCTCGCGGCTGAGGGCCACGCCGTTCCCACGAACGGGGGTGATGGGGACTGCGAGGGCCGGAGCCGAGCCGTCCTGGGAGGGCTCTGTGCCCTCTGCAGGTGCTGATGGCCTGGCCCACAGTCGTGGCGGCCCTGAGCCACGGCCACCGGCTCCCAGGGTAGGGCGACACCTCCTGGTCTATGTCAGATTCTCGCGAAAACCGCTCCTTCCATCCCATTTTTTAGACGAGGAGACTGAGGCTCAGGTAGGTGAGTCTCAGGTAGGTCACTCAGGTAGGTGACTTGCTGAATGGCAAGGAGGTGGCTGACGTGGGCCTCGGCGCCAGCTCGTTCTGACCTCAAAGCCAGAACCGTATACTCTTTGCCTTTATATCCATGGTCTCATTTGACTTATGACAAACCTACAAGTAGGTAGTTTCATTATCCCCTTTTTGTAGGTGGGGAAACTGAGGCTCAGAAACAAGGAATCATTTCACTGAGATTATATGGCTGAAGGCGGAGCCGGCCTTGAACTCAGACGCCGGATCTGAGGCTCCCTTTGTCTCAAGAAAGCATTCTCTGGCAATTGGGGTGTTTACGAAATGTGTTTCTCTCCAGTTTCCATCCCCACCTCAAAGCTCCTAGGCTCCTGCCTGGGCTATCCCCCTGGGCTTTGGGGTCCTACAGGCAGGCCTTGGTTTCCAATCCCAGCCCTGGGCAGGTTGCTTAATGAGAAGTCAAACTAAACAAATTAAGGTGTAGCTATTCAGTGGAGAAATAATAAAAAAATAGCCAACTCACCCGAAGAGCTTATTTTGCGCCAGAAACTGGGCAAAGCACTTTCTACGCACTCATGAACTTAACTCTCATGCGACCCTTCGATCTAGCTATTACTTTTAGTCCCATTTCATAGATGTGGAAACTGAGGCACAGAGAGGTTAAGTGACTTGCCCGAGGTCACACGGCTTTCGACTGCCAAGGCTGAGATTTGCGATCCAAGCAGTTGGCCCCAGGGCCTGTGTTCTCAGCCAGCTCTGCTTAAAATCACATTGTGGAACTATATCCACAGGCATGGAAAACTCCGTGACCCAAAATGTAGGTCACATATCAGCCTGGAGGGCCCTGCTCGTTTTAAATGTATATGGAACACTACGTTTTTTGAGTGCTGACTATGTGCTGGGTGCTAAGACAGGCCAAGCTTTCCTGCATGTCCCCAGGAGCTGCCTCCGAGCCCTGATGCCCAAGCCCCTCCAAATACAGAACCCCAAGAGGGAAGAAGGTTCTGGAAGTTGTTGGGATCACGAGCAACTGTGGAGACGCATCAGAGGGGACACGGAGGGGACAGGCTCAGATGCCCACCCCTTCATGTGCAGAGCAGATGCAGGACAGGAAGCAAGAACCACATCAAAGTGGCGGGCACCCAGGCCAGAGCAGGAGGGGACCAAGGAAGCGCACAGCACGGACGGAGCCGCCACTGTCTATAGGCAGAGCCTGGGCCAGAGAGCGGCCGGCAGTGACGGTGGCCCAAGCAGGCCCCGGTCCGAGACGGCTCTGAGAACTTGCGTTCCCTGCACCTTGGAGTGGAGGACTTGGGCTCGTTGGCCAGCAGGCTAGGAGCACGGGCCCTGGACCCAGGGAGCCTGGGTTCAAATCCTGCTCTGCCACTTGCATGCTGACACCTCGGACAAGAGATGCAGGGTCCCCGAGCCTCCGTTTCTCATCTGTAAAGTGCAGACAGTAACGGCAGCCACCCGTGAGATCGGTTGTCAACTCGATCATGTTCTGTAGGTCGAGTGTCTAGCATAGACTCTGCACGTAGTGACCAGGGACCGAAAGTTGGCTATATCTATGTAGTCGGTCAGTTAGAGCCGGGGGGGCGGTGGCAAGACAGCTGTGCCGTCACAGAGTCCCTTGCTTGGTTTGTGCTCTGCGGCTGCTGTCTTGAAATTCTTAATGATATTTGAGCAAAAAGCCCCACAGTTCCATTGTGCACACGGTCGTGCACACTACGCAGTCACCTGGCGAGACCTGTCTGGGCCTCGGTTTTCTTGCCTGTGAGCTGGGGTGACAATCCAGTGATGTTGTCGCCTGGCCTGCAGCGGTGATGTGGACGGCAGGGTGTGTGTCTATAAAAGGGCTTCGCTTATAATAAGACAAGTAATTTGATTAAAACACTGGCAAAAGATCAGAATATATCCTTCTCTTAAAAAAGATGTACGAATGGCCGATAGGCACATGAAAAGATGCTCAACACCCTTAGCCACCAGGAAAACGTGAATCCAAGCCACAATAAGGTAGTGCTTCGTACCCATCACCACGGCTAGAATCAAAAAGGCAGACTATAACCAGGGTTGGCGAGGATGTGGAGAAATTGGAACTCTTATATGCTGCTGGTAAGAATGTAAAATGGTGCAGCCACTCTGGAAAAGTCTGGCAGATCCTCAAGAGTTAAAACAGAGTTACTATATGACCCAGCAATTTACTTGATATATACCCAAGAGAAATGAAAACACATGTCCACACCTAACTCGCACGTGAATATTTGTAACAGCATTACTCATAATGGCCCAAAGTGGACACAACCCAAACGCCCATCACCGGATGAATGGATAAGCAAAGTGTGCTTTGCCTGTACGATGGAATACTACTCAGCCAAACGAAGGAAGTGCCGACGCAAGCTACAACATGGGTGAACCCCAAAACCAGGATGCTCGGGCGCAGACCACACGTAGAATGCCTCTGCTTACGTGAAACGTCTGGAATAGGGAGCTCCATGGCCGCGGAACATAGATCGGTGGTTGCCGGAGGCTGGGGGTGGGGCGGGAATAACTGCCAATGAGTAGGGGGTTTCTTTTTGGGGCGATGAACGGTTCTAGGGGTGATCGTGGTGTCGGTTGCACAACGCTGTGAATTGTATACTTTAAGCGGGGGACTTGTGTGGAAGCTGTAATTTCGAAAAGGTACTTCGCAAATTCCAGGGCATAGACAGTGGCTGTTGTGATGGTGATCACAGCACAGCGCCCCCGCACACACACACGCACGCACACACACGCTCACACTCACGCTCACACTCACATGCACATGCACATGCACGCACACACATGCACACACGCTCACACTCACATGCACGCTCACACACGCACACACGCGCACACACACTCACACTCACTCACACTCACATGCACATGCACGCACACACATGCACACACGCTCACACTCACATGCACGCTCACACGCGCACACACGCGTGCACAACGCTCACACTCACGCTTACGCTCACACGCACATGCACATGCACGCACACACATGCACACACGCTCACACTCAATTGCATGCTCACGTGCGCACACACGCGCACACACACACGCTCACACTCACGTGCACGCTCACACGCGCACACACGCTCACACGCACACACACGCTCACACTCACGTGCACGCTCACAGCACACGCGCACACATGCTCACACTTGTGGTCCCGGCTGCTCCGATGCCAGACCTGCATCCCTGGCCTCCTGGATCCCCTGCGTTCACTCTTCATCTTTAGGAAAACA
>NW_011888943.1:443370-444022 GCF_000151845.1 Pteropus vampyrus | reverse complement strand
CTCACACTCACATGCACATGCACGCACACACATGCACACACGCTCACACTCACGTGCACGCTCACGTGCACGCACACACGCTCACACTCACGTGCACGCTCATGTGCGCACACACGCGCACACACACACTCACACTCACGTGCACGCTCACACGCACACGCGCACGCACCTGTGGTCCCGGCTGCTTCTATGCCAGACCTGCCTCCCTGGCCTCCTGGATTCACTGTGTTCACTCTTCATCTTTAGGAAAACACGTCCACTGCCGAGCCTTCTGGGGAGCAGCCCTGAATAACGACCCCAACCAGGGGGAACCCTCCTTCCTGCCTCTTACCCCATCCTGCATCCCGGAGCAGAAACTGGTCAGAAGGGGCCCCCGTCTGTCTCGCTCCGTCTGTCTCGCTCCGTCTGTCTCTCCCCGTCTGTCTCGCTCCGTCCTTCCCTCCCTTCCCTTCCCTCTCCCCGCCCCGCTGTCCGAGTACATCACCTCGAGTGACAGAGGCGGGTGGAGACGCTGTCAGGAGACTGGCTGGGCCCCGCCCTCTCCCAGGACCTGCTGAGAGAGCCCTCGGTTGCTCCCCACCAGTCATGGGGTGCAGAGGTGGCAGTGCTGGGGAAGCAGGATCTGGTTAAGTGGGTGCCAATGAATTGTGGT
>NW_011888943.1:437454-443320 GCF_000151845.1 Pteropus vampyrus | reverse complement strand
TAACGACCCCAACCAGGGGGAACCCTCCTTCCTGCCTCTTACCCCATCCTGCATCCCGGAGCAGAAACTGGTCAGAAGGGGCCCCCGTCTGTCTCTCCCCGTCTGTCTCGCTCCGTCCTTCCCTCCCTTCCCTTCCCTCTCCCCGCCCCGCTGTCCGAGTGCATCACCTCGAGTGACAGGCGGGTGGAGACGCTGTCAGGAGACTGGCTGGGCCCCGCCCTCTCCCAGGACCTGCTGGGAGAGCCCTCGGTTGCTCCCCACCAGTCATGGGGTGCAGAGGTGGCAGTGCTGGGGAAGCAGGATCTGGTTAAGTGGGTGCCAATGAATTGTGGTCTCACTTAGCTGAAGGTCAGCGAAAGGTCTGCCCTTTCCGGTGCTTCCAACTCAGGAGGGGGCCGCCTACGGCAGGTGGGGTAGGTTCCACCGGCAGAGTCAGGCGGAGTCCTGGAGAGATGGCAGAAGCAGCCTGATGATCATAATTACAGCCGTAATGACCCCCCGTCATTGTGCACTCACTATGCTCCATATCATCATAACGCGCTAAGCACATGATATTTATTTCTCATTTCCTTCTTCACAACAGCCTAGAGAAGAGCTATAATTACAGCCATGTTGCTGATAAGGAAGCTGAGGCTCAGGGAGGCCAAAAACATAGCCGATAAGTGCACAGAGGTGGGACTTAACTGTAGGGGTGCCGTCAGGTGACACTCCAGAGGGGCCATATGCTTGCCAGCCCTCCTCCGCTACTGCCGCCCACCTGCCCTCTAGCGACCGCTTTGTATTGGGCTTCTCTCCCTCTTTGTGTCAATTAATTTATTCTAACATGTGAGTGACTGCTATGCTCAACATATCCTGAAAATATTTGCCTTTTTAAGTGCTAGTTCATCCAGAGGCGTGTCCGATCCGTGGAATGCAGAGAACGCTGACCTCATCAAGGGGTGCCTCCCATATGCCCCTTCCCGTGGGGGGGACTGCGGACACCCTTTCCGTCTATAAACCCTACCGCAGCAGAGACGGTGAGAACATCACCTACGCCCTGCCCTTGGCTGTGAGAAAGTCCTTCCAGGCTCTTCCGTGGCAGCCGATGATCTCCAGGCCCGACGACCCGCCTGCTCCCTGCTCTTCCAGGTCCTGTTTGGACTGGAACAATTTAAAACGCTTTCTTGTAATTACAGAGGTCGTGCTGGTGGGGGCCACGCCGCCGGGAGGCCGCTGGACTCCCTCGTCTCTGCTGCAGCCAGCAATTTCCGTAATGACAGTCATGCGTGCCGTTTATCTTTGGGGTTTCCAGAAATACAGGGACTTTTCCAGACACTCGTGAGCGTCTGCGGCAGGAGCGATCCGGGCTGCATCCTTTTCTGAGGCCGTCAGTGGCTGCTTGGGGGACTCCGAACTCAGATGGGCTCAGCCGGTCGAGGGGGTAAAGGAGGCTCAGCAGCTACAGCTGGAGAAAGATAGTGTCCCCAGACTGAGGAATTTCCTGGGACACAGGACTTCCGGTTTTAAAACCAAGAACGTCAATAGAGAAACCAGGATGAGCTGGTCGCCTAATTCCTGGTGAACCAAGGTGCTTTTTTCTTTGCTCCATCCAGAGACGTTTCTAGAAAGGTAATGACTGAATTTTAAAATAAAGGCATAAACTAACAGGAGTGGAAGAGAGGGCAACCGCCGATGAAGGGCTCCGACGAGATGTTAGAAGGTGGGAATCAGATGGGTGGGGACCAGCTACTGAGTCCAGCAGAAAAGCTGGCCTCTGCGAGGCCTGGGTGGGCGCCATCAGGAGGCCCAGAAAAATAGGCTCCCTGATTCCACACCCTCCCTGGCGGGAGATGGGAGGTCTGCCCTGCAGAGAGATTAAACCCGTGATCCTCCGAAGCTAGGAACGCCAGCGCAGGGGAGGACGGGGCAGCCCTGTCGTGAAAACCAGAAGGCCTCACCCTCTCTCAGCATCGGGACGGCCTCCAGGTCCAAACCAGGAAGCGAAACACTCAGGCGGAAAACCACAGAACACAGAAGGGGCGAAGACAATGCAGAGGGAAGACACGCACCGAAGAAAAACACCACCAAAAAAAAAAAAAAAAAGTTAATAGCTACACAGAGATAGAAGAATAAATCCATGAAACAAGAAGGAAATGCTATTTTTTTCCCCCCAAGGAGAGCCTTCAGAGAAACAGGAATGTACTCTTGTAAAACTGTAATGAGAGAGTCAGCAGAATAATTGAGATAAAGGTAAAGAAATAGCCCCAATTTTTGGCATCAAAAATATGGAGACGGAAAACTAGACGTGAGAGATAAGAAACTTAGAGGTCACAACTTTTAGAAAGAGGAAATCGAATGGAGGGAGAAATAAGCGTAATATTCAAGATTTTTCAGAAAACTGGAGGTAAAAAAGACACTCCAAGTTTTTGAAGAGAAAGAAAGGGGAAAGGTCATATACCAAGGAACCGAACCGGAATAGCCCTGAGCTTCTTAACGGGGATCCTGGAAATATCGCAAGTGTGAAGAGCATGGAGCCAAGACTCCTTAGCCTTCAAACGTCCGGAGGAGAATTATTCTAGATTGGGCTAACCAATCAAAGTGTGAGCTAGAATAATGGTGTTTTCAGATGTTAGAAGTTTCCAGAGCTGCCTCGTCCCAGGCAGCTCTTGGAGAGCTCGTCCCAGTCACACGACATGCAAACCGTGAAGGGGGAAGGCACAGGACCCAGGAACGGGAAGCGGAGTGGGGTGTCTGGGAGCCACTGAGGGGGAACCCACACGAGTAACTTAAAAGCCAGACCGAACAAACCCCCTACTAGGTGGCCTGATGTGTTTCTGCTGAGAAGAGTTTTAGGACCGTTTTTTCGAGAACTGGAGAAAGACGTCGTGATGAATACAGAGAAGAGTAAGCCGATTACTTTCTAAAGGCCATTATAAACTCCAGACAAAACAAAGGCTTTACGAGGAAGGAAATGAGGCCGGAGTATATGCCACATGTAGAGACGAATGACATTTTCGTGGCCATCACTATGGAAAGTTCACTAAACATTAATTTCACTAAAACTGAGCATCGGGAGATCGGAGGATGAGGGAGAAGGTGGCATCTACGTACGGAGGTGGCGTAAGTTTTTTAATTCTCATTTTCCATCTGAGAGGTCAAGGGGTAGCGTCCAAAATGGGAAATCAAGAAAGAACGGGATGAACATGACTTTTAGAAACAGAAATATATATGAAAAAGAAGAGCTAAAAAAAGTTAAAAAAAAAAAAGTAGTTCCTTCTAGAAGGGACCGGTGTCCAGATTCGGATCACCCGTCCAGCGTCCGGTGCTGAATGGCGGACGCCCATCTGCGCCCCGCTGGGCACAGGAGCCGGTGCCGGAGAGGGGGGTAGACACGGCTGCTTTTTATTATAAACGTTGTATTCCGGTTTGACTTTTTATTTACCCCTGCGCAAATAGAAATTAAATTTAAAAGGTAACAAAAAGACATTTTCTATGGGTAAAAAAACAAAGAAAGTAGTAAAAGGCATTCATTGGTGCGCCCATCTGCAGAGCCCCGGGGTGGCCTGCCGTGAAATACGACGAGATCCGGCAGCTCGAGTGATGTCACTCGAGGGGGTGCGAGGGTGACCAATTCGACCCACGTGGCCCGGGACTTCCTCGGCTTCGGCACGGAAATGGCTGCACTGTGAGGGACCCGGTCAAGTCCCAGGCAAACCGGGACGGCCGGTCACCCTTAGCGAGGGGCCAGTTTTGCTGTCTCCGTGACCTGCCTCCGTGGTTGACGTCGAGCCCAGATCCCACGACACGGCCCCTGTAACATCGTGTGGGATCTGTCCCATGCCAGGTGCCCAGTGCCATGAACTTCCCTGCCCCCTTTTTTCAAAACCTCTTACGCCGATTTTATTTTTAATCTTCCTGTTTTTTATGTGTTTACGTTTTTTTTTTTTTGGTAAACCCTGCCACAAAATCTTTTTTGGGAAGCGGTCCATCTATAAATCCTAAATAAATAAATACATCGCTCTCTTTTCCACGGCTGTCCTGGCCTGCGCGGCGGAGCTGCCAGGCCCCCCGATGAGTTGGGGGCCACGGAGCGGAGTGGACTCGCTCGGCTGAATTGCCAGGTCCGCGCCTGGGGGGGCCGGTGAGCAGAGCGACTGCTAAACCCTCACTTTTGTTTCCATCCGTTCACGAACGGGTTTGGGCGAAAAGCTGTTTGCCGGGATTGCGGTTCTGGTTCCCCGGCGGTGGGCGCCCGCCTTCTATTCCCAGCCGGGGACAAAGGCCCAGAGGAACGAGGAATGACCATGGGTCTGAGGGAGCAGGGTCGTCTCGGCGTCCCCGGACTCAGGGAGGGGGAGCATCCCGATGGGCGGCATAGTGCCAGTCTCGGGGTCAGGGTAGGCGTGGAACAAACCTGAGTTTAAGTCCTTGCTCTTGGCTGAGGCCTGCGGTCAGGTTCTCTCTCTGGGCCAAGATCTTTTTCTCTGGGGCGTCTCGAAGCCCGCTCACGCCTCTGCGCGAGTAGGGAGGAGGCGGCCCTTCTGGGTGATGTGGCCTTTCTCACAGCTTGGGTACCGGTCACGGCATCTCCTGTGCAGGAGGGAGCGGGACAATGGCCGTAGAGGCCCAGACCAGCAGGTGGCCCTCAGGAGGCCTGCGGTGCCTGCGGCAGCAGCTGGGGAGAGATTCCCTTTCCTCTGTCTGCGGTCCTGAGCCGGCTCAAACGTCTTCCTGTGGTTGCGGATCCCTCGAAACAAGGGACTCGAATTAGAAAATTCAGGCTTCGATGGAATAACTCACCAGAACGTGTCAAAGGAAAAGGACAGCCCCCATCACGTGCTGGCGAGGATGTCAAGCCAACGGGACGCTCACGCGGTGAGGGCGTCGTGTTCAGACCTCGGAAGACCCTTTGGCAGAATCGGCCAGACTGGACAATTCGCAAATCCGGTGACCGGGCTGTGTGACTCCGTTCCTAGGAATGACCCAGCAGAGGCACATGCACGCAGTAGAATGTCACGCAGCGACAGAAATGAGCAAACTACAACTAAACGCAGCAGCAGGGGAGTCTCACAAACAAACGTGAAGAGACCAGACACGTAAGAGCACGTAGGGTCCTGTTTGGTTCGCGTAACTTTCTAAAAACGGGTGAAACCACTGTACAGAGCGAGAATTCAGGGCAGTGTTTATGCTGGGGAGGGTGATGACGGGAGGGTCCCATCGGTCGACTGTGTGTTATCTGCCTCGCCTGCCAGTCTGTGAGCGCTGGATGTTGACAGGACTAGTCAGACGTCTATCGACAGAACCAAGGGGTAGAAATGGGTGTGGTGTTTTATAGCCAGTGAAGGGAGAAGGTGGGATTTCTGGGCGATTAATTTTACCTTTTCCAGGTGCCATTCTTGATTTCCAACTCTAAGATCGGGAATGATGGCTGCCAGCCAGAGGAGCATCCTGATCCGGAGCCACAGACAGCCAGACAAAAGCTTGAGTCACGGCACAGAAAGTGAGTGCCCCACAGACGATGGCAGGGGCCAGGGGTCACGGCTGGGCACAGGCTGGGAGGACATGTCAGGGCAGAGCAGTGGCGCACACGACTCTCAGCGGGCGTCAAGGACCAGGCGTGCCAGGCCCCACTGCAGATGTCACGCTTGCACACTTGGGCTTTGACCCCGCCGGACTATTTATACCCCTGGAATGTCACCAGCCTGGCTGGGAAGCAGAGACCCTTGTCATGCACCGAGCCCGCAGCCACCCCGTCTCACCCAGGGCTCCCGCGAGGACCCGCTCAGCGTTATCAGACGTCCCGCTCCACAGATAAGGAGCCTCAGCTCGGCCCCACTAATGGTATTATTTTAGGGACCACTCAGAAGGACAGGATGGGCTGGGGGCC
>NW_011888943.1:435099-437404 GCF_000151845.1 Pteropus vampyrus | reverse complement strand
TCTAAGATCGGGAATGATGGCTGCCAGCCAGAGGAGCATCCTGATCCGGAGCCACAGACAGCCAGACAAAAGCTTGAGTCACGGCACAGAAAGCGAGTGCCCCACAGACGATGGCAGGGGCCAGAGGTCACGGCTGGGCACAGGCTGGGAGGACACGTCAGGGCAGAGCAGTGGCGCACACGACTCTCAGCGGGCGTCAAGGACCAGGCGTGCCAGGCCCCACTGCAGATGTCACGTTTGCACACTTGGGCTTTGACCCCGCCGGACTATTTATACCCCTGGAATGTCACCAGCCTGGCTGGGAAGCAGAGACCCTTGTCATGCACCGAGCCCGCAGCCACCCCGTCTCACCCAGGGCTCCCGCGAGGACCCGCTCAGCGTTATCAGACGTCCCGCTCCACAGATAAGGAGCCTCAGCTCGGCCCCACTAATGGTATTATTTTAGGGACCACTCAGAAGGACAGGATGGGCTGGGGGCCTGGGTCATCTGTCATCCTTTCCTTCATCAGCACGCTAAACAAGGGTCAAATGAAGACCAGCGCTTGTCTGAAGGGCTGGAAAATCACGCCCCAAAGGCGCTGGGAAGGAATTTGCCCCGAGCGACTATTTCCGTCCCTCTCACGGCCCCTCTGGGCGACCCGCCCACCCACGGCCGAGCTGCAGTGCCAGGTGGAGGGGCGAAGATGCTGCCAAGCTCGATGGGGTGGGTAAGACGGCTTCTGGAAAACCTCCTCGCAGAGAGACATCCGGTCCCGGGTTTGGTTAGAAACCCAGAGCTCAGATATGTGGTTTCTCTGCTGACTTGAGCGATGAAATCGTTTTCACTAAGCATTTCTATACCCTGATTAAGTCGGATGTGCACCGTTAAGGGTCTGATCCAAGGTGCAGGCCTCAGGCGAATGGCGGCCAGCGTCCCCAGACCCCGCCCACCTCCACCTCCCGGCACTGTCCCCTCGCCCCCACCGGGACACAGACACGCAAACTTTTCTCGGGAATCAGTGTGTTCCTCGGAGCTTGCTGTGGCATTGAATGACCGCATGGGTTTGGGAGATGCGGTTTTAAGGGCGGGCTCGCTTCCCTTTCTAGAGTAGGAAAGGCGAAGGAGACAGCCACAGGGTTTGGGATGAAAGTCAGGGGTCAGCTCACTGCCCGGTGGGAGCATGCTCCTGGCCTACCCGGGAAAACGCCTCACTGGTGAACTCTATATCTTCAAAGTGCTAGCCAGGTGGAGCTGACCGAGACCCTGGCCCTGGCCTCGATCTGAGACGGGGAGGCCGGGGCCAAGGCTGGGGCCAAGGCTGGGGCCTTCTCCAAGGGCACTCGACCCCGAGGGGCAGGGCCTGAGTCTCCTGGGTAACAGTCATACCATTTAGTCATCAAATTTGCCAAGGGAGCTCTGCTGCGTGCCAAGCCCTGGGCTGGGCACGGGGTGCAGCCCAGTGACCCGAACAGACAAAAGCCCTCGGCCTCTGGAGCGTGAGACGGAAAACGGTCACGCGAATGAGTAAAACATTCCGTGTTTTGGACGGCAGTGGATGGAGCGGTCTCCAGACAAAGTGGCTCGGGGAAGAGGCCTGCCGTCTCAGGGAGCGGCCTGCGGCTGTCTGGAGCGGCATTGCCGGCTGTGGGAGGCTGACTGACGGCCCCTCAGAGCCATCCGTGTCCTAAACCCTTGCAACCTGTGAGTACGTGACCTCGCAAAAGGTGGCGTGTCATTCTGCATCGGCCGTTCGCACCCACGGCTCTTCTGACACCATACCTATGGTCCCCCCTCCCACCCCAACCGATTCTCCCACTCTCCAGGCACCAGATGGGCGTCCTACAGGTCAGGAGCGTGTGTGTGTGTGTGTGTGTGTGTGTGTGTGTGTGTGTGTCGGGGGGTGCTCTATGCGCTACAGAGGCAGAGTCTCTAGAAGAAACCAGCCCCCCAGACTTTCCGGCCTCGAGGACTGTGGGGGCTACGTCCGCGTTGCTCCCCAGCACTGAGTCTGGCTCTTGGTTACCGTGGTCCGGGACACGGGCGGGGGTGCAGGACCTGGAGGGCCCAGAGTTCTTTACTCTGACGGGTGAGAGCTGGGTCGGGGGCCGTGAGCAGAGGACTCTCGTTTGACAGGCTCTCATTTGCCGTGAGCCCGCCTGAGATGAGTGCCCTGCTTGCCTCGTCCCGTTTAATGCCCCCGACGCCCTGAGGGGTCGTCATCTGCGCACCGGTCACAGAAGAGGAAACCGAGGCTTCGAGGGCCCACGTGGTGTGCCCAAGGCCGCTCAGCCCATGGGGGGCTCCACATTCTTCCTCATTAGGGCA
>NW_011888943.1:432624-434589 GCF_000151845.1 Pteropus vampyrus | reverse complement strand
TGGGACCGCCCCTCCCCCTCGGCCACAGCGTGCCCTTCACCTCCAGAACGGTCTGCAGCGCGTCCACGTTCAGAATGCACTTGTGGAGCAGCGCAAGTGGCAGAGGCCGAACTGGACGCCGGGCCTGACACCGAAGTCCTTGTTCTGTCCACTGGGCACAGGACTAGCGATAGAATCCAGGGGCCCAGAGCAAAGTGAAGCCATGGGCCTTGTTCAAAAGGCTGTCAGAATCTCCGGATGGCCGCGGCGGCACACCTGCCACCAAACTTGGGGCCGCTCTGAGCCCCGAGCCCTGTGCGACCACCCGGGCCACAAGCCCGTGAAGCTGGCCCTGGCCAGAGGGGAGCCTTGTGGCACCCTGCAGCTCTAGTCACCAGTGCTGCGATGTGACTTGTGGCCACGCCTCAGTGCTCCTTAGAGCAGGGCCAGCTCTGGACGCTGCATCTGTGGAGTGGGGGGCTTGAGACCTGCCCCCACTCGGCCCCCCTCCTTTGCCTGCATGAGAGCAGGTCTGAGGTGGGGGCAGGGAGGGGAGGCAGGACCGCGAGCCAGTGAAGGAAACACTGTGCTCTCAGCCCAGGTGCACGCTGCCTCAGTCCAAACAGCTGTCACGGCTCCAAAGGCTTGGGAGAGATCTGTGTTTTTCCTCTTCTATTTTTACTTCCTCAAATCTAAGACCAAGAGAGGCTAGTGCCAGAGCCCTGGAGGGGTCTGAGCCAGGAGGACTGATCCACGGGTGAGGGGAAGAATGTCTGCAAGAAGGTCGCTGTGAGGGTCCTTGGAAGGGATGGATGGGTGACCTAGTGCAGGGCTGGGACACGGGAGAGAGAGTCCCTCTCCATCAGACACCCCCCGACCCCCCGACTTAGGGCTGGGGCAGGGCTGCCTCTGCCTCGACCCACCCTGGAGGGCGCCGTTTTCACTGACCCCTGGAGGTGTGGAGCGCCCAGTCCACTAACATCCAGCAAACGCTCAATGATGCCGTTGCTACCTCCGTGCTAACCTCTAGAATAAAACACTATCACTCCCAGTCTCCCCTGCATCTGGGTGTGGCCAGGTGACTGCATTTTTGCTAATGAGAGGTGAGTGGATGTTTTGTGTCAACGCTTTGGAATGGCTGCTTCACGGGGACATAGAGTCTAGAACGTGGATATGACGACTGGTGCTCCAGCAGCCATCTGGGACCATGAGGTGGATTATGAGGATGGAAGCCATAAATTAGGATGACAGAACAGAGAAATGGGAAGGGACTAGATGTCAGACGCAGCGAAGCTGCCACCCTGACCGTGGATGGCTGACCCTCAGACTTCTTTTAAATGGGAAATAAACTTTTATCTTGTTTAAGCCCAGGCTTTGGGTTCGAATTTCAAATTCCAGGATACAGGAATGACTAGCTGGGGCGTCGAGTGAAGTCCTTCGGCTCTCTGTGTCCTCTCAGCATGGCCGGCGGTGTCAGGCCAAGCGGTGGGAGCCACAGGACCTGACTCAGGAGCTCGGCGTGCGGGACCGAGGGACGAGGCCATGACACGGTGCCCTGCGGGGGACATTAGCAAGAGAGGTGGAAGCCAGGAGCGGGAGGAAGGGGAAGGCCAAGGCCAAGGCCATCGGTGGTGCTACAGCCACAGACGCACCAGCCTAGGGGAGCCCAACGAGGTGTCCAATGGGGCAAGTGAACCAGGGGTGAACAGAAGACGGATGCTCTGTCCCCTTCTTTCTGAAGCGCGCGGCCCTCTCAGCCTACCTTTGACTTTCCTACTCTTAATAGGGGCAAATAGAGAAAGAGATCGACCATTTTTAAAACAGCGTCCAACATTTGCGCCTTGGCGAGAGGCGACAGGGAGCGAAGGCTTTGGCAACAGCTGTTCTTCGCCTCCAGCCAAGAGCGTCCGCGTAGGGACGGGGCCCAGTGTGGCCAGAGCTGCCTGTTTCTCAAGAGAAGCCAGAATTGGGGATTTTTTTTTTTTT
>NW_011888943.1:427940-431278 GCF_000151845.1 Pteropus vampyrus | reverse complement strand
GCCCCGCGGAGCCCAGAGTTCGGAGCACTGCTCTCAGGAAGCAGCGGACGAGACCCCCTGGGGGATGCGCGGAACCCCTGCCCGCCCCTGTACAGAGCTGGGTTTCCTTGGTGCTTCTTTAAATCGGGCTGCACCGGCCAGAGTTCAGGGTCGAGTCACGAGTTCTGTCCCGAACGCCGTCCTCCTCCACTGTGGCCTCGCGGTGCTGTCCCCGCGTGGAGCGGAGGAGGGCCGCAGAGTCGCTTCTGCCGGCACCGCCCAGCCGGACGACGGGACGCGGTTCTCCTTCGAGGTCAACGCGCCCCTTCCTCCAAGCAGCCACGTGCCCTTCCCCCTTGGCCGCCAGATCCCGGACTCGGGCGGGTCTGCGTGAGGCCCGGGCCTCTGCAAGCCTCGGAACGAAGCCGGACGGAGCGCAGAGGGGCCTCCGCCGGCCACCGCTTCTGTTTACGAAATCGGAGTAAGCCAAGAAATGGGGATAAATTGTTTAGGAAAATATATCTGTAACATCCTAACCATTTTCATTCATTCGTTTTATTGTGACATTTATTACAGGAACTTCCGCGTCAGCTCTCCTCCAGTGCAGACACAAACGTGCCCACCCCCTCGCCACGCCCCCTTCCTCCCACTGCTGGGTGGCCTGGCCGAAGGGCACCTCGATTACCCCTGGGAACAAGTCAGTGCATGGCCGAGACTTCACAGCCAATGCTCGTGGCTGTGCAGTTTTTCTTTATATACTTTTCTTCCTGTTAGCTTTTGCCTGCTGCAGCTTGTAGAATCTTGTCCGTAGGATGACAATAAAAAACTGATCAAAAGCCGTTTGCCTCTCAAATTTCTTCGGGCTCCTACACCGTCGAAGTCGGGAAGGGGATGGGAAGTTCTCGCCAAGGCAGCCCATCTGCTGGCTCCTCGCCCGAGTGAGCAGTGGGAGCCGCTGGGTGCTGAGGGACGTGGGATCCAGAAAAACGTGGCCCCAAAGGGTCTGCCTCGCAGGAGGGGCTAGTGGCAGCCACAGGCCCGGACGACCATGTTCCTGTACTTCTTCAGGATGACGTTGGAGCTGTCGTCGAAGTAGAGAACAGAGATGGCGTTCAGCTGGGTCGGGGCGCAGCAAGGCTTGGGCACCGTGTCTGGGTTGATGAAGTGGACCTGGAACACACAGCGGAACATGGCCGTGGTGAGAAGCCGCGGGCTGCTCCTCTCCGGCCTCCCTACGTCTACAAGGGACACGGACCACTCGGGCCGAACGACCGTAGGTGGCGCACACCGAGCACGCCCAGCTCTAGGCAGGTTACGCATAACAGACTCAACTCTGTGATTATCCGTCTCACAGACGAGGAGCAAACCGCCTGTCTAGAGGTCCGTGTAGCACACGGAAGTCGGTGGCCGGTCGGACACGCGGGGCCAGGCCGCTCTCCGTCGTGGGCTGTCCCGTGTGCTGAGGGCTGTTTAACAGCACCCTTGGACTCTGACTTGGTGGGGGTGCTTCTGGTTTCTGGGAGTGCAGAAGCACCCCCGCCCAAGTCAGGACAGCCTAGATGTGTCTCTGGAGGTGAAATGCTCCCTGGGTACAAAACCGCCCCAGGCCGAGAACATCTGAGCTAGGCCAGGTCGGCCTGATGGCCGAATCCTGCCCCACTGCCTGGTCCTGTGCGTGACGTGTGACTGGCACACAGTGTGTCCACTCACTTCCTAGCGTCTCGGCTCTGCGGCACTCCGCGGCCAGGGCTGAGCGGTGCGACAGAGACCCTACGACTCTCCGAGTCAGAAATGTTTACTACCGGCCCTTTTCAGAAAAAGCTGCTGACCTCTGGGCTGGAGCTGTCCTGACCAAGAAAAACATAATGCAAGTCACGTGTGTAATTTTAAAAGTTCTCACAGCTACGTTTAAAAGGATGGGAAAGAAGAAACAGGTGGAATTAATTTAAAAAATGTATTTAATTTAATCTAGTATTTCAAAAATATTGTCATCTCAATATGTACTTAACATAAAATATCATTAATGAGATATTTCACTTTTTTTGGTACTGATTCTTCAAAACCCAGTGTGTATTTTATATTTATACAAAAACATCTCGATTTAGGTTGGACATGTTTCCAGTGCTCGACAGCCATATGTAACCGTGGTCACCACACTGGATGGTGCAGGTCCAGACCGCATGAGACCATTTTGTCTCTTGAGCAATACAAATAAAAGGACACGAATGTGGGCGAACATTTGCTTAGACATCGACAAGAAAGCAGAGCCTTCCAAGGGTAGAACAAAGACAGAAACTGGCCGGTCGCTCGGGTTTCCTGCTCCTTCTCACTCGTGGGCTTCTGTGCACCCTACCAGGGTCAGGGGGCAAAGACTTCGAATGCCACACGAGTGCTACTGATGAGTGAGCAAGGCCAGGAGTGAGACAATAGGGAGTAGTGGGGACTGGGGCAAACTCAAGGGAGAAGGCTGCGAACCGGCCGCAGCCAACCGAAGCCAGTGCGTGCGGTCAGATGTGCCGAGTGTGCGGGACGGGCCAGAGGCTCAGCTCTGCTTTGCTCTCAGGTGAGATCTCCATGTCCTCACCCACCGCGGGTGCCGAGTGAAAGCACACCGTGGTGACTCTGCCCGCCAGCCTCCCGTCTGTGACCTCTGACACAGACCGGCACACTCCTTAAACTTTCTAGTATGGACAATTTCAAACCTTAAAATCTAAACCTTCCCTTATCTCCTTCGCCCTTGCGTAATTTTAAAGAGAATCCCGTATGTCGGTTCCTTTCCTCTGTATTTTGCTAGGACTCTCTAGAAGGCAAGGCTTATGTCACCCCCTTTTAAAACATGACCCTCATTTCAGAATAATCGGAGGGTTCATTCGGCACCCAGAGGTAAAATGTGGATTGAGCGGGTGGTCACAGGGCCACGGAGGCTGGTTCAGAAGAGCCTAGAGGCGGGCCCCTGGCAGACAGACACTCCTGTCACCTCCCAGGATCTTAGTGGGGACACTGGTGCTAGGAGACAGGTACAGGCCACGGACCAGGCTGGGGGACAGCTCATTTCCAGCCTGGAGACTTTCGATCCTAAATAGGCTTTGAGTTTCCGTTTGGGGGATGGAGGGCCCTGGAAAAGCAATGGCAGAAAAGAAGACAGAGCCTGGGACAAACGAAAGGAAGAGAAGGACGTTCCCCCTGTGGTGTAACACACGGCAGGGACAAGGGGAGGAGGGTGCAGACTACGAGACAGAAGAAGCGTCGACGCTCCATAACAAACAGAGCCGCGGGACGGAGGGATGGCCCTGGATGATGAGCTGCCTGTCGACGGGAGCATCAAGCCGGAGAGGATGACCCGTTTTCAGGAAAGGCCC
>NW_011888943.1:424804-426855 GCF_000151845.1 Pteropus vampyrus | reverse complement strand
GGCAGCGTAGCCCTCGGGGGCGATGATCCAGTCCTGCAGGGGCGGGAGAGGGATGGGGTGAGGGCCGCGCCCCACCTTCTGGACCAAACCCTCCCAAAGTGGGCCAGACGTGGGGGCTCCCAGAGGTCAGACGGGGCCCACACCCTCCAGAACAGCCAGGGGTCCTGCTGAGGCAGGAGAAATGAGTGGCGGCCTTTCCTGGTCCCAGCAGGATATAAAATGAGGGAAGGGCTGGACTGAGCCCAGAACGGACACGTGCGTGGCCTTATGGGACAGTGGCGCAGGGCGGGGTGGCCAGGGGTGGCGCCAACTTTACCCCTGCTAGGTGGTAGCACCTAGGCGGTCTGTAGAAACAACACCTGTATGTCTCAGTTCACCCACCTGGGAGGGAGACTAATAAGCCATAACAGTGAGAATTAAGTGGTGGGGCAGATGGCCCAGCGCCCCGCGCCTGGCACACGTGTGCCGCTCAGGGCAGGACGCACGCCCGCCGCGCGCCCGCGCTTGCCATGGGGTCGCGGTAGCACAGAGATGTTGTTCTAGCGATAAACACGCCCCTCGCCGACTCGAGTCCACGGACCCTTCCGGCGGGGAGCCCTGGAGTCCCGGCCCCTGTCCCTGCTCTGGAACTCGAGCTCAGCGCGTGGGTGTTGGCCTAAGTGTGAGGACAGAGTCGAGGGGCCCAGGGCGGCGGTGTGTAAAGTGCCCTGAGCGTGCATCTGGGCACGATCCCCGGGGAAGAATCTGGACTCTCCTCCGCGGCCTGGTGATCTCGCGACAATGCCTGTCCAGGGCTTCTGCGCGCTCTGAGGGCAGGCACGCTGTAGAGCTCGCTGCCGCACCTCCAGTGCCTAGAGAGGGCCCGGGGTGCCGAGGGGCTCCTGACCCTCACCCCTTTTCTAGGATTCATTCCCTGCCCTTTGCCCCACTCCATCCAAATGGTTCCAGAGGGGGCAGCCATGTTCCTGTAACATGATCCCACCCGTAAAATAGCCGATTGGTCCAGGAACAAGCACCTGACCCGAGCTGGGCCAATCAGCCCCTTCCCTAGGAATCTGAATGATGGAAGGGGGAGGAGGGACAGATAGGGCAGAGGTGGGAGCCAGCTCTCCAGGCAGCTGGATTCTAGCATACAGGCTCTGCCACGTCTGAGAGAAGATACGGCTGCAGGACAGAAATAGGGTTTCCATGGACAACGAGGTTCGGAGTCCAAAGTGTTTAGGTTCCTGGTTCTACCTTGAGTCTCGATCACGTTTCTGCTCTTTGGTTTCATGAGGTACCCCGTATCCCTAACCTAAATCCTCCACCCCAGGCAGGGCACTTGATACGGGAATATTAACTGACGTAGATGAGAAGCACGACTCGCTGCACATATGGGACACAGCCCGTGGCCGTGGGGAGCGCTGGGAGCCCACCCCAGAGGGCCGATCCGGCCATCCCCCCTTACCTGCCAGCCCAGGTCCCGGAAGCTGACGTAGAGCTCATGCTTCTTGCAGGCCTGCCTCTGGTCGGTGCTGCTGTTTTCTGCATGGACGGGAATGGGGAGGGGCAGAGTGGGGACAGGAACAGGGAACACACACAGACTAAAGTTTCCTCAGTCTAAGGCAGGGGCGTGAGCACAATCAAACTCAGACAGCTGGAGGGCGACTTCTCTGACACAATGCCATCGAAGACCTGTAGCCTTAAAACTCATTTCCACCCCCAGCAAAGGGTCATGCCAACGCCCCATCCCTCTCTCACACAGTGTTGGCTCACAGGACACTCTGGGTCCTCCTGTGGACATTGGTTTCTTTGGCATACATGTGTTGTTCCGATGCTGACATCTGCCCGGGTCCCATTAGGAATCAAAGCCCATCCACATCCCATAAGGCCCAATGCAGGACGCTGCCCAGAGAGATCCACGTCCAGCCAGCCTCACCGTGTGAGGCCAGCCCACCTCACGGTGCTCGCCCCTCCGAAGGGCACAGACAAAGCCCCCCTCACCACCGCCACCAAGAAGAAACAAGAGGGCAGAAGTCAAAGCCCACTGACCTTCCAGAACAACGCACTAC
>NW_011888943.1:422614-424054 GCF_000151845.1 Pteropus vampyrus | reverse complement strand
CCACAAGCCCCTGCCTGACGCCTAACGAGTTACGACGGGTGCTGGGGCTCGGCTCCCACCCCTGCGGGTCACCTGGTGAAGACGGCTAATTACTCGGGAGTTGGGGCCAAACGTGGGCGGGGAGTGGGAGGTGGAAGGGAGGCAACGAACCCAGCCTCTCAACCCCAAACCGCGCCGTGCGAGGGGTAGCGGAAGGCCGGGGCGGGGGGCGGGCGGCCCGTTCCACAGCAGGCGGCATGCTGGAGCATGTGTCCTTCCAACACTCCAAGGGCCGCCGTGAGCGGGGATTCAACTTGTGTGGCCCTATGACAGGGCTCCCAGCCCATCACGGGAGGTGAAGCACCGCAGACGGGCGGGCATGTGTGCTCTCTCTCTCTCTCACACACACACACTCACACACACACACACACACACTCATACTCAGAGACTCTGGCTTACGAAGCCTGTGGTGGGGCCCTTGGTATTTTTTTCCTTATCAAACTTCCAGGTGGGGTTTAGATGAACTTCAAACAGGGCCAGGCAGGTAGGCAGGTTCCAGGCCAGGTGGAACAGCTGCCGTGTGGGGCAGGGAGAGCCCCGTCCTGGGGGTTACGTAGACGGAGACCGGATGGGGGTCGGGGGGAAGTCAGGTGTTGAATTCTCAGACTTCGAGGTACCCCGACAGGGCTCTGAGACACAGGGGTCTGTGCTGGGGTGGATTCGCCGACACTTTCCGCCTGGTTGGTATGGAGAGGCCTCGTTGAAGTGTCCCTGCTCTGAGCCTCTCGCCCTGCTCCCCATGGTTCTTGGAGCAGCCGGACGATCAGAACCACCACCCTATCACCCCCAGGATCACCACCACCCCACGCCACAGCCTGAAGCTACGTGAAGTCTTCCAAATTTGCTTTGGAAGAAGCTCACACGGAAGACGTGGCTCCTAAGCGGACACCTGAGCCTGCTCCCTGGCCAGCCCACTCTCCCCTCGCCCTGGCCCCCCTGCCCTCACAGGCGCCTCCCACCTCAGGTCTCTGCACTGCACGGCCCGCTGTCTGGAGCGCTCACGTCGAGCCCACCCAGCCTGGCCTGGTGGGCACCTGCCCGCCCGGGGCGCTCAGCCAGGGAGCCCTCTCTGAACCCCTTCCCCCAAAGGCGAGTCCCCAGTCACCATCCCGCAGCTCCCAGGCCTCATATCAGTGTGGTGGTGCCTGATGACCCCCTCCTGCTCCTGGCTTCCATCATGGAAGCCCGGCCCCCAGGAGCCCAGCGTGCAGGGGGTTTCCAACACAGACACGGGGGTTTGCGTGGTTCTCATGTCCGCAATCACAGACCCCTTCGAGAAAAGGATGGATGCGCTTTCTAGAAAAAGATCCCCACAGGACCCCGCACACAAACTCCGGAGCCACCCGCACCCACTGAGGTCCACACCTGGTGGGTGGGGAGGGTCAGGAAGCCCTGCTCAGA
>NW_011888943.1:414120-422194 GCF_000151845.1 Pteropus vampyrus | reverse complement strand
CAGAGACTCTGGCTTACGAAGCCTGTGGTGGGGCCCTTGGTATTTTTTTCCTTATCAAACTTCCAGGTGGGGTTTAGATGAACTTCAAACAGGGCCAGGCAGGTAGGCAGGTTCCAGGCCAGGTGGAACAGCTGCCGTGTGGGGCAGGGAGAGCCCCGTCCTGGGGGTTACGTAGACGGAGACCGGATGGGGGTGGGGGGGAAGTCAGGTGTTGAATTCTCAGACTTCGAGGTACCCCGACAGGGCTCTGAGACACAGGAGTCTGTGCTGGGGTGGATTCGCCGGCACTTTCCGCCTGGTTGGTATGGAGAGGCCTCGTTGAAGTGTCCCTGCTCTGAGCCTCTCGCCCTGCTCCCCATGGTTCTCGGAGCAGCCGGACGATCAGAACCACCACCCTATCACCCCCAGGATCACCACCACCCCACACCACAGCCTGAAGCTACGTGAAGTCTTCCAAATTTGCTTTGGAAGAAGCTCACACGGAAGACGTGGCTCCTAAGAGGACACCTGAGCCTGCTCCCTGGCCAGCCCACTCTCCCCGCGTCCTGGCCGCCCTGCCCTCACAGGCGCCTCCCGCCTCAGGTCTCTGCACGCGTCGAGCCCACCCAGCCTGGCCTGGTGGGCACCCGCCCGCCTGGGGCGCTCAGCCAGGGAGTCCTCTCTGAACCCCTTCCCCCAAAGGCGAGTCCCCAGTCACCATCCCGCAGCTCCCAGGCCTCATATCAGTGTGGCGGTGCCTGATGACCCCCTCCTGCTCCTGGCTTCCATCATGGAAGCCCGGCCCCCAGGAGCCCACCGTGGAGGGGGTTTCCGACACAGACACGGGGGTTTGCATGGTTCTCATGTCCGCAATCACAGACCCCTTCGAGAAAAGGATGGATGCGCTTTCTAGAAAAAAATCCCCACAGGACCCCGCACACAAACTCCGGAGCCACCCGCACCCACTGAGGTCCACACCTGGTGGGTGGGGAGGGTCAGGAAGCCCTGCTCAGAAAAACTTCACCAACACAGTGACCATCCTTCCCTTCTCCCTCGAACGGGAAAAGGTACAGGAAATGCAAAACGGACTGGGCGAGGCGAAAGAAGCTACCGGCAACGTGAGGTCATCTGGGGCCGCGGGCGGCTCCGCCACTGCACCCCCGTGCCCTAAATGCCCCCGGCCCCCTCCCATGCTTCCTCCAACCAAGCCCAGGCCCAGGAGAGCTGATGAGCTCCCGGCACGGCGGGCGGGGCAGCTTCCAGCCTCTGACCTTTCCCTGCCTCCGACCCACCCACAGCTCTGGGAGAGGATGCTGGACAGGCAAAACCTGCATCTAACCAGTATGAACATTTGCCATGAGTTTCAAATACTTTTCGCTTTAAGAAATTGCAATTAAAGATAGGGCAGAGTCCCCGCCGTTCCTCCTCCCCGCTCCCTAAGTAGCGGCGTCCCTGGGGAAGTCGGGGTGCAGTCTCCCCACGTGTGTTTTCAGAGTTTTCTTTCAGTTATTTGCAGCCATTCCTTGGTCTGCATGGAAACTGACACGACTGGCATCTTGTCATACTCATGTTTTGGTACCCGCATTCCTAAATGAGCTTATGATGTGTACACGATTAGGAGGCTGAGCTCTGCACAGGAAGGCATTTTGTGGGTCTGGCTTCCTGCCGTGTTGGTTCCAGAACCATCTGGGGAGCACGCGAGTGGATTTCGAGTGGCTCCTGGCTGGGGCCCTGTGGGTCCCGGGGGCTGCGTGGTGCCCTGCCCGCCCCGGCGTACCTGCGACATTGGCCACCCGCAGGGCTTCCTGGTTCTTGGGCGTCTTGGAGCGGTTCTGGCTGCGCTGCTTGCTGCCCGTGGAGCGGGTACTGCGGAGGTGGACCTCAGTGGCCTTGAAGAAGGCCACCATGAAGGGCTGCTTGTTCTGGGGCCCGTGCCGCCCGATCAGGCCCGCCAGCTTGGGGTTGATGCTCTGCCCTAGACCGGAAGCAGCCAAATGCACAGAACAGTGGTCACAGGAGGGGCAGTGCGGGGCGGTCACATTTGTGCCTCGCAGCTCATTCACGCATTCGCTGTCCAGCCGGCGGCCTGTATCACTCGGCACTAACGATGCCAGGTCTGTTAGGGGCTCAGAACGCAGCGGGGAGTCTCACAGAGCACACCCCTGTGCGTGCCGGTGGGGGCAGGCGGGCAGGAACACACCGCAGGTGTCCCGTGGCGAAAGCACGAAGCGAGGGCGGGAAAGGAGTGGGCGGAGGTCTGCCAAAGGCCTCGGGCCAGGGCGAGTTCCACTCCCATCTCCGTGGGCAACGCAGGTCACATGATCCACCGAGTTTCAAGAGGTGGACACGATCCCGCTAGGTGCCAGGGCGGGCTGCAGCAGCTGCAAGCAGCTCTGATCCCCACCACCTTCCGCACAGAGGGGCCCTTGGAGCAGAGCGCTGGGTGACGGTGAGGGCAGAGCCATGTGGATGTCCGGCGAGAGGGCATTCCAGGTGGAGGGCACTGCGAAGGCACAGGCCGGGAGGTGGGAGGTGGGAGCCAGGCCAGCGTGCCCGAGGAGCAGTGGGGAGACTGGACGCCTGCTTAGAGCAGGGACTGGGGTGAGGACGGGGAGCCCGAGGGGCCAGCGGGAGGGGATGGGAGGGCATAAGTAACACAAGGTCCTGTGGGCACCGGCCAGCACTCTGCCTCACCCTGAACCCATGTCCCCTAGAACCTCGGCATGTGGCCTCATTTGGAAATAGCATCTTTGCAGACGTGATTAATGAAGATCTAAGATCGTGTCGTATCAGATGAGGGTGAGCCCTTCTCCGATGACTGCTGTCCTTAGAAGAAGGGGTGACAGACACACAGACAGACAGACACACAGACACACACACACGTGGAAGATGGCCATGGAAAGATGAAGGCCAAGGAATACCAAAGAGCACCAGGAGCTAGAAGAGGCAGGACTGTTCCCTGGAGCCTCCGGGGGGAGCGCGGCCTGGGACACGCTGATTTCGGACTCCTGGCCCCCAAACTGCAAGAGAACAAAGCTCTTGTTTTAAGATCCCCGGCTTGTGAGACTTCGCTCCTGCAGCCCCAGGATACACCGTCCGCATGAAGTGGACACCACAGGCTGTTCCCACCGAGGGGCAACTCGAGTCGTTTGCAAAGACCACCTCAAGCGGCCCCTGGACACTGGATTGCAGTGTCAAGGGACGAAGCCACAGATCAGGGGCAGGCGACTTGAACAGTCCAGGGAGGGATGATGGGGACTGGACCCGGGCGGCGGGAGCAGAGTTGGTCAGAAACGGTCAGAAATGGTCAGATCCTGGATAGTTCGTTTTTAAAATCCCTCTTTAAAATTTATTTTATTTTTAATGTCTTCTTTAAAAATAATTAAATACTCATAAGAAATTGTGGGGGGGAAAGTGTACAGGAAGGTCCCATGTGTCCTTCATCCAGTTTCAACCAATGGTCACATAACTGGAGTATAATGTTCAGACCAGGAAAACGACCAACCCCGGATCTATTTTGAGAGGAAAATGGACACAGTTTGCTGAGAGACTGGACGCAAAAGGTGTGAGCGAGTGAGGAGTCCCACGTGCCCCTCGCTCTGGGCCCAAGCACCTGGAGACGGGGCAGCCAGGGCATGTGTGGGAGGGACAGTGAGCCAGGAGCAGGACAGTGCGGTTTAGCAGCTGTGCCTGAAATGCCCACCCGACACTCGGGAAGCTGGCGGCCAGCAGCGGAATGTCCCAGCCTGGGCCTGACCTCTGATCCCGGAAGGAGACAGCCTTGGAGCTGAGATGGTCTGGCCCTGGGCCAGCATTCCTGGGTTCAAGTCCTGCCTCTGCCACTCAGCGCGTGGGTGCTCCTCAGGACAGAGCTTTGCACGGGGAAAGTGCTCCATAAACACTGGGGCAGGCAGTGGCCGGGCTGGCGTGGAGACTGGACAAGCGACGTGAGGGCGGAGCCCGGGCGCCTCCCCACCACTGAGAGGTCGGGGGCAGGGGGCAGAGGCTGCACAGAAGCACCCGGAGAGGAAGGAACGGGAAGAATCTGCAAGCTGGTTGGACGTGGGGACAGTCGCCGTGCCCTGTGCTCTGCCGGGGGGTCCGGTGGGATGGGCGGAGCACGGGCTGTGGGCTCAGACAACAAGCGGCCCCTGGCCAGTATGTATTTAATGTCATGTCCGGTGGTGATAAGCGTTCCAAAGATAAAAAGCGAGAGACAGGACGAGGACAGCCCACTCGCGACAGACCAGCTCACAAGGGCCGAATAAGCTGCTTGAGGACGCCCAGCCTGAGAGCGAGGGAATCCAGTTTGAACCCGGGTCACACCGTGTAACCGCGACAGACATGACGCCTCCGAGTTAGGTGACAGGGGTCAGAGGCCAACGAAAGTGGTGCTTCTGGAGGCCCGGGGCCCATCCACATCTGGAATCAACTTCGCCTGGAGCCCCCCAGACGGCGGAGGTCAGGAGACCCGGCCCCCCGAGGGCCAGGCCAGCACCAGGGGGCTCGCTTCGGTGTTTTAGCAGCGAGGATTTCAAAGCCCGAACTCCCCATCCACTGTTATTTTCCCTTAAATTAACCCCTCGAAGGTTCGCTCTCCTGCATTCTTTAGCAGGGTTTCCCTGAGTTCACCCATCTGTAATTGGAACGGTTCTATAAAAGGAACTATTAAAACTGAGCCCCTAGGATTTGCGTTCCCCCCTGGAAGGCTTTTAGGGCAAAATAAAAATGCCTCGCCTGAAAATGTGATGCTGCTCCAGATACGGCGATCCAGCGCTGCACGCGGCCACCGCGCCACCGAGCGTGGGGGTCTGCGCAGCTGTCGGCACAGCCAGGCCCAGGGCCCCGCCCCCGCGGCGAAGAGACGGGCAGCGGAGTGGAGAGTAGGGGGTCTGCACCCAGACCCGCCGCTGACCCGCCTGCTTGGCCTGCTTGGGCCGAGACGGGTGATGCTGCAGACGGGGCCTTCGTTTCCTCATCTGTAAAATGGGAGTCACGCCTTTCACCTCACCTAGGCGCCCTCTTCCCGGAACCCAGCCCGATTTTCATTCCGGCAGCTGTGCCTTAGCCGACCCCACCCTGGCCCTTGGGTGGGGCCGGTGGCCTAACACTTTAGCCACACTTGGCGAATGGGTTCAGGTACGGACACGTGACCTAATTCAGCCCATGAACGAATGGAGGAGAGGCATCCTGGACGTTTCTGGAAAAGAAACTTGCCACTCTAGCATCCACAAGCAACCTTCTCTCTCCCTGAGCAGGACTGAAGGAGGAGGGACAGATGGAGCTCCGGAAACAGCCATCGTGCAGTGACGAGTGGATCGCGCTTTCGAACGGCGGCCCAGGGGGAAGCGGAGCAGAGGGACACACGGGCTGTCTCTGCCGTCATCACTGAGCTGCTGGATCAAACTGGCCCTGAAGCTCATTTCTCGTCCCAACCGCCAAGACAAATAAAGCCCTTGATTATTGAGTCCGAGCTGCTGTTTGGGGGTTGTCCTCGCCCTTTCCTTCGAGGCCCGAGGACTAAGGAACCTGGTAACGAGCCATCCTGGGCATGGCCCAGAGCAGAACCTGGTAACGAGCCATCCTGGGCATGGGCCTGGAGGCGGGTGTGGGTCACTGCCCTTCTTTCACTGCGTTTGAGAAAAGAGGAAGTTTCCAGCCAACGCGGCAGACATTCGCCTTCGACAAGAGCCGGGAACGCAGAAAACTGCGACGAGGTGTCCCTTCGTTCTAAGATGCCCAGGACGAAGGCGGGCTGTAAACGAGGGCCGGAGGGCCACTGAGAAGCCGGGACCCTCCGACAACGCTGGCGCGACTATGAAAATGGGCAGACACTCTGCAGAACCACCTGGCAGTTCTTTAAAAAGTCAGACAGAGTTCTCACACGACCCAGCGATTCCGCTCCTAGGCATCCGCCTAAGAGAAGAGGTTCTCACGAAAACCCGTTCACGGCGGCACTATTCCCAACAGTCAAAAAGTGCAAACAACGCAAACGTCCATCAGCAGAGGGAGAGAGAAACAGAACACGGGGGACCATGCAGTCGAATGCTAGTCGCCTAGGGAGGAACGAGGTACTGACACCTGCTACGTGGACGAACCTTGAAAACGTGATGTCAAGTGAAAGAGACCCGTTGTAAAACATCACATGTTGTAGGATTTCATTCATAAGCAATGTCCAGAATAGGTAAATCCATAGACACCGAGTAGATGAGCGGTTGCCAGGGGCTCGGGGAGAGAAGATAATGGAAGGGTGAGTGTTATTGAACAGAAAATTTCTTTTCGGGGTGCTGGAAATGTTCTGGAATTAGACAGTGGGGTGACTGCACGATAATGTGCATATAAGAAGAATCACCAAGTCGCACACTTTAAAACGATGCGTTTTATGTTGTGTGCTTTCTATCTCGACTTTTTTTAAGTGCCAAACAGAGGGGAGTTAGGGATGATGCGCCGCCCAGACCCCGGTGCCAGGTTTTGACGAGGATGCCTGGCACTCATGGGCTCCTGATGACCGTTTTCTGCAGGCACGGATGCCTCCCATGCCGCCAGCAGAGGAAGCGCTCACAGCCCATCTAACCCACAGCACAGCCCCACGGGTGGACCCCATGACCTCACGCTGCGAGGAGAAATCAGGGTCCGCAGTTAAGACCTGGGGCCGGGCAGCGGAGGAGCCACGATGCACACGCTGGTCGCCGGAAGCCAGGACGCCAGCTTGTCCTTGTGCAGCAAACATGCTGCGTCTCCTCCCTGGGCCGCCCCATACGCCACTGCCAAACGAGGTCAAGGTCACCCAACATGGCGCAGGGACCACACCCGAGCTTGGGAGCCCCCTCGGCCCGGGGCCCACATCCTAAACAACCACCCCGGGGGTTGCTTCTCGGGGTGGTGGGGTTATAAACGCTACCTGGGGACTGCAAACAGAGCAAGGTGCAGAGAAGACAGCGGGTCCCCTGGAGCTCCTACACAGAGGGTCGATTTGGGGGGCCGGTCGCCCGGCCATCCCCGGGCACCAGGACAGGTCACGGAATCTGCAGGGCCTGGTGCAGAGTGAAATGGCCAAACGTCATTAAGAACCGAATTCACGACAGCAACAGCAAAGCTATCAAACTACGCGCGGGGTCCTTCTAGGGCCGCACGGTGTAGCCGCCCACCACGCACGCAGACACGCCGGAGCGCGCGTGCAGCCCTCAGGACTGGGATCACGCCTCGCTGTTTCACGCAAACCTGGCTTTTATGCATTTTGCCATGGACACCGTCCCACGTCAGGGAGCACACTGGCCACTCCCTTGCGGCCATGGAGGGCTGTCACCTGGAAGCCGCTGGGCCTCAACTCATCCTCTCCCGCAGACGGGCATGCGGGTCGCGCCCCGGGCTTGAACCACCACCTCATCGAGTCACTTATTAGTTCGTTCGGCAGCTATTTATGGAGCACCCGCTGTGGGCCAGGCACTGGGCTAAGAGTGGGTGCAGCGGTTACCCCGGGAGCTGACCAGAGATGGAGGTATGCTCGGGGACAAGGGGCACTGGTCAGGGAAGGCCACTCAGCCTTGGGGTCCTGGGGGAGGTGCACTCCCGGCAGAGGGAGCAGCAGATGCCAAGTGCAGGAGATGGGGACGTGCGTGCTGCGTTTGAGGGACGGTGCGGAGGGCAGTCATGCCAGAGAGAGTGAGGGGGCCGCCGGGGTGAGGCCGGGTCACTGGGGGCCTCGGCGGCAGCTTGGATCGTGTCCTAGGTGTGACAGGAGGCTTCAGCGGAGGGGAGTGGCCAGAATTCTGTGATGAGGGGCCACTGGGGCAAAGATAATTGCTGCGGCCAAGTCTTTAACTGCAAAACCCGAGAGACTACGTGGGTCTTGTCCAGACAGGATGATTCAATTCGGGGGCGCGGCGTGAAGCGGCGACCAGCCACTGGAACGGCTCAGGTACCAGTATGCCCGCTGCAGCCTCCACGCCAGCACGGCTTTGCGCCCCGGGGGGGTCGTGACAGCAACGAGACAGGCCCTGGCTCTCGTGGGGCCCCAGGAAGAAAGGTCCCCGCAGATCAGCCCCGAAGTGAGGGGCTACGCATGGTGTCAGTGTGATGACACGTGGCAGGAAGG
>NW_011888943.1:409795-412515 GCF_000151845.1 Pteropus vampyrus | reverse complement strand
CTGCCATGGCCCCTTGTCCCTGGTCTCTTCCACCCGAGGAGGCTGCCAATTAGACCCTTCCTAGCCTCGCCGGAAGCTCCTTCCAGGATGGCTGCTGTGGCTTCTCAGAAATGTCTTCCTCCCTACGAAGGCCAGACAGGAAGAGACAGCCTTCATCCAGTCCGCCTGCCTCTTCCTCCATGCTCAGGGACGTGGAAGCAGCCATCGTCCCGACTGGGCTGTGCTGACCCTCAGGATACGACACCAGCACACACGACGTGGTGAGGCCAGGAGGGAACACGTCTTAGCTGCTGCTGACACTCCGACCCGAGGGCCTGCGGCCCGCGGCCCGCTGTCTGTCCTTGCAGACGGTTTTGTTGGAACGCAGCCACGTGCGTTCGTCCACACACGGTCTGTCATGACGGCAGTCGAGGAGCTGACAGAACGTCCGACCCACGCAGCCTAAACCATTTACTACCTGGTGCTGGACGGGAGAAGTTCACTGACCTCCTCTCTACCCATCTCCACTCCACGTACTTCCAGCCTTGTAAAGGAAACCACCCGTGTCCCACGAGATAAGGCACCCTATTGTCATCGTTTGCCAGTGGAAGTATTCCCGATATTGAGTTGGTGTTATTGGTTCTCAACAAAGATAAAACAGCCATTTCTGAGCGTTTGCTCTGACCTGAGGCTGGGCTGACTCTGTTCCGTGGGCAGGACTTTTGATCTTGCATTTACAGATGGGGAAGGTGAGGTCGCAGGCCGGAAGCCATCCATTCGGGATCCACTGCCAGGGAGGGAGGGGCCGGAGGGCACGCCCCGGACCGGCTGACAGAGCCTGCGCACTTGACGCCAAACCATCACGAGCCCAGGTGGGCGTCAGGGAAAACGAGGAAGGGAGAGATCTCTGGGCTTGGATGGGCCGCCTCCCGGGCCTCACAGGCAGGACGGCTACCCTGAGGCGCATGGAGCAAGGCCTTCCAAGAGGTGAGCCAGGTGGGCGGCGGTGTAGGTGCAGGCCTGGGAAGGACACGGGACTCCGAGTTGAGGACAGGGACCTGTGGCATGAGCAGAATCAGCAGGCCCAGCTCAGGAGGCCCCCAGGGGCAGGCACGGAGCACAAATGGAGCCTCTTGGGAAAGGAGGGGACGTAACCCACCCACAGACAGGGCGGCATCTCGGTTTTCTTGTGGCGTCTTTGTTTTCCAGGCCCAAGGCCATTGGCTGCCCCCAGGAGGCCCACAGCATAAGAATGTTCCTCACTAATTGTGCAAAACACATTAATTCTAGCCACTTCTCTTGATGGAGCAAGGCCCAAGTGACAAGCGAGACCAGTTAACGCTCGTGACATCTGCCTGGCCACAGTTACCCAACCACGCCGGCCATCACTGTCCGCCCAGCCCTGGGAGGACCGATCCCAGCCTCCGGGTCACCGAGGCCTCTTCTCTTCTCTGTTGCTCGGGCTTCTGGACAACAGGATGTGCAGTGATCACGAGGCACGGGCCCCGTGGAGCCAGCTGAGCTGGGGGCGGGTGGCTCACCAGCCTCGGCTTACGGGCTTGGCCTCCACGGCCACCCTGGGCGAATGGTCCATCCCCAGCCCGGCCCCAGCTGCTGCAGCAAGAGCATCACACTTGGACAGCGTATGCCCTCGACCCCTTAAATGCCCTGCAATCCCATCAGTCCCACCTGGATGATCAAGATAAAGGAACACGGCTCTCGCCCCTGAAGAGAGGAGCCTGCGGCTCTTAGCACATGGACACGCAGAACTCGAGTGTGTCCGACTCAGGAGGCGGAGATGGGCTGGACAAGGGAGAAGGGGGCCTCCTGGTCTGGGAGCTCAGGGGATGTCGGGCAGCAGCTGGAGGCCCACCAGGAGGAGGTGTGAGATGGGGAAATGAGGCTGCCAGGTCATCTTCTGGGATCGGAGCCTCCAAATTATTTCTTCTGTGGAACCAGGAAGATGAGCAGGGCCCTGCCAACTAGGACAAGATGGTGGAGTCTCATCTTGGGAGCAAATGACCAGGTGCTTTGATGTCTGCAAGGATGAAAGACCACTCCAGCCCAGAGTGGTCTTCAGCTGCCCGTGGCCAGCCTGGCAGGCGGCCGGGGACACCGAGCGTATTGATCTGGGGAGCTGCAGGAAGCCCTCCTGAGCTGTCCTCGGAACTCAGAGCTCGTCCTCACGGCCTCACCCCTGACCCAGCAACTGGTCCCTTCACACTCTGCCTCCTCCTACAGGAACGTAAGCAGCGTGACAGCAAAAGCCTTGTTCTGTTCCAGCCATAGCCCCAGTGCCTAAACAGTCTCTGACACACCGTGGGAACATGCAAATGCTGTTGACCGAATAAATGTCCTTCCAACAGGCGAAGAGGCTGTTGACTGTAGGAAGCTGGTTTTAGCAGCCAGGTGCTGGGACAGGGAGAATTCAGCATCACTCCCCAGTCTGGGATGCAGGGCCCAGGGCCGACCTGTCCGTCAAGCATGGTGCCCAGGCCCACGGTACTTTTAGGGGCCTATGAAAATGTTTTAATATCTCTTAACATCGAAAGACAAAACATGAACTATTTAGGGTCGGAGACAATGTTTCAGTTTTTAATCGAGCCGGGATTATATTCGTCTTTGTGCCAACACTGTTCACAAATCACAAATTTAATATTTTTTTGGAGGGAGGAGCCCGTGTAAGTGAGATGCAGCCCCGGCCACTTCTGAGGTGCAGCCTCCTTCCATCAGAGCCGAGG
>NW_011888943.1:398752-408360 GCF_000151845.1 Pteropus vampyrus | reverse complement strand
GCTAATGCTGGCAGAAGGTCCTGGAGCAGGGACCAGGATGTCACGCAGTACGTGGGCACCAGGCTGCCCAGCAAACACACCCTGGAGTCCACAGACCTCCCAGCGGGCCCCGCTGGTCTTTCACCAGTGTAGACATCTAACAGGAAAAAGTTTAGACCCAGAACCTGAAGGGTGCCAGACAGCCCAGTACCATATTATTAATGGTGTACCCCAAAAAACCCAGGGCACGGCATGAGGCCAGACTGTTATCATGGGCCAGGCCCCAAGCTACCCAAGGAGCTTGTGAGAGAAAGCAGGTTCCTGGGCCCACCCCGGGACTCATCCATCCGTGGGTCTGGGATACAGCCCAGGACAACACACGCTCACCGCGCCTCCCTGGGGATTCGATGGACGCCGTGCCGAAGGACCACTGTGGCAGGGAAAGAGATCTTCACAGCCAAGAGCCCAAGGTCTCAGAAACGCTGGGCTCACTCGCTCCTTACCTCATCCCCGAAAGGTCCAAAAAGTTACACGCCTAACTGGCCAGCTGGTAAACTTCTCCCCTTCCCTGACCCAGGCGACCACACCAACAGGCATGCAGAGCACCTGGACGGGCCGGGTGCCCAGTCCCCAGTGCTCACTGGGAGGGGAGAGGATGGGCCCCGAGTCAGGGGTACAGCGTCTAAGCCTTGTCCTGACTCTAGGGAGCATCTTGCGAGCACTAGGCTACACTCCCCACGACGGAGGGGGGTCCCCAGGCAGCTGCCCGAATGTGGAGCTGTCACCTCTCGGGGGCCTCGGTTTCCTCACCTGTACCATGGGATGGTAATGACAGCATCTAGCTCACCGGGTAATGGCGAGGATTGCAGGGGACAGTGACACAAAGCACTTAATTTGTGCTGAGCAAAGGAGCTACCACATGTTGGGCAATTAAGCTCTTCACTTGCATGAGCTCATCTAATCCTTCGCAACCACCCTGGGAGGTGGAAACTATTATTAACCCCATTTTCCAGATGAGGGACATTGTGTGACTCACCCTGGCTCACGTGGCTCGAAACAGCAGAGCTGGGATTTGAACCTGGGGAGTCTGACTGGCTCCTGAGCCCACGCTCTACCCATCAGGCTCTGCCGCTTCAGTAAGTGCTGAGCCTTATCCACAGCCTGGGGTCGGGGCAGAAGCCGGAGGCAAAGGGGCACAAAGCCCCTGACTTTTGGGGAGAAAGATGATGGCGAACCTGACCCTAGAGTGTCACTTAAGAGAAAACCCAAATCTGGGTCACCTGAGCCACGGCAGCACAGGCTCCACCGGGGTCAAATCCAAGGACATGGTCACTCTAAAGAAAAGAGTCAAGTTTGCCTTAGCCTCAGTTCTACCTCAGCCCCGGGAAGCTACACAAGGGCTTTGAAGGACAAAGAAGAGTAGAATGATTCTATTGCCAAAGAAGTTCGGCATCCCTCTGTGCCATATTCCCCGACAGGAGATTCGCAATGGGCATCAGCAAAATAAAAGCCCTGATAAGTTCTGCAGATATGGGTTTTGTTTATCCACCGGCTTTCTCAGTGACTGATCGTGATCTCTTTCTCTTTGCCCTGGGACGCCCACTGACACGTCACAGAACGCAGTGTGAGAAATGCTGGTATATAGCAGGGTTGCAAACTCGTTCTATAAATAATATTTTGAACAATAATAAATATTTTCAGCTTTATGGGCCCTAGAGTTTCTGTGAACACTACTTAACTTTGCTCTTATACATGAAAACGGGCCTAGACAATACATCAACCAACGGGTGTGGCTGTGTGCTAAGACGCTGATGTGGGAATTGCATATAATTTTATATGTCACAAAATATTCTTTTGATTTTTCTCGACGATTTCAAATGTGAAATTTAAAATGTGAAAACTATTCTTAGCTCACAGGCCACACCAAAAAAGTCTGCGTGCTGAATTTGGTCCACCGGGCATAGTTTGTCAGCCCAGTATAAAACAATGGAAAAATCCAGCACCTTTGAGGACCCCCTTTAAGTGTCAGGGGGCGTGGGCAGCGGGGAAGAGGAATGGGGAGGTTGGGGACCATGAGTAGAAAGAAGACCGGCCTGGAAACGAGACAAGCGTGGTCCTGAACTCTGTGGTCCCCTTGCATATGGCTCATGGCTTGGGTGACTAATTTCTGAAGTTTGGGGAGCAATGCAGGAGAAGGTTACAACGTTCAGCTGCGTTGTCTGAATCGACTCGGCAAAACCCAGCATTAACCACAGTAAAAACTAAAAGCTGAGAACTGGTCTGCAGCTCAGAGCGCAAAGGGCCAAACGTCCCTAAAATGTAAAGAAAAAAACGTAAAGAGGAGAGAGAACCACACGCGATCGAACGATGGGCAGAGGGCGCCAGGAGACGGAGCTCAGGGAAGGCACGCGAAGGGCTCAGCCTCGCACCTGACAGAGGGAGGCAAAGAGGCGTGACAGGATCCCGTTCAGTTTGTCATCGATAGGGTCGGCAAAGAGTTTGAGAACCTATGTGGATGAAGACGGGCGATCAGGAGCCCTCACGGGTCGCTGGCCGGGCGCGAATGGAATGGCCTCGAAGGAGGGCAAGTTAAGAATATCGATGAAAACCACAAAAACAGTGTCACCAGCTGGCATTTCTCCTGGAGCTACAGGCTCTTGAGTGGACAAGGACGTGTGCACTGAGGTTTTCCATGGTAGCCGTGTTTCTAAGAGCAGAAGACGGGAGAACACCCGGCTGTCCATCCCGGGGGGACTGGGTAAGTCACTCTCGGTGGCAACAATGACACTAGCAACAACAACAATAACAGCGGCTCTCATTTAGGACCTTGGGCCAGGTCCTGTTCTCAGCCTTGGGACTCAAAGCCTGGCCCAGGGACCAGCAGCCTCTGGACGGCCTGGGGCCGCCTGGAAATGCAGATGCTGAGGCTCCGCCCCAGACTGGGTGAATCAGAATCCGCCTTCTAATAAGACGGCTGGGCGGGTTCCTATGTGGGTTAAGGCACCATTTGTAAACTGGTCCCGTATTAACTCCTTTCATCTCAACAACCCGATGACCCAGGCCCTCATGACCGCGTACGGGAGACAGGAACTGAGGCTCTGAAGTGAGCGAGTGGCGGAGGCTCGCTCACCGCACGCGCACACACACGCGACCGCTTTCAATGGCAAACGGACCAGCCTCAACATAAGCTGTCAGGTGAGAAAAGGCAAGGTGACGAAATGACAGCTAGACTCTGCCACTATCTGCGGGAGAAAAGCGAGGAAGGAAAGTGGAGGCTTAAACACCCAGAGCGCATCTCTGAAAAGATGTCCAATAACAGGAAAACGGCAGCTGCCTCTGGGAGGCGGGGCTCGGCTGCCGGGGGGACAGACGACGGTGGGGAGGACGGCGGGGGGAGGACGACGGGGGGAGGATCTCCGCTGCACACGTCTGTAACTTTTGAGTTTTGAGCCATGGGCGTGTATTACCTGTCTTAAAATAAGCGCTTTTTATTTTTTCCTAAGACCGGGATAGGAAGAAGCTGCACACTCTCAAACTACCTACCTCCACTTAATAAGAAATACACTTTGGGGAAGGAGAAGCTGGCACAGTCGGGCCCACCCTATTCCCCCACTCATATTCCTGTCTGCCCTTCTCACAGGACTGAAGCCAACCAGGTTACCTGTGGGGGTGGCCTGAAAGGTGCCGGGGGAGGGGCAGGTGAACAGCGGATTCTCCAAGTACTTGGGACTCAGAACCACACTCAGGGTTTCTTGGAAGGGGCTTAATGCCCTGCACCAGTGCAGCCCTTAGCCAGGGCGAACTACAACCTGCAGGGGACATTTAGCAACATCTGGAGACGTTTGGGGGACATTACGACTAGGAGATGCTACCAGCATTTGGTGGGAAGCAAACAGGGATGCTGTGGATACCCTACAATGCACAGGACACCCCAGGATGCCGTGTCCTGAGGCCGAGGAGCCTGCGTCAGCACGTCTCTGACTGCTGTGTGTCTAGGCACCACCTGGGGCTCCCCTTCAAGTGCGGGTTCTCATGCAGCAGCCGGGGTGGGCCACAGATTCCGCATCCCTAGCCCAGCTGGGGTGGGACCACAGGGGCCTGCTGTGCGATCGCCTCTTGCAAAAGGGCTAGGGGCTGCTTTGGGTTGGGATCAAAAGGCTGGACAGTGAGGCCTGGTTGCAGAGGGACAGAGAAGTGTACTCTTGATGGGAACGAGCACGTACGCTGCTGAGATCCCACGTGAGTTCAGAAGCACAGGCTGCGTCAGAACTAGCTGGGGAAGGGGCCGATACTTACCATCTAGGGTCTCCACGGACAGCTGCAGGCCCAGGTTGTGCCGTGGGTTGACCACCCAGTGGTTGCTGGTGGCCGTGATGTCGAACACCAGCCAGCCCTCCTCGGAGGCCCAGAGGGTACGGCTGTCAAGCAGGAACAGGTCTGACTCCCTGCAAGAGAGGAAGAGAGATGCAGGCTCAGGTCGGCAGCTCACAGCGCAGTCGCCCAGTCACCCGGCTAGCCGCTGACGGAGAGAAGGACAGTGGCGGGCGAGGGAGGCGGGACGAGGTCCAGCAGCACCCCAGAAGTGGGTGCGTCAGACCTCGATCCAGGCACAGAGACCTCTTGGCGGCTGTGGTGGGGCAAGAGCACAGGACAGGCGGAAAGAGATACAGACAGGGGACGCGGCGCTGCTACGAGGCACAGTTGCTCTTCAGATTTGTTAGGGGGACAGAGTCCAGGAAGGCAGGAGTCACACAGCCTCCGTGCCGCCGGCTGTCTCAGGGAACAGCAGTTCACATCTGCTCGATTCCTCACCGTTCGCCAGGCCCGGTCCCGAGTGTTCTGCACACATGATCTCATTCCAGTCTCACAACCCGAGTTGTAAGGACATTGCCACCTCCCCTGCATACATGGAAGAAGCACAGCTTGCCGCAGGTCATTTAACCAGGAAGTTGCCAAGTTAGGGCTTGAGCCAGGCAACTGGGCACCAGCGCGGAAACTCTCCATTCCCAGGCTGCAGCATGAGCCCGCCAGGTGTCAGGAGGTGGACTCCCAGGCTGACGTCGTTGACAGAGGAAGCCCTTTACTGCTCTCTCCCCCAGATTCTGCAGGAGCCAAATGGGTAAAACCACACTGACCTTGTAGTGGATGGAAGAGGGATGGACGGTGGATGGATGGATGGATGGGATGATGGGTGGGTAGGTGGATGGATTTTTACATGTCTAGATAGTAGAATTCTAGTATATGAGGTATCATAATGTCTTTCACACTTTTAATGATAAGGATTCAAAGTTTCCCTATTTTGAGTCCTTCAGTAGTCAACTTAAAATATTTGAGTCCGTACGTTGTGCCAGGTCCTGGGGTACAGTGACGAACAGCACCCAACCGGCTCCTGCTCCTGGGTATTGACAATCTCTACCATACCTGGGGCGATCTAATGTTTTGGGGAATGAAGGTGAATTCTCTCCATCAGGCATAGCAAGTATTTATTGAGCACTTACTGTGTGCCAGGCCCTGGGTTGAAATGCTTGGCCAGGACCATGTCACCGAGTCCTTACAATCACTCTACGAGGTGGACAGTATTACCTGCGCCATTGCCATCGTGCAGCTCTCAGAGCTGATGCTCAGAAAGGCAGAGCTGTTGCCAGGGTTACACGGCTAGGCCACAGTTGAGGCAGGACTAGAACCCGGCCAGGTCACCTGCAAGCCCAAGCTTACGACCACACGTGAAGACGGTTCTTCTGGACACCACCTTTGCTGGGCTGTAGCTGCCACCACTTCAGAGCCTTTGGCAAACTAAACTCATTGTAACAGAGCCCACTAAGCCACCGGCTGGAGCTGAGGAGCAAATGTCTTTAGATGAGGCGCACGTCCCCTATTGGCCCCGTCCCCAACTTTTCCTTCTAAAACCATTGCCAATCATGCTCATCGATCTTTCCTGTGTGGCCTGCAGATCTGCAAGTTCGTAAGGTCGACCAAATCATACTTGTTGCGTGCCATGACACATTAGACATTGACCAGGCACATTAATACGTATAAGACACCTGAGAGGCATGCAGGAACTAAGTCGGTCGTCTCAGCCAGTGTCTCAAATTTGCTCTAACTCCGAACCCACTGAAAGTGTGTAGAGGGATTAACAAGTCAGTCAGAGAAGGCTGTGCAGGGATGGAGAACCAGGCTCAGAAACAGACAGGAGCCAAGGCAGGGGTGACGGGGAGGCTGTCTCATCGCACTTGTCGAAGGAATGAACTTGAGCACATTCCCCTCTGCATCTCCATCCAAAAGTCTGGGGGCAGAGAATCTGGCTGGCCTAGTCAGTGCACGTCCAGCCCTTGGCCATGGGGGTCAGGGCACTCCACGGTGATGGACAGCACCGCCGAGACCACAAGAAGGAAACGGGTTATCCCCACCCCAGGTCCCCCAAAACCCCCCTTCTTAAGTAATAGTCAACAACTGCCAGAACTACATTCAGAAAATGCTTAATTATATCATGCAACGCATATGAATAGAATCTGACTTTTGATCTTAGGACCAACGAAACATAGCCACAATATAAGACAGTATGTTGTCCCCTAGCCAGGCAAACTGCAGTCCCTTATGATCTGTAAGAAACTTCCCTCTCTAATAAAGAGAGATTATAGAAGCTAAGAAGTCTTTTTAGAGCCACAAAGGATTTTGAAGACCCTGAGTTTGACTCTCGAACAACGAGATGGCCTTCCCTGACCTGTTCTCCTCTCCCTGCTCCCAGGGCCCTTCCAGAAGCAATTTCAGAACTGGCATGGGGGCCGTCCTCACAGATTTCAAACTTGCAAACAAGAATGTCCTGCTGCCTTCATCTCCAGTTTGCCTCGATGACTTTCCTGGCTACGGAGAGCCACCGAGATGAAGCCGCCAGCTGTTTTTGACAATTCGCTGAGAGAAGAAACACCACTCTGAACCAAAACAATTCCTCTACTGAGTCAGGCTCCCATGGCCCCTGTCGGAACATCCACACCACAGCACAGAAGTCACAAACCTGGGTGGTGACTTCGCTGGAAAATCGTAACTTGTTGGAAAATGTGACCAGAGATCTGGTTAGGCCTTTAAAACAATGAATAGTGACTTGGGGAACAAAATTAGGCCTTTGATGAGTGAAGGCCTTGCCAAACGATACTAAGCATTCCCTCATTACAGGCTGTGACACCGAGGGCCAGATGTTACAGGCTAGCGTTGACTCATCCATGAATCAACGTGAATGCACCAGCTCCCCTCCTCCAAGCCACAGTCTGCACTTTGTTCCAGGCACGTCTGGAAGAGCTGAACCTGCACTGGAAGGCATCGGGACAGGAGAGCAAGGTGCTAACGCGGGCTCTGCTTTCAGACGGAAGGCCCAGACGGACGCTTGGCCCGCGTGAAGAGGACAATGAGAAAGTGCTCCCCGGCCAAGTCCAGGCTGACAGGCGGGTGAGTGGGAATTTCTAGCTGCCACCTGGGGTATCTTATTAGAACACAATGGTTCCCACAACCAGGAGGAACTGAACAAGCCCTTCGTGACATTTTATTTACCTTGAACATACCAGCCTCCCTGACCCAGCCCAGGTGACGGCAGAGCTGGGAAAATCTCGGGGCGAAGGGCCCCTAGGACATGAAGTGCATCCTTTCATCTTCCCCAGAGCTGAAAATCTAGGGGCTTTCCTTGTGCCAGCTCCCCGGATCTCCCCAACAGCGAGACGGTCGTTCCCATTTTATAGAGGAGCAAAGTGACGTTCAGAGGTGAAGTCAACTGTCCACACGGATAGCCCTTGCAAGGGACAGAACAGGACGCGGCGTGGGAAGTCTGACCCGAGAACTTCCGCGCTTAAGCCCTGTCACCTCCTCCACCCATCCTCTCACTAAGGGACAAGGGACACAGGAAGTGGTTGAATGCCGCACAGTGGATTTGACTGTCACAACACTGCGTGGGGCGGAGAAAATTCTAGATGGGGACGAGATCTAGGTAGTAAGGAATGCAGAAGCTAAGCAGCTCAAGACGGCTAACTCCTGAGCCTCCGTGAAGTGGGGGTAACGCCACCTTCTCCAGGGACTGGGGAGGACCAGGGGCAACTGGGGGAGGATGGCTGTTAGCGGGTGTGGGTTCCCTCTTTGGGTGATGAAAATATTGTAACATTGAATCGTGGTATTTGTCACACAACTCTGAATATACTAAAGAAAACCCAAAAAACAAAAAACTCCACTGAACTGTATACACTTTACAAGGGTGAATTATATGATACGTGAATTATGTCTCAATAAATCTATTTCTTAAATGGATACAGTCAACATAAGCCCCAAACACAGAGCACGAATGAGGTCATTACACTAATAATGTTTTTAAGGTTTACACGCCTGTCCGTGAAAAGCCAACACGCCCGTACTCCAGCGTGTCAGCCACGGCTCACTCTGAAGTACGCTGCTCCCCCCTCCACCCCCCACGCACATCAATGCTGTTCCAACTTAGCAAGCGCAGATCCTACAAGAGGCGAGATCCTTTTGGGGACTACTGGGTCTGGGGGACCAACCTGGGTGAGGTGGGTGGCCTCTCCCGCCCTGTAGGGTGTGGACGGTTTAGCCCCCTCCTCCCAGCTCAGAGAGGCAGCAGATGCGGGGGACGAACTTGGCGTTCCTGTCCCCTTCTCATGCTGCTCTTGATGAAAGAAACAGCGGTAAGACCCAGAAGGTCAACGTCTCCCCTCCCGAAACCCGGGTTCTCCCAAAGCCCTGCTCTCTGGGGCATGAACCTCTGGTAACCCCAACTCCTAGGCGAGGAGGGGTGTTAACATTGAACCACCAGCCCCCGGGTACAGTGTTGCTGGGGCTTGTGGGCTTCTCCTCCCACGGACGACCATGAGGACTCGGGAAATCTAACCCGCAGGGAGAAGCCGGAGGAGCTGCACGCACTCCCAGAGCCGGTTTCCCGCCAGCGTCTCTCAGCCCACCTTCCCCTGGAAAGTTCTACCACGATGGAAAAGTGGGTATTTTAAATCCTCCGACGTGGGAAGGTGGAAAGTCTTTTCTCTGCCCTCTGGCTCCTTGGAGACTATTTAGAGACCGTGATCTCATGGGCCTTCACCCACGACCCACTCCAGGGGCAGCAAGAACCCCATGTGGGGCGCAGGGTGCCACCCGCCGACCGTGGCCTCAGAGACATTTATTTACACTCTGCACACACGGTGGCTCCAGGGAATCCAGCCCTGAAGCTGGCAAAACGGGGCCGAGAAGTGAAGTCTGGGGCTTTGTCCGGCCCTGGGCACGTCCGGCAGGAGCAAGAGCCACAGGAAACGCAGACGCTGACTGGGCCACCCCGCGCCCGCTGCCTCCGCACCTGGACAGTCCGTGTCCAGTCCCAGGCCACAGTTTCACCCTCCTTTTCTCCTACCCTGCGAGACCGTGGGGCGACGCCTCCTTCGTCCTGCCGGAGGGTCCCAGCAGCCCAGGTCTTAGCAGCCAGAGAGGACCGTGGAGACCTACTCCAGCTGCTTTTCAGCCCGGAAGACCAGAGTTTCTGCCTTGTGCACATGTGCTGGTCCCCGTCTCGGGCCTCGGTCTAGGTGGGTGGGATGCAAACACGCTTGTCGCCACAGCCTCAGACCCAGCCCATCGCTTTCAGGAGCGGA
>NW_011888943.1:394548-397517 GCF_000151845.1 Pteropus vampyrus | reverse complement strand
GCTGGTCCCCGTCTCGGGCCTCGGTCTAGGTGGGTGGGATGCAAACACGCTTGTCGCCACAGCCTCAGACCCAGCCCATCGCTTTCAGGAGCGGACGTAGCTGGGGTTTGGAAGGGCCACATTCGGAGTCGCCCAAGGTCACTCCAGGAGGCGTGACTGGTGCTGGAGGCCTCGGCATCCCAACCCTGTGTCTTGGGCACCTGCTGTGTGCCAGTTTTTGAGTGACATTTTCCCACCTAATCCTTCCTCTTCCAAGTCTACGGCCACGCCACCCCGAACGTGCCCGATCCCGTCTGATCTCAGAAGCTAAGCAGGGTCGGGCCTGGTTAGTACTTGGATGGCAGACCACCCAGGAAGACCAGGTGCCGTAGGCGTAAAAAATAAATAAAAAATAAAGGATTGTAAGCTGACAAGGTCCTTGCAATCTGTGAGGTCAACCAAGGGTTGCTTTGCCTAAAAAAATAAATAAATAAAAATTAAAAATAAATAAATAAATAAATAATCCTTCCTCTTCCAACGAGGTGCATACACTCATGACCCCCACTTTACAGATTAAACAACTGAGATGCAGAGGAGTTAAAGAAGCATCCTTAGCTAGTGAGTGGCAGGCCCCAGACGGGAGGTGACATGAGGCACACGGAGCTGTCACCTCGGGGCCCCCAGCCAGAAATTGCTGCCAGGGGTTAGAGGAAGAGAAGAGAATCAAGGACAGAATGTGTCTGGCCCGGTACCAAGTGGCCTCCCCGTCAGGGAGGGACATGAACTTCAGGTTCTGCGGTTGGCAGAATAACACCCACCGAGATGTCCATGCCCTAATCCCCAGAACCTGTGAATTCGCTGCCTTCCAAGGCAAACGCACTCGGACTTGGCAGACGTGATAGTTAAGGCTCCTGCGGTGGAAGATGACCCTGGATTAGCCAGGTGGGCCCAACGTGGTTGCAAGGGTTGTATGACCGAGACGGGGAGACGGGAGAGTCGGGGAAGGAGACGTGACGGCTGCCAGACGGCCACGGGCCAAGGAGGGCGGGCGCCTCCCGAAGCTGGAGAGACAAGGAAACAGCTTCTCCTCCGGAAACTCCAGAAGGAGCCGGCCCTGGGGACACCCCGATGTGTGTCTGGCAAGATCCATTTAGGACTTCTGACCTCCACGACCGTAAGACTGTCCGTGCGTGCTATCCCGCACACTAAGTGTGTGGTCATTTGCCACAGCGGTCCTAGGAACTGGCTGATCCACTCCTTGAAGGGCGCCCTGAACGCCCCCCGAGTCTCAGGTGCCCTGCCAGGAGCCAGATGTACAATGGCAGCCGGGGACGGAGCTCTGGCTCCAGAGGCTGTGGGCGCATCACACGGGGAGGGTCGTTCGACCCTGACGGGGACGCGGGAGGGAGAGGAAGGCGTCCTCTGGGCCAGCAGACGAAGGAAAGGACTGGACTGGGGGGCGAGGGTGCTCTGGGAGGTCGAGCCTTGGGAAGCGTCTCCCCAGGGAGACCAGAGGGACGAGCAGGGAGGGCTAAGGCGGCCAGGAGGGCAGGAGGGGCATTCTGGCAGAGGGAACGAAGTAAGCAAAGTGTGACGAGCGAGGCTGACAAGGACAGTGTGCAGGTGCCCGGAGAGTGTGGAGGTGAGTGGCGGCTGGAGCCTGCGAGGCCTCTGGCCACTGGAAGGTCTGATCCTCAGAGAACTGGGAGGTGGGAACAGTGGGCTTCGCGGACGCCCTCCCTCACCCCACTCTGTCCCTCAGCTTCCCCTCACCCTCACCCTCACCCTCACCCTGCGGCCCCTTGGGAAACGGCGGGCCAGACGCTGTAAAACCCTGCGTGTCGTGAACGGCCACTGGGCCTGGAGGACAGTCCTCAGAAGACAGAGAGCCAGAGAGGCCGCGACGGAGACGCCAGAGCCTCCCCGGGCTGACGCGATGTCATGGAGAAGGGCAGGCACGGTGCTCGGAGGATGAGTCAGGCTGGGAGGCCAGCTCCACGCACCTGGAGTCAGACCAGCCAGCAAACAGCGGCCCTGCAGGGAGGCCGGGAAGGGGATCAAAGGAGACGGAGGAAGTCGGGTGTGGCAGCTGCGAGCGCCCCTCCTGAGCCCCGGGCTGGGGAGGGCCCGGCCCAGGTCCCAGCGCCCCACCTCGGGCTTCAGGGAATGCCCAACTGTCCCAGGCGTCCCAGGGTGGGAAGGTGAAGTCAGGGAGGTCCAAGGCTTTTTTTAAACACACTTTAAGACTGTGCATATCCAGGAAGACTAAATTAAGTCATTTGGGAGAAAGGTGGAAAAATACACAAAGAAGCATGGTCTCCTCCCACAGCCGGAGCACGAGTCACCAGCCCTCGGCTTCCCCACCCCATGACCATGTCTGTCTGTCTCCCTCCTCCCTTCCCTTGCCCGCCACCCCGGCATTCACAGGAGGGTCAAGTGCACTCCTGTCCGGAGCCCAGGAGGTCTGTGTGCCAAGTCAGGAAGCAAGTCAGCAGTCATTAAGGTCTGGGCCTCAGTTTCCCCATCTGCAAGATGAAGGGTCTGCAGTTTATCAAGGTCTTGAAAACTGCCTCCCATTAATAGGAATCCAAGAGAGGAAAACGAGAAGGTCAAAATCAAAAAGGCTCTGTACTTGAAGAAGGTTGAGAAGCACCCCATGATCACTGCCCCTCAGAGATTTCATAATGCGCATTGGCTCTTTAAAGGCTCTGAGAAGTCCTGCTGTAAAGAAATGTCAACTCTGGCAACGGCATGTGATAGAAGCTGTCATACTTGTGTGTACCCCTGGGTCACCGGGGCGGGAATGAAGACGGAGAAGCGTGGCTAGAAGCGGAAGCTCCCCCCGCCCATCAGAGACGCACCTACCAGCGAGAGAAAACCGTCAGGAGGTCTGAGGGGCGCACGGGACCCTCTCTGTGCTGAGGGCCTCAGGGAGGCCCGTGGTCCACGCCTCGGGTGCGCAGGGTGTAAGCATCACAACACAAGGCTTT
>NW_011888943.1:390278-392288 GCF_000151845.1 Pteropus vampyrus | reverse complement strand
TGCTGGGGGCCACACTGATCCCCGACAGTCCTGCTAGGTGGGTACTCTCATCTTCCACTGTACTTCGGTGACACACTCCCTCCCCGCCCCCCGACCTCCCGCCAGAAGCAGACTGTGAGTCAAGAACTTGAATGCCGGCAGTTTGTGTGAGAGGTGACCCCAGGAACCACCTGGAAGGAGGCAGGGCTGGAAAAAAGCCAGAACACGATGCTGTGGGCATCTGGGCTCACCCCCACCGGTCCCCCAAGGGGCATGAACACAGCCGAGCCTGCCGCTTCCCCGGGTGTGAGGACGTCCGCACAGGGCAGTAACCCCATAACCCCACCCAAGACGGCCTGTGGGGTGGTGCCTGCGAGAGACGGCAATGAAGACGGAGGAGGGGCGGTCCCGAGAGCTCGCTGCCCGGGAATCACGGCTCTGGGCCTCACGGACTTTTCCCCTGGGAACTTAGGGCCTGTGCACGTGTAACATCAAACGGTAGAAGGATCCGAGCTTTCCCAGGACCTCCATTTCCTTTCCTGTGACAACGGCAGGTGTCTCCAGGGGCTCCCCGTTCTGACTCAGTCCTGATGGCAAACAAGACTCATAAACCACTCCCCACGCCTGGGGGCCCAACCTCAAAATGAAGGTCGAGCCCAGATCCTTAACCCACACGTCAAGGGGGAAAAGAAGCTTGCTTGCAGACCCAAGTGTCCCCTTTAAAGAGTCTCCAACTGGACCCCGAGGAAGAGTCATAGCAAAGATCCTCTCCCGTAAAAGGCCCTTATAGTCCGGTTTTACTCATGAAGCTCTACTGTTCAGGGCTCTGGGACCCATGGAAGCCTGGGATGTTTTCGGGGATGAAGAGCGGTGAGCAGGGTGGCCGGGAAGGCGGGGCGCAGACAAGACGGTGGGGCACGCCAGTGCCAGCAGCCTCCCTGGCGCTCGTGCACAGGTGCAGCATCTCCGACGCTTCGACCCGGCTCCATGGCCCCGGTGCGTGTCCCCTTGCAGGTGTCAGCACCCGCTTCGCCTGGGAGCATCCAGGGCAGAAGTGCCTGGGGACCGACACCCCACCCCCCACTCCAGCGCTTCTAAACCAGGGGCGATTCTACTCCCCAAGGGACATTTGACAATGTCTGGAGACAGTTTGGGTTGTCAACACTTGGCGGTATCATCTCATGAGTGGAGGCTCGGGCTGCCATGACACACCATACGCTCCCCAGATGGCCCCCCAACGTAGAATGACCTGCCCCAAACGTCAGTAGTGCCGAGGCTGAGAACCCTGCCTTAAATGCTGATGGACATGGAGCCATAAAACTTCAGCTCCTTGGCCCTCATCTGGGGCAAGGGGTGCAACTCTGTCTCCAAACGCCCCTGAAAGAGGAAGGTGCCTACGCCACCTTCGCGGGACTCTGCGAGGCACGGCCCCTTGGTCTGGCTGCCGCCTTTCCAGACACAGTTTCCCAAGCTCCTGCATTTTCTAGAAACATCTTCTAGTCATTCCCTTTCACACACGACCCTTGTCTCAGGGTCATCTTCAGGGAGACAAGGGCGGAGAGCAGGGGCAGCAGGCTTCCCTCGACGTTGACGTTGCCCGGCGAGCAGGGGCTGCCTCTAAGGATTTGGGCCAAGTCCAGGTGTGGCGGGAAGGAGGGCCGCCTGCCGTTCGCTAGCAGTGCCTGCCTCGGGTCCCCTGGGGGGAGCGGCAGCACGCATCCTGGAATGCAGGCCAGCCGTCGACCTTCCTCCCTCCATTCCTGGATAGGCAAAGTGGAAAGCTATGGGCATCATGGAGAAAATAAAAGAAAATGGCACCGACGGTAGGAAGAACCAGTGTTTGGACCAGTTACTCAGGGGGCTACTTCCGCCATGAACTTGACATAACCAAGGACTTCCTCAACCAAGGTTGGCTCCTGTCAAAGCTTATCTTCTGGCAAGCCTGCATTCCCCGTCCTCACTGAGTTCATATTTGAGCAGGCACTTTTCTTCCCAGCTACAGATGACCGCTCATGACCACACTGAACAATA
>NW_011888943.1:373586-389283 GCF_000151845.1 Pteropus vampyrus | reverse complement strand
GGGCCGCCTGCCGTTCGCTAGCAGTGCCTGCCTCGGGTCCCCTGGGGGGAGCGGCAGCACGCGTCCTGGAATGCAGGCCAGCCGTCGACCTTCCTCCCTCCATTCCTGGATAGGCGAAGTGGAAAGCTATGGGCATCATGGAGAAAATAAAAGAAAATGGCACCGACGGTAGGAAGAACCAGTGTTTGGACCAATTACTCAGGGGGCTACTTCCGCCATGAACTTGACGTAACCAAGGACTTCCTCAACCAAGGTTGGCTCCTGTCAAAGCTTATCTTCTCGCAAGCCTGCATTCCCCGTCCTCACTGAGTTCATATTTGAGCAGGCACTTTTCTTCCCAGCTACAGATGACCGCTCATGACCACACTGAACAATATTAATTCTCTTTGTCTCCTGCCAAAAAGGCTAAAGCAATTACAGGCCCTGATATGAAACACAGATGTTAATACGTTTGGAAAAATAGGTTCCTATAGGCGAGCACAGGTCCAAGTATGAAGTGCTTTTGGAATTAAAGCACTGGATCGAGTTATATAGCCAGCCCCCAATGCTAACGCCCATTCTCCCCAAATTCACCCCAGTGCAGGGAACCCGGGGCCACGGCACACACATTTCCCCTACTTTCAGACGAGAAGCAATCCACCCTTGGGTACCCGCTGACACATAAGCTCTAAATAATATAATTATAATCATCGCAGGAGAACTTCCCTAAGATCGAAAAGTATTATAATTACAGGCAATTTTCACTTTTTGGAAATTGGGCTCAGATGCTGGAGAAAGACTGAAAACAAGGTGTTCTCGGGTTTCAGTTCTTCGGAGAGAACACGTGGGAAGGTTTGCTGGGGTGGACCGGCCCAAGTCTGGAGGCACTGGGAGAGCGAGAGGCAGGGACCAGGGCTTCTTGGCCGGCACTCGCTGGGCCCACGGGGACGTGCCACCCTCGTCCTCAGGCCAGGCGCCACCGAGGGGCCGGAAACGCCTCCAGAAAACATGGCCTGTCAGCTGAGGAAGCCCACGCCCCAGAAGCCCAGACCCTCCTCCTAGCCATTCATGCACGTGTTTCACTAAGTGCCTACTGTGTGCCAGTCTCCCGGGACCTAGGGTACGTCAGCACTGTGGGCACGAGCTGGACAGGTCTTTTTTCTGCTTCGGTTTCCTTGTGTGAAAAATATGATTCCCTACCATGCGCTGACTTCTAGGAATGCCGAGAAGGGAAAGGAAGATGTGTACCCGCCAGCCAAGGACGACAGACAGATGAGTCTGGGGAAAGATGGGTGCCAGCTTCCTTTTTTTAAGCCCTAGTATGGTCCCATGCCTCGGTTTCCCTGTCTGTAAAGCGCAGTTGGGTGACGGTACCTCCCTTGGGGGCTGTGAGTTAAGGACTAAGGCGCGTCCGTTGCATCGTAAGTGCTGATACGATGCCCTTCTCGTCATCACCCTTCGCGGTTCAGAGTCGTGGCGTCAGGACAGAGGGGCCGAAGATTACGTGGTGAGTTTCGGAGGCGACAGCCAAAGCAGTCGAGATGTAAAAGGAGCAGCCCTTTCCCACAGGCAGATCCGCGAGGGGACCACCCCACGGGGCCCTGCTCACCTTGACCTTCATAGTCAAGCGTAACGTCCGTGTGGGGTGACGGGAATAAAACGGACGCACAGGAAGTGTCTCATAGATGCTCCCTGGTGTCACCATCTGCATCCCCTGCTCCCAGAAGGACACCTAGACTCCCATCCGCTCACCTTGGGGAACCCTAGGCGCCACTCTCTGGCCGTGTCTGTGGGAGGCAGGACAGGCGTCTTCATCCCTATTAAATGGGTGACACGACTCGTCCAAGGTCCCTCAGATCCTCAAAGGGACAGGGCAGAGCAGGAAGCAAGTCATCCCTGGGGAGCTTTAAAAATTCTCAGTGCCAAGGTGATACTGGGGCCATTACATCAGAATTCTGAGGTGGGCTCCGGCACCCAAAACTTTACTTATTACCTGGTTTCGAATTCCACCTCTAGTACGTGCTCCATCCACAAAATGGGAGAACATAGCCTTCTGGAGGTCATTATGAGAAATAAGACAGCGTGCGTGAACTCGCTAAGCACCGGCCTGACCCCTCACGGGCACTCAGCAAATGGGAGCTGTCCCATGGACTCGCTCCCCCCACCATCACCCGGATGCCCCCTGCGAAGCCGGGCTTGGGACGGATTATGGAAGGAAATAAAAGGCACAAAGATCAAAAAGCCCACCAAGGCCCACCAGATGGCCTCAGCCCGCAGGACAGGAAGCCAAGGGGCCACTTGGCTCTGGGATGCTGAGCAGGGCAGGCCGACCGCGCTGCGACCAGCACTAGCTGGACCGAACAGAGAGGACAGTATCTTTGGGTGCAGGCTTTCCCAGCGTGATCTCCCTAGACGCGGGAGAGGACCCCAAGGGGTCTGGGGCCCTTCACTCCTGCTCAAGCAGCTCCGAGCTGGGGTGTGGAGTGGGTGCTGGACAAAGGCAGCAGGAAGAAGCATGGGGCGTCCTCGACCAGGATGCCGTCCTCCGACCTTCCGGGGCCGGCCCGCCATGCCCCGGCAGCCACTGCTCCTGCCTTGCTCTTGGAACGGCTACCGGGGAGCCGAACCGGAAACGCCTGAGCTCACGCCCTGGGGCTGAGGCGTTGTGGTGAGAGACGGAAGCCAGGACACATGGAACCAGGCAGGTAGGCCTTCAGGAGCAGCAAGAAGGCCCTGGAAGCTTCCAGAAGATGCCAGAGCCAGGGCCCGCAGGGATCTGCACCCTCGGCCAGCCACTTCCTGTGCCACAGGGACTGCAGGAAAAGCCCGAGTGGGCCTCACACTGTGAACCGCGGCCTGGGACTCACCGTCGCCCTGTGAGACCCAAGGGAGGAGCACCTGGCGCTGTCACGGCCAAGATCGTGACCTCGGTTCGAGTGCCCGCTCTGCCACTTTCTGGCCACATGATCTCAGGGAGGTTACTTCCCCTGAGAAGTCTCTACACCTGTGAACGGGGAAGACAAGTCTTCGTAGGATAACGCCCAAGGTGCACCCCAAGGGGCAGCGCCCGGCACACCAGACGGTGCCGGGCGGGGCACGTGCTCTGGAGGGTGATTGGGTCCCTCATGCTCACAGTGACTGAGGTCAGAAAAGGCCAGAGTCTTGTGATCAAGTCTTTCGTCTTGACACGATGACAGGAAAGGTCTGATGACCCATCGCCTGGGGCCCCTTGGGGTGTGAGACTGTGATACTCTCCCACTGAGATGCCCTCTACACAGAGCACCCAAGCACCTTCCTGCCAGTTTCCAGAGAGCCCATCCCTGGGGTGGGTGAGAAACGCAGAAGCTCAAGCGCCACCCAGCCAGCTGGCTCTGAATTGCATTTCACGTGACCCCAGGAGGGCTGAGGACTCTGCTGAAGGAAGCATCCTTCTCGGAGGAAAAGGTTCGGCCTGCGGCAGGTGTGTGTGCTCCTGGTTGGCTGGGGAGACCAGCAATGCTCCCCCTTGCAGGGAGCTGGGAACCTGGGGAGACCTGGGAGACGTGGGGAGACCTGGGGAGACCTGGGGAGGGCCGCGAGGAGGCTGCGGGTGACCGAGCCCCGACTGGGCATCGCGGGGGCATGAGGCTTGCCTCCTCCCTCCTTGCCACCTGCAGGCTGCCTTGGGCTGAAGGGGGCTGAAAAGCTGTCCCCCTTGGCCCATCGCGGGGAGAGCTCTCTCTGCGTCAGAGTGACTCAGGCTGAAGCTGATCCAGTCTTGGTCCAGGAGACCACTGTGAGGTCACCTCCCGGCAGCCGAGGTCTCTGAGATGGACCAAGGGACATTTTCCCTCCAGCTGCCAACACCATCAGGTCCGGGTGATGACTGACACCCTTCGAGAAGGTTCCGCGGCCCCCCAAGGGGTATCTCACAGAGCGCCCACGTGGCCTATGGATAGGGCAGCACTGCAGGGAACGAGCTTGGGACCCGCGTGGGGAGGGGGGCGGGGAGGATGGGAAATGCCCAGTCTAGTTTCCGCAAGCGAAACCAGTTAACTGGTGCGATCTCCAGCCCCAAACACCCCCACCTTCAGCTGGAACCGGCGTCTGAACTAATGGAGACAGAAGTGAGTCCAGCTCTGGGAAGCCAGGCCTCAGCTGGTTGGGCCCTGGGCCTGGGGTCCGGAAAAGGAAGGCGAGACTCTGATCCCTTAGCCCATCCCCCTCTCCCCGCCCAGCAAGGCTACTGGAGCCAAGGCCACTGACCCCAGACCTGCCTCTCAGCCCCCACCTGCCCCCAGCCTGCTGAGGGTGGCTCTAGCACGCCCCTCCAGCTGTCTGAGGCCCCGCTGCAAGCAGGGCCCGAGGGCCATGGAGGGCATCCAGCTCGGCTCATTATTGGAATCTAATCTGGATTCCGAGAGATCAAGAGGACTCATGGAAAGTGGCTGTCACAAGGGGAGAGACGCTGAGGCCAACCGAGCAGGCTAATCCCCGGCACCCCCAGGGCTTTTCTGGAGCTCAAGGCGAAGCTCACCAGAGAGCCAGATGTCCCAGCTCCACACAGCTGGGCGGCCGGCAGCAATGAGGCCCCGGCTCCCTTAGAGGGAGCAGGCTGGCCACACGGCAGGGCGACGGGGCGGGATGTGGGCATCTCTCCGCGAATCAGCCCATCCGCAGGCCTCGGCTTAGAACAAAATGCACGGGCCCAGGCCGAGGAAAAGCAAACGTGGGGCTCCAACTCCGCTCAAGCAAGCTCAGGCCCTCGTCCCCACCGAAGAGCAGCTACGAGAGGTAGCGGGGCGGGAGCTCTGCATTCCCTGTGATGGTGACGGTGACAGTGGTGATGGTGACGGTGACGGTGGTGACGGTGATACTAACGAGTAAAACTTTACTGAGCACTTAACTATGTTCGAAGGATGCTGACCTCCTTCATCCTCACCATAATCCTGGGAGGTAGATGTAACCATGTGGAAACCGAGGCTCCAAGATGTTACTAGTTCCCAAGGCCACATTGGTACACAGCGTTGGGACCCAAACCCACATGCTTAATAGCTGGGTTATGCTACCTGGGGAATTACTTAAAACGATCGTCTTGCTTCTGGATTAAACACCACTCGGGGAAAAGAAACCCCGATAACTTAAAAAATGTTTTGAACCTTTTAACTTCTGGAGAATGAGGGACCTGCTTCCTTCTGCAGGTGCAGAAAGGAGATTAGGGGTCTAAGGAGAGGAGCTGCTGCCGCTTCCCGCCGTGTCTCGCTCGAGCTCTTGCCCCACCTTATCCGCTGCACCTATCGGCACACCTCCTCTGAACGTGAACTTGGGTCTGGTTACTGCTACCCCTGCACGGAACACAACAGGCGCTCAGACATTTGCTGCTGAGGGACTTGGCCTCCCAGCAAGACAAAAGACCCCGGAGGCAGGACCCCAAAGCTAGGCCAGGCACCCCAGAGATCACCTGTGGCCGAGCTGCTCATTGGGGTCAACCTGTTATGCCCGCCCTGGCCACCGGCCGGGGAGCTGTGGACAGCTGTCCTGCCCATCCCTCTTCCAACCACAGTGACTCAGGCCCTGGGGCCTCCAGATCCACCGTAAGGATCTAAGACAGGGTAGAGGAGGCAGCCACCTCAAACCATGACCGGACCAGGTGCCACAGTATCAGCAGGCTGACACAGGCAGGAAGGTGAGCAGCTGCTGGCGGCCTGGCGGGGAAGCCAAGGCCCTTGTTTCATCCGAGTGAAGACGAGGTGGCTCCTCCTGCCCCACCTGCGGGCTCGCTGGCTCACCCCTGCCTTGGGCCTTGAGTTCTCCTGAGACGCCCTCTGCCCCCCAACGCCGAATCCTTGTCATCCAAATGTCTCCACTCAACCGGGCCATCTGCAACCACCCAGTGACCGTACCAGGCCTGACGGTCTACTTGCTTGCTTGCCTGTTTGTCACCTGTCCTCCTCACGCCCTGGTACGGGTCGAACTGCACCCTCATAAAGATATGCTCAAGTCCTACCCTTGGAACCTCACTTGGAAATAGGGTCTTTGCAGATGCAATTCAGGAAGATGAGGTCACCCTGGAGTAGGGTGGGCCCCTCATCCAAGGTGGCTGGTTTCCTTACAAGAAAAGAGAGGCACCCCGAGGGAATGCAGGTTTCAGGAGTGGCCCTGCCAACACGCCGATGTCAGACTTCTGGCCTCCAGGACTGTGAGAGGATACATTCCTGTTGTTTTAAGCCCCCCAGTTCGTGGCCCCTTGTTAAGGCAGCCCCTGGGAACCAGTACACCCCTCAAGAAGCATTTTGGACAGGTCCCTGCCCTCTGGACCCGAGCTGGCTGGCTCCTGAAAGCCAGTCCAGAGGCCAGTGCCTGGCACAGAATAGAATAAACGAAGCACTCAGCTCCCACCTGTGTCTCCAAATGCGGCGGCCTCTGACCTCGATAAGGGGGCACCATGCCTGTCACAGGGTCTCCGGTGTCCTTCCTAGTGTGTGGAGCAGAGCAGGTGTGCACAGGAGGTGTGGGACCAGGGGGCGGGGGCGCCCCTTACATTGGGAGCAGCACCCGAGAACGCTGGCAGTCCTGAAGCAAGCTCCCACTCACTGGATGAGGGCCGGGCCTGGCAGCATCCCAGCCGGCCCCAGAGACCGCCAGCCAGCAAGGGGAACACGCTCCTGCATGGGGAACTCGTAGGAAGAGCTGCACAGGTGACACTAGCCAGCCCTTCCAGTTCTGTCCAGCCAAAACCACTTGGGGCAGCTCCTGAGGTTAAACCTCCCTGGGGAGATTTCTGAGGCAGGTTTGGGGAACCTGCCAGGAGGCCTGGGCGTGAGCAGGGCTCAGGGCTGACACGAGTGGGCGACTGACGAATAGCCTCTGGGTACCGGCCTCACCCCCAATTACTCTGCCGTCATGAGGAAAGTCAAACATATGTTCTTTCTTGTTCAAGAGTCCCAAGGGATTTGTCAGAGGACAGAACAAATATTTGTTACCCCCTAAGAAGAAATTCGATGCTTCTTCTTGTAACTGGGCTTGGGGCCAGGGCACAGCCCACCCCAGGTAACTGGGGCACCTGAGTACCTTCGGTAAGATTTGGGGGTGACTGCCAAGGCTGTCTGCTGCCTGCCCCACACCACACCCACTTTCCAGTACCACAGGCAGTGCATTCATGGGGGTGGGGGGGGGCTCCAAAATGCAAATCTAACCCACACTGAAGTAACATTTGTTGCTGACCAGACATACAAAGACCAGAGCAGTCTGAGAAGAGACCGTGCTGGCGAGCGCATGGGGAAACAGGCCTTCTCTTACGTGGCTGGTAGGACCATAAATCGATGACCTCCACAGAGAGCAGTTCAGCAAAATCTATCAGTCACCGATGTGCGCGCCCTCTGACCCCACAGTTCTATTTCTGGAACTATATCTGACTGATAGACATGTACGAGTGTGAAATAATATGTCGACAAAGTTATCCCTCCCGCACCCCACCTCCCCAAGCCCCAACCCCCACTCCAGCCCGTGCCCTCTGCAGTGCAGAGAAATGGAGAGCTTGTCGTGCGCCGCAGGAAACGGGTTATACGCCCTGCGGCACGACCCCCAGGGCGGAAGCTGTGTGGTCATTAGAACAAGGACACTCCGTGGGACCTGGCCGGGTGGGATGGTCAGGGTTCACTGTCACGTGATGAAGGCAAGGAGCAGGAGAGAGCACATGATGCGGCGCCGGTTGTGAAAATACACAGACGCACGCAGACACCTGCTGACCGAGGAGACTCAGCAATGGAGGCAGCGGCCACCTAACGGACGGGGCGCTGGGGCCCGGAGGTGGAAGAAGCCTCAATTTTCACTGTGCTTGCTTCTCTCTGTTTGACGTGTTATACTACGAATGGGTCTCACCTATTCAAAAATAAATTATTAAAAGAAATATTTTTTGTGTGTCTGGGCTCAGGTTCTAATTTGTCCACTTTCCCTCGAGATCAGGGGTCCCCAACCCCTGGGTTGCAGACCGGGCCGCAGAGCAGGAGGTGAGCGGTGGTCCAGCCGCATGTGCAGCCGCTCCCCAGTGCTAGCGTCACTGCCTCAGCTCCGCCTCGGGTCACGAGGCATTAGATTCTCCTAGGAGCCCCCGGTCCCTGGTGCCTTGGTGGGAACCGCTGCTCTAGATAGTCTCACGTGAGACTTTTGATTCTATTCATTCTCCCCGTTTCACAGATGAGTCGCCACCTTAGATAGCGACTGTGAACACGCACTAATGGCTGTAAGACGTCAGAGACACTGAAGAGAAGTTTGGTTTCCTTGGTATTTAAAATGACCCCCCAAATGGCAGTGCTTTGCAAATGAGGTGGTGATGGTTCCTATATCCCCATTGTGGCAACGGCTTCCAGTTCAGACTGAAGATGCCAGCACTGCCCATTAGAAAGAGGTGCCCACCCACCTTTCTTCCACTTATCACCAAGGAATGGTATGGGTGGGGGGCAATGAAAGTCGTCTGGACACCTGAGACTCCCAGAACCCCAGCCACTGGGCAGCACAACCTCGGCCATGACCACCTCGGGGCTGTAGAGTGGTCCAGCCCATTACTTAGACTTCTCAGAGGACCTTGGAACTAAAGGGTCTCAAGAAATTAAAAGTCTTTCAACACAAGCTTTTGGTTCCTGACTTGACTTTTGGAAGGTCGAGAGTTCTCTGCCTGTTTATTTTTGGTTCGGGGTCTTATCCCTGACACTATCACAAATGGCCACTTTGGCTGGTCGCCCGCCAGCACGTGCTGGGTTTCAGTGTGATGAATGGGAGGGAGGCAGGCCTTCGAAACTGCTTCTCCCTCTTCCCCATGGCCCTCCTTCCATGCCCCTGAACACACGCGGAAGCGGCCGTGACTGTCCCTGCCCCTCTGGCTGTCGCCCCTTCTTCCTCTGTCACTGGAGGGAACTCGGCACCCCTCCCAGGCACCAGCGCAGCACCCACCTGCCCAAGTGCTCCTGCAGCACCTGGTAAACGCTGATCCGGAACGTCTCGTTGTCGAAGCGCTCCCGGATGTAGTCCTTGTAGATCCGGAATTCGGCCGCGGTCACCGCTTCCCCTTCCGGGATCTTGGAAAGATCGAACCGGAACTCCCGATGGTGGTAGCGTGGGTGGAAAAACTCTTTGTCGTGCTCCACTGGAGAGAGAAAAACACACACCGGCACCAAAAGCTCATTAGTAACTGGGTTTCGCTCTCCCGGCTCCGAGTTCAAGCATCTGGCCTAAGCTAGATAGAGACGGGCCCACCGCCAGCGACCCCTGGTGTAACTGCCCTTTACGTGCTGACCTGCTGCAGACTAGAGCGTCACAGACTTAGACCCTGTGGTCACCAGGAACGACTCTGCAGTCGACCTGCTGGGAAGAGCTGGGCACTGACCACGGCCATCCCAGAGGCCCTGGACAGACTCGGGTTACAAGAGCCCTGGCCTGGGTTCGAATCCAGCTAGCTGTGTGGCCTGGACGAGGTCTCAAGGAAGCCGTCTGGACCTCAGTTTCCCCATCGGAAAGCAGGGACGATAATTCTCCTTCATTTGTCGTTGTTAGAGTTAAGTGATCTAATTCATGTAAGCAGCTTAACCCCTGGTAGGGTTAGGTAACCATGAGCCATTGTTAGCAAATGTCCACGTTCCTCTGTCTACCGGGGATCCTCCGGCCCTGTGCTCAGCCTTGGCTGCATGTGAAAGTCGCCGGGGGAGCTCTGAGAAAATGCTGGTGCCCGGGCCTGGCGTACGTGGACTGACTAGCCCTCTGGGCCCTGTCTGTAGCGTTTGCCGATTTCCATCTCGGCAGATCACAGCTTCTCAACGTGAAGTCACTGAAGATGGAGGTGGGGAGCTCGTCGCATGGCGGGCCCCAGCACCCTGCTGGTCTCACCCACTCTGAACCAAGTAATCAGTGTCTTTGGGGAGGGGGTTCCGAAACCTGTACTTTTTAAAACACCCTAGATGTTTCTAACAGCCTCCAGGGTTTACAACCAGAGCCTTAGACTAAAAGCAGAAAAAGAGATGGGTGTGGGGGCCTTTGAAAAATGACGTCAGGACAAAACAAGGCCAAGGTCCCCAGCACATCTCTCTTGTGCTAGCAGTGAGACCAGACTAAGGTATTAACCCATGTCACAGATGATAAACACCAAGGTGGGTATAAGCCCAAGAACAGCGTGTCTAGGGAGGGACCTCTGGACCAGAACAGAACAGGGATGAAGCTGGGAGTCATCAGATGCCGGAAGGGTGCAGAACGTCCAAGCTCAGGAGTGTCTGCAGCACCTGCAGATACCTTTCATCTCCCGGGAGACACAGCCCCATCTGTACTTCCTGCCTGGGGGTGGGGAACCAGCTTGGCCAGAAGAGAGGAGAAACATGACCAGCGAGCGTCGGCCCCGAAGCGCTCAGGCTGGGTTGGGGCCGCCGCGCCGAAAGCAGGATGGGAGCGCCTTTAGGAAGGCCACCTGAAGGCCACCTGAAGGCCACCTGAAGGCCCTTCCTACAGGTCTCCATTTTAAATGAGAAATCCACTTTAAACCTTAATGATAGTTCTAAAAGGCACTGGTGCGAAGGCAGGGGGCATCGAGGGATTATCCACCCATCAGGCTGCTCCTACTGGAGACCAGAGGACTCTGGCTGGGCACAGGGGTGGCCCTGCCTCTGGTCCACAGCCACAGGAGTCCTGGGCTACCTGTGGAAAGCTAGCCAGAGGAAGGACTCTCTAGAAACCATCCCACGGCCCCCCAGGATTGCAGCCATCCTCACACACTCCCCGCTTTATACCCACAAGGCGGACTTGTCTTCTGACACGATCTAAGGAAAAGGAAAGGCCCCACCCTGATTTATGAAGCTGTGTGTGCGGGAGGGGGTCTTTGTGGCAGCTTCAAGGATGCACAGATGCCTGGGGATCAGGTGAGCCGCAGGTGGGGACCCCAGGGTGAGAGGCACGGCAAGCAGCCTCGACACAGACACGTTAAATGCCCCGGGCCCATCCCTCGCCACCCTTCCGGTTCATTCAACCCCGCATGTTGGTCGGGGATGCACCTGACACTGACGAAGTGCTGAGCGGCCTGTCCCGGCCGCAACCCCAGCCCCACCCCCGCCAGAAACCTTCACCGCGCATCTCGGCGGCGACGCCGACAGCTCGGAAGGAGCACCTTGGCTGCTCGCTGCAACGTTTCACGGCAATATAGCATAAGTTTGCTATGCACACACACCAGATGGGTGCCGCTCGGCGAGTTTGACAGAGCGAACCCACCCACGGAACCTTCTCCCAGACGGAGTAGAACATGCCAGTGCCCCCCGCCCCTGCCTCCCCCAACCTCCCTGACGATGGGCTGGTTGCTGAACATGCTACCAGGGAACGACACGGCGCGTTCTTCTGCGCCCGGCTTCTCTCCCTCGGCCGTGCCCCGTGACCATCTGCATCACTGAGGATGTTCGCTCGTCCTCACGGCTGTGTGACAGTCCCGTCCGGCTGCACCGTCATTCACGTATCCCTTCTACAGTTCACGGGCCTTTGGGCGGTTCGCAATCCGGGGCTTTTCGAGCGGTGCTGCTAATGGACATTTGGGCTCCCGCGTTTTGGCGAATCTGGGGAGGCATTCCGAGAGGTGGGAAAGTGCATGTTCAGATTCAGTCATGTTGCCAAGCTGTTCTCCCAGAGTATTGTGCCAGGGAGAGTTTCAAAAGTGTGCCGGGAGGAGAGGACAAGTCCGTCTGGGAAGGAGATGGGCACAGTCAGGGGACGATTCGTCTCTTCCTCAAGGGCTTTTCTGCAGGGGCTGGGAGGGGGCGGTGAGGGCAGCAACTCCTGGAGAGTCTCCTGCAACCCGGTGAGTGGTCAGTGCACCCACCCAGCTCACCCCCAGCCCCCACTGAGGGAGCTTCCAGTGCCCACGCTGCCCCCCAGCCCCACCGACCCACCCAATCCGAGGTCACCAAAGGCCATCCCTTAACCACGTGGAAAGGACACCTTGCTGGACCTCCAGGTACCAGGTCTCAGCACCTGGCTGTTCCTCCCTCGCAGACCTCGCCTTCCTGTGGCTCCATCACTGTGACTCTGGGTCGCCCTGGCCACTGCTTGAAACCTTCCCTTAGAAATTCCCATTTAAGGGTTAACACGGGGCTGTGGAACATCAGCAGAGCGTGCCACAGGCCAGTCTCCCACCCCCGGCTGACAGATTACACAGACAGTCTCTGTTCCCCTCCCCAGCAGAGCCAAGCCTCCGGAGGCCAGAAACGTCCCTTGAGGTTCGCGATGCTCCAGCATCAGCGAAGGGCACTGCTCGTGTGACCGTGCATAGGCGCCTCGGCACGATGCTTGGAACAGTGTGACTCTGACACACCTCGGTGTCCCTGCTCCCAGCAGCGGACAGAGCGCTTCTCAAACAGCTCCTGCTGGCCACACAGCAAGTGAGCAGGGAACGGGGGTTTGGAACCCTGGTTTGTGATGAAAGTGGGTGAAGAACCCAGAAGTGACAAAAAGCATGTTTACTTAGTGCTTGCTCTGTGACGGGTCCCACGCTAAGCACTCTGGGTCACCATCTGATGAACCCTGGTGAGGCGGAATTGACCTCATTTTACAGATGAGGAAACCGAGGCTCAGGGGGTCAGGCAACTTGCCCAAGGTCACAATTAGGTGAGTGGCCGAACTCTGCAACTCAACGCTCTTGACCCTGACACCCTCCGGAGCCAGGTGGCCTAAGTTCCACTCTCAGCTGTACCACTTACCAGCCGTGTGGCCTTAGTCATCTTACTCAACCTCTGTGTGCGTCCCCTTCCTCCGGGAAAGTCACGACGGCCCTTTCTCACAGATTTGTCGCGAAGGTTTATAGGCGCTGGCACTTACGTCAGAGCCTGGCAAACGGAAAGCAGTTCGCGTTCACCGTGGCTGCAGGGCCTCTCAACGACCTAGGAGAACCCAGGAGAAAGACAGTCGGTAGAGAAGGGACACTATGTGCGTGCGGCTGTTGGCGTTAGCTAAGATAACTTTATTTGCAAAGAAAAAGCGCAACAGATCAAACGATAAAGATACTTTGAATAAGCATGACGTGAATACAGGTGTAATCACTGAAGTCACGCCCGGTGAAGAAGAGACGCGATACATCATCACACACATGAAGTTTACTGTAATCGGTGTGTATACCATGTTTTTAACCTATAAGATTAAAGGTGTCTTAACTGTTAAGACACTTAAGATATCAGATGGTTAAGATAAAAGGGTTAAATAGTTTCTTTTTTTTAAAGGGCTCTTCCGGATGGCTTTCTGAGTGAATTTCCTTCGTTAATTATTTTAAGACGATGAGAGGCACGAACCGTGTCGCCATTCTGTTCTCCCTGAAACCCACATCATCGTATGTTCTAAAACTAATTTCGTAATTTATCAAAGAAAGAATAGTCATTGGTAAAAAGAGCAGTGAATAATTCAAGGTCCAAACCAAGTTCCAAGTCTCGCCTTCCCCAGGTTTCCTGTGGGAGCCGGTCCACAGCACGGGGTCTACACCAGCTCCTTCTCAGGGGTCAAGACCCTGATTAATCGTCACCACTGAAGTAGGTGGAAGCGTGTACGAACTTTTAGGAAGAAAACACATCTTTACACCGCCTTCTTAAGTTGCTGTAGTTGATTACTCAAGACTTGGACTTTAGAATACACACGTAGCGTTGATATCAGTCTGGCCCATGAAGGAAAGCTTCCTGAAGGAACTCAAGGCCTGGAAATCCAGCCTTTTCTCTGGGCCCGTAAAATCCCACACCTGCTGGCTGTGGGAGCTGGCCGGCGTTAACAAAGACTTTCATCTTTAAAAGAGCACAGGGCCCAAATCCCTGAGACCGAATGATAAGTTTAAAGAAAACGGATTCCCGAAAACACCATCTTGACGGCGACCAGCCCTGTGACTGTCCCCAAGCTAGTGTCACCTTTTATAAAAGCCTGAAATAATAACCCTAAAGCTGGCCCTGGAGTGGGGGGATTCTGGGCTGCAGGGTGTCAAGGAAGGGTAGAGGCGGGTGGGGATGGGAAGCTACACACCGAGCGTCCCCTCTCATGACCCTCTGGCATTCAGGGGTGACCGCTGCCCCACATACAAGTCCAGCCTGCGCCCCAGTTCTTCCAACCTGTGAGTTATGTGGAGACCCTTCAAACAAGTCCCCTTTAAGCTAGAGTCAGGTCACTGCATTTGCAAGCGAGGCAGTTCTGAGCAAAGCAATCGGGGGCCCACGGCACACATGCCCGGAAACGGACAGGCAGGAAACACGCCCAACGAGTCGTTATCTCCAGGTGACCACTTGCCATGAAAGCTGCTTTATTTAGACTTGGATAACTTCCAAGTACGAGATGACCCCCTGACCGAGCTCTGTAGGAACGGGGACAATGACTATCTCAATCATGAACTCCAGTGTCCGGCAGAGCCTGCATTTAGTAGGGCTCCATAATTCTACTGGGTTGAATAGTGTAATTCCTGTCTAGCTTCAAATAAGCTATCGTATCCATAATATACTTAAAGCAAAGCACACAGATCGTAAGTGGTCATGACGCTCAGTGAGCTTTCTCAAGGTAAACACGCCCAGAGCAGGACGCAGCACATTCATTACTAGCACCGAGGACATTCTCGCAAGGCCCCCTCCCAAACGCCAGCCCCCTCCTCCCCAAAGGTGATTGCTGGGTCAGAGGGCTGAGTGACCTCAGCGTTAGTGTATGTGCCTCGCTGCTTCCATGTCAAGAATTTGGGGGTAACAAGGTACAGGGCCAAATGAGACATCGTCTCTAAAGAAATAGTTCATTTTAGTTTATTTTAGCAAATCCCAGTGTGTTTGTTTAGGTACGAGGGAGGAGGAGTTCCTCACAGGAAAGCTGTCGAATGGAGTCTTAGGGAAGAATGGGGGCTGACCAGCCCCAGTGGGCAGGGAAGGCCACTGCGGGTGGGGGGACAGCAGGTCTGAAGGCCTGACGGACGAGCAACAGAGCATGCTGGTGAGCGGCAAGAAGTCTGTAAGGGATGGCACGGAAAAGGCAAGCTAGCTCCTCACTGGGAAGGTTCTTGAATGCCATGCCAAGGGGTCAACCGCCGGCCCCATCGACCATGACTGCTTTGGCTCATCGTCCTGCTGGATGGTGCCTTGATCAAATCTGTTTCAGGAGGACTGGCTACACTGTGGCTGGTGGCCAGTAAGGGGCGAGAACAGAGACTGAGCTCCCAGGGAGGTCTATTCCAGAGATGACACGTATCCAGCATCTGTACCACTAAATGGTTACAACGTTGTGTCACCTTGGTACTCAGGCGGCCACGACCAGTCCCAGCTGCCAGAGAATGACTGTATTTTTCATCCGTGGTATGGACTGCAGGGAGATGGAATGGACAGGAAGCGAAGCTAGAGGAGTGGACAGAAGTCAGCAGGTGACCGAGCACGTGCACTGGAAGAGGACCGGAGAAGGGCTGGCCCTGGCCAGCTAGAAACGCCTGGCAGGCAGTAATGCCACCGGCAGGTACAGACACAGAGGAACAGCTCTGCGGGCCAAGCAGGAGAGGAGAAAACACAGGTCACCGCAGACAGGTTAGACCTGAGGTGACCTGTGAGAAACCCAAGTGGAAAATTCGCCTGCACCGTTGAGAAGAGAGGTCCGAAACACTGGCCAGAAAGTTCGATTTGGGGGCTGCCGAACTGGGTTTATGAATAAAGTTTTGCGGGAAAAATGCACATACGATGAGAAAGACACGCACAGCCTCGGATTGCACGGGAGATGGAGAACATGG
>NW_011888943.1:371665-373536 GCF_000151845.1 Pteropus vampyrus | reverse complement strand
AGCATGCTGGTGAGCGGCAAGAAGTCTGTAAGGGATGGCACGGAAAAGGCAAGCTAGCTCCTCACTGGGAAGGTTCTTGAATGCCATGCCAAGGGGTCAACCGCCGGCCCCATCGACCATGACTGCTTTGGCTCATCGTCCTGCTGGATGGTGCCTTGATCAAATCTGTTTCAGGAGGACTGGCTACACTGTGGCTGGTGGCCAGTAAGGGGCGAGAACAGAGACTGAGCTCCCAGGGAGGTCTATTCCAGAGATGACACGTATCCAGCATCTGTACCACTAAATGGTTACAACGTTGTGTCACCTTGGTACTCAGGCGGCCACGACCAGTCCCAGCTGCCAGAGAATGACTGTATTTTTCATCCGTGGTATGGACTGCAGGGAGATGGAATGGACAGGAAGCGAAGCTAGAGGAGCGGACAGAAGTCAGCAGGTGACCGAGCACGTGCACTGGAAGAGGACCGGAGAAGGGCTGGCCCTGGCCAGCTAGAAACGCCTGGCAGGCAGTAATGCCACCGGCAGGTACAGACACAGAGGAACAGCTCTGCGGGCCAAGCAGGAGAGGAGAAAACACAGGTCACCGCAGACAGGTTAGACCTGAGGTGACCTGTGAGAAACCCAAGTGGAAAATTCGCCTGCACCGTTGAGAAGAGAGGTCCGAAACACTGGCCAGAAAGTTCGATGTGGGGGCTGCCGAACTGGGTTTATGAATAAAGTTTTGCGGGAAAAATGCACATACGATGAGAAAGACACGCACAGCCTCGGATTGCACGGGAGATGGAGAACATGGTCATGGGCAGAGGCTGGCCCAGGGCAAGGGGCAGGACCCACGACAGGCAGATAAGATGACTGGATGGCGGCCAGGTTCAGACAAAAAGGGACCAGGAGACCATTCACTGGATTTGGCCATCGGGGACTCGTAGCTCTCACGGGGACAGCCACGCAGAAAAGACACGCAAAGAGCAAGACTGTGGCCACCTGCAGATGAGACATGTGCACTGGGGCAGGGGAACTGTCAGCCATACCGAGCGGTCTTCATTTCCTCCTCAAGGGCGAGGGCGAGGAAGAATTGATAAATGGGCAGAAACCAAGTTAAATGCCGAGCGGCTCCTTCCAAAACTTTACGGTTTTCAGGAAAAGCCTGGTTAACCTTCTGGACCACGCGGTCCTCTGACTGCCCCCGAAGATGCAGCTAAGCTGCAAGACGGGACCGAGTATTTCATGGGCGAAGGCGCACTTCCCAGGTGAGACCTGCAAGTCCAGCAAGACAGCTCTGCTCTTCGCTGGGGTCCGGCCTCCGTGACTCAGGCTGGCGCGAGGAGCCGCGGTGACGGCTGTGGACGGGGCTCTGAGCCCCTTTAACGAGAACGACACCCTGAGAACCGGTAGAACCAAGCGAAGTCCACAGGACAACCAGAATCTCAAAGTGAGTTTTCGAGGGCCCCTGACTGCTTAGGATCCCCCACCCCAATTAACCCAGGAACTTCCAGCCCAGACTCCTTCCTTTGCTACACAAATACCGTTCATCCAAAAGGTTCCAGGGGGCGGATGGAACCGAGGCTGCGGTCAGCGGGCGGTTTACGGCCCCGCAGCTTTGGGATGGGAAATCTGATGATGGCTCTTCACTCCTTCCAAGATCTCCACGGCAAGATTAAGAAGACTGAAAAACCGCCAGAGGCGGGCCATAAACCGGGACTCCTGGAAAATGGAACAGACGCACCCAACCACTGTAACGGGAAAATGACGCTGTGCTGCCTGGCTCCCGCAGGAGGGAGGCGGCGGTCCCCAGCCAGAGAAAAGGAACATCGCATCAAAGCGCGAAACGAAGGCGGCTGCCAAGACACCTCGGCGTCCCCTCGCGCCCCCTGCAC
>NW_011888943.1:350133-370485 GCF_000151845.1 Pteropus vampyrus | reverse complement strand
CTCTGCATCCCACACGGGTCCCTCTCTGATTTGTAAGTTTTGTTCTGGCCCAATGCCAGAGTCACCCTTGAGTGAGGCTGACAGCTTGAAGATTTCGCAGCATTAACCCGTCTCCCCATCATCCTTCCCTAGCCCCCCAAATCGGGGGGCAGGGCCCTGCCTGGCAGAAGGCACACAAGAGGCATTGTCTCCCCCACCCCCCGAACTGCCGCTTCAACTCTCGAACTTTCCACCAAACGCTTGGGCCCACGAGACCACCTGGTGTCCCAGCACCGGGCGCTCTGACAGGCTCTTCGGAGACACTGCCTCCTTGTTAGAGGCAGGCGCTGCGTCCTGGGACGCCGGGCGTGCAGGCGAGACCGCTGGCAGCCTGGCTTTCTGTCATCAGGGATGCAGGCCGCACAGATGTGGGGGTGGGGGTGGGGCCGGAGAATTGCTGTACCGCAAGATTAAACACTTCAGTGTCAACATGTGTGCGGTGCTGCTCGAACAATGTTATCATTGTGAACTGAATGGACCAAAGGGTTTAGGGGCCGGGGCGGGGAGAGGGAGAAAAGATGGGTTTAATTATCTCCAGGGCTGAAGCCAGTTGTTTGCCTAAAAAGACCCAGACGCTGGTAGGGCTGAAAAGAAAAATGGGCTGTAAGCCTGTGTCAATCTTTCCGACATACACCGAGGCAGGCGTCCTTCACCCATGGGCGCCCCATCTCCTCAGAGGGAGGAACCCAGCTCCCTAGGGTCTCTGGGTCCCAGTCCTACTCTTGGCTAATTGAAAATGAGGGGAAAGAATGGAAACTAGTTACTATTTTCAGCTAAATTAGCAATTCTCAACGAGGGGCAATTTTGTCCCCTACCAAGGGACATTGGGCAATGCCTGGATTCATTTTGTGTGTGCTACTGGCGTCTAGTGAGTGGAGGCCAGGGTCATTGCTAAACATCCTGCAATGCACAAGACAGCCCCACAACAGGGAATGGCCCAGCCCCACTGTCAATCATGCCGAGGTGAGAATCCCTGAGCCAGCAGACAAACCTCAAGAGAGTCACCAAACCTGGGTTTAGGCCCCATCTGGCTTCTCGGCTAGCTGCGCGGGACCCGGGCTCACTGGGCCTCGGTTTTTCCCTTGGTAACAAAGAAATGGATTTAATCGGTCTGAACTCCCCTTTCTCTGCTGTTAGGTTGTACCGTATAAAGTTGCCAACATTCTACCAAATTGACCTGTAGACGGTCTAAACTTAAATTCTACATCTGTGCTGCCCACTGTGGCAGCCGCGAGCTACATGAGTCTACCGAGCACTTGAAATGTGGCCGGTGTGGCTGGGAGCTCCGTGTTTACATTTATTTCAGCGTAATTAATTTAAATCTAAAGAGCCGCACGTGGCCAGCGGCTCCCGCACTGGACGGCACAGACACAGAGCACTCCGTGGTCACAGAAGGCTCTACCTGACAGCGCCGCTTCGCAGGATCAGTGCACGGGCTTCTTATAACAACGCGATGGTGTCAAGAGCTTATTGTAAACAAATGTCCAAATGTACATTCTCAGAGACAGGTGAGAAGGTTCTCCCTTGAAAAGCGAAATCGCACGCAAGTGGGGACAATTTGATTCCGGGCTGTGGGAGAGGCCTGGGATGGACGCTGGCAGCTCGGTGGCTCTACCTGCAAAACACGCACGAGAACCTCTGCTCAGTCACAGGGCCACTTGGGAGCTTGTCACTTAGTGAGGGACGCCACGCCGGGTGATCACCAGACCCCCAAGCTCAGGAGCGCAGGGCAGGGGCTTTGCTCCAGGACCCCAGCACTGCGGCCCCCTCCCCTGGGCTGAGCCGGGCCAGCTCAGTGGTCACAGTCCGCGGCCACCCCCTCACCCCAGTCTCTTTTGTTCCCTTCCTAGAACTTAACTGCTCTCTTTATTTTATTGGTCGGCCCGTTGACCTGCGTATTAACTGTCTTGTAGGTCTTAACTCCGAGAGAGTGGGACCTGAGCAAGGGCTCCAACACAGGTGCCCACCAGGCCAGGCTGGGTGTGGGTCCTAGTTCTACTGCCCCCTGGGCGCTTAGTGTGTCACTGCTCACCCAACGGGGGACGCGAACAACGATACTGAGTTCGGTGGGTCGTCTCCCCGCGTGTTAACTCAGGGGGTCTGGGGCGGGACCCAAGAACTCGCATTTCTAACATGTTCTCAAGAGATGCTGATGCCGCTGGTCTGGGGACCCCACGTGGAGAACTACTGGAACAGAGACCGTCTGTGGACCGCTGGCACACAGGGCGGCCCCGAGCGGCATTAACTTATACCGAGCTGGCATCGTGCACTGTGTCATCTGCCACACTTGTCTGCCACTAGGCAGGTCTCAAGGCTCTCAGTGAAGAGACTTTGGGAACTTTACCCCATGAGTCCCCTTAGAGAGACAAAAACAAAACCCTCCTCCTGGCCTCGCTCAGCTCCGGAAGCAGCAGAGAACCAGGGCAGAGGTGGGCCATGGGGACCTGGGTTAGAATGCAGGCCCTGCCTATCTCCACCCGTGACTCAGGACAAGTTAACCTGCCTCCGGGAAGCTCAGCTTCCCCCTCCATAAAATGGGGACATTAAGAGATCCCAGTCACGGAGCCATTGTGAGAATTCAAGGAGACAGAGGCGATTGTGGAGTGGGGTGGGGACATGTGCCAGACCAGAGCAGGCCCTGGGAACAGCGGGGTGGGGAGGAGCTCCTGAGGCTGCCCCCCCACCCCAGGGCAGGAGGGCGCCTGCCCAGACCTTCCCCCAAAGCAGCTAGAGACTCCTGGGTCAGCTGGGCAGGCGCAGCTGGTTTAAGGTATTTTAGAAGCAAATCAAATCAAATGAGAATTTATAATCCTTCCTGAGGTCTGGGTTCCATCAACCTAAACTCATTAGGCCTCAGCGGTGCAGGTGCAGCTAAGGAAGACATTGTTCTGCGTTTCCTTCACGCCGGGCTCCCATCTCCCTTTCAAAATAAGAGTATCAAGAGCTTTATTCATTTCATGTTCACATTTTAACAACCTGCACTTGAATTCCCAAGCCAAACTATGAAGACATCCTTAAAATTGCACTGTTATCCTTTGAACCTATTCCTGGTAAAGGAAGGAGCATCTGACCTCGAACCAAAGAATGGTTGCGAGATTACATTTTGGGTCCTCTGCTGAATTCCACCAGCAGAGTTGCAAACAGACTTCCAAAGTGAGTCTCTGGTTAACATGAAACAGTTCTAAATGGGGACATCTTCCCAAATCATTCAAAGAGATTAGTAGCGATTTGAGAGAATTCCTGTACAATTAAACTTGCATAAAGTTTTAAAACGAGTAAGACTGATCCGTGCCATTAGAAGCCAGGACAGTGGTCGCCCTTGGTTGATGGTGTGAGGGGTTCTGGGATCTGGTCACGTTCTATTTCTAGATCTGGGCACTGGTTACCCAGATGTGTTCACTTTATGAAAATGCCTAACTATTCTTGATTTGTGACACTGTTCTGTACACATACTACACTTCAAAAAATAGTTTTATTAACAATAAATGTTGGCTGGCTTTATCCATCTCCAGTTCTACTGAAGAAGAAGTATTTGTCACCATAGTTCCTCTATTGTAAGAGGTACAATCAATTTAATGACAGCCCTTTGGGGAAAAGATGTGAACACCTTTATCGATTTTGAGACATCTTGGTTTCAGAAACACTGTTAATCAAAGAAATGGCATATTAGGCCTAAAGCATGTACGTGGCTTTCCTACTGCCCTCACGTATGCTCCTCCCATTAGCAAGGCTGGTTACGAACCTGCTCCCAAGCCATTCTTCGAGTCTCAGGAACAGTTCAGGGTGAAGTCTAAGAGGGGGGGATTGGGAGCTAAACCTCCAAATTCAAATACACTCCCTGGCGATCCTGGGCCAGCTACCCACTTCTCTATGCTCAGTTTTCTGGTTTCCAAAATAGAGAGGATAGTAATGGCACCCACCTGAATGGTACCCATGAAAATTACTGTTATTATTATTGTTGTTATAATGGTTAACATAGCTATAATCGGATAGTAGGCAAGCCCCCAAACGCCCAACCCAGCCCCAAGGAGCCACAGGCTGTCTCCCATCGAACCTGTTCATGCAACATGATCCATCCTCTAGACTCAACTGACTCATGAGTGAACATGTGATTCAAGCTGCCTAAGAGTCTCTCCCTGGTAATCTTAGTCAAGAAATCAAGTTTATTCTGCCTTTTGGCTCCGCCATTGTCTGCACACTGACGTTTAGTCCTTAGGCTTGTTGCCTCATGGTCACAAAATGCCTGCCACGGCTCCAAGCATCACGGAACTGTATCCAAGGCAGGAAAAGGGGGGACAGGATAGAGAGTTCTGTTTGCTCAGCTGTCACTCATCAGGAAACAAAATATTTTTCAGAACCACCTCTCACCTCATTCTACCCCCAGCAGACTTCCTCTCGGGTCTCACTGGTTAGAGCAGCATCCGTGGCCCTTCCAACCTGCTAGGGACACTGGGAAAGCAAGTACGTGGCAGTCAGAGAGTTGTAACTACGAGTGGGTGTGGACGGCCGTCTTCCTCTCAGTAGGCAGGGTAGCGGGAGAATCAGCGAGGGAAGAGGGAAGCTGTTCCGGGACGGGGTCGAGGGATGTGTTTGCACCGATTCCCATTTTTCCCCTACTTAAACTATTATGAACAGATTCCTTTTGTCCATAACCAAGAGTTCTGTTACATATGCTTTGGTTCACACCAAACAGACACTGCCCAGAAACAACCCCAAGAACAGCTTCTACCTTCCTTCCCCCAGACCGTCTCTTCCACCAGTGGGCCTAAGGACACATCAGTCCCTCTTGGAAACAAGCAGAAGTGACCCAGGTGCCCAAACCACTTACTGGAAAAGATTCTTAGAGGCTGTCAGTGTAGCTACCAGGTTCCACCAGGCGGGCAGGGCTTTCCTCCAAGCAGCTCTCCACCCCTGGTTAGCAAACAATGACACAGATTCTCAACATGCCTTGAGTATCTTGATCTGTTCATCCTCTACCCAACGGGAAACAGGAGCCACCTGTCCCACAAGCAGAACTCGGGGCCCCACCCCGCCCAGGCCTCTGCTTCCTCCCAGCGGATAATGATTCCTGACCTGCTGGGGTCATTTCCAAGAACTTCTGCCCCTTATCTAAAGAGATCAGGAGGGTTCCGCAGATTAAGTTAAGTTTGTTTTCGGCAAACAATTGGCTGTTGGCTGGAGTCCCGTGCACTCTCCAAAGTTTGGGTTAAAGCTGTGCCTACTTACAGGTTCGTGGGGAGAGGCTCGGCTGCATGAATGTCAACACGCAACTGACCTTCTGCGCATATTCTCAGTGGCGCTGTTGCTTGGAGATTTAGGAAACTAGCATAGGGCCTCTTATTTATCTGTGCATATGGTTGAGCCAAATCTCATGTGTAAATAACGTATAAATCCAACTACAGACCACACAGAGGACAACAACAAAGGAAGAGAGAGAAATTATATGTATCACTTGAATGTGGCCACCTAGCAACCACTTTCAACACAACTTCCCTCACCCAACTCCCACTGCTGTGGCCGGAGGCCAGTCTCCTACCTTCCCGTCCTCCCTTGCAACAAGACCTGGCCTTATGAACCAGTTTGGCCTGTGGGACTTAAGATGTCTTCTAGAGGGCTTCTAGGAATCCAAGAGATAGACAAGCAAGGAGAGCTCTTTGGGCGCTTCCCCTTTCTCCTGCTTTGAATGTGAGATTGTACGAGGATGTGATGTCTGGGGCTGTGGCAGCCATGTTGCAACCATGAGGTAATACGCGTGAGGAATTTCAGGGTGAAGGAGGGAAGGTGGAAAGATTATGGATACTTGGATATCGCTGGGCTGCTATCCCAAACTTGGAATCAACTCGCTGAAGACTTGCCGTTGTGGAGATGATGACACAATTTTAATGCTGGAGCCGCCGTTAGGCAGGCATTCTGTGACTTAGAGCAAGTCCTAAATGACAGACATCATGCCTGTCCACAGAAGCAGGGAGCAAGTTTTGGGAGGTATATATCTCACAGCATCTTCTGTCCCTGAGGGTGGTGATAGGGTAAAGATAAGTATTTTGGTACGAATCATGGGCCCTAAACATGAGCCAATTATTTCATTTCTGCCTAAAAGAAAAACCCACAACAGGGATTTGCCATCAGAAACAGAGTGTGTCTATATCCAACGTGGCAGCTTCCTGAGGGACTTCAACGGTAATTTTCATTTTTTGTCCTACCCACTGCCTTCAGCCTAGCTAGCCCCGTGGAAGGGACAACTGCACATCATACTTTTTTGTCCCATGTACCCAGGCCTCTTGTAAACATCTATAATGGAATGGGAGTTGAATAAATAACACAAATATAATTTTTTAATGGGAAGCCACTCGGGAAGTGCATGGTCTTGGACATGGCCTTACAGGTGTTCCCAGACTTGCTGCTGGCGGACTAACCAGGACATCAGGCCACAGTCCATTGCCATGTTCATGGGCGAGGCTAGGAGAGACTGTCACCAGACAGGGACCCGAAGGCAGGCCCAGAAGCCGCCTCCATTTACGGGAGCTCCCTGCCACTATCTCATTTAATCCCAGCTGCCCTGAGCCACCCCACATTAGAAGGGAACTGCTATGGACTGACTTATGGCCCCCCAAATTCATGTGTTGAAACCCTACTCCCCAACATGGTGGAATTTGGATTCGGGGCATTTGGGAGATGGGGAGATGTTGGGCTTAGGTGTGGTCACGAGGGTGGATTCCCCGTGATGGGACTGGTACCCTCGCGATAAGAGGAAGAGACCAGAGTCCTCTCTTTCCTCCACGCGAGGACACACTGAGAAGGTGTCTCAGGCCCCGGGGAGAAACAGAACCGACCAGGCCGACACCCAGATCTTGGACTTCCGGCCTCCAGAACGGTGAGAAAGAAACGTCTGCCGTTTAAGCCACCTGGCCCAAGTATTTGTCACGGCAGCCGGAGCTGACCCAGATGGAGGCCCAGAGCGCTTCGGTACCTCCAACGACTGGCCCAAGGTCACACATCAGTGACCTGGGACTCAAAGGCAGACAGACCTGCCGTCCCCAAAGCTGGGCAAGTGACTTGTCGTCCTGGAGCCTCGGTTTCCTCACACATAAAAACAAATGTGGGGGTCACGCTACCCGATCAATGACGGTGTGGGCGGGTCCTCGCTGAAGATGAAGAAACGTCAGTCAATCGTCCATGTCAAAAAACGGGGGACACAGGAAATGCCACCCCCCCCAAGTCTGACAAACGGAATTCAGAAAAGAGAGGGAGAATGTACACTTTTACTGTGAAATTTTTATGTGTTTGTTTTTGAAGAGTAGGCCAGCCCACAGTCAAGGGTTCACATCCGAGGGGCTATTTGTGCCCTAAGCTGGCAGACTCAGGTCCTGACGGTTCGGCGTTTCCCTAAAAGTCTGCATCGGTAAACACAGGCGGTGACCAACGTGAGGGAACCTTCTGGAACGGCGGCACCGTAATAAGACCAGCTTCCTGGTTTGCCTCGTGCCCGATCAACGCAGCTGGGCTGCCTGCCTCAGGTGGGCACCGCCCCACCCTCTGCCCAGGATGCCAGAGCCGTACTGGGGACCAGCACAGGCTCCAGAGCAGCCCGGGTTTGGGCCTGGCAAGTGACAGTATCTCTGCCAGCGGCTAACGTGCCTCCTGCCTCTGCTCAGCGCGCCCTCCCAGCAGCCCGGCACCAAGATTCACCCGGAGAAGGACATGGGGACCCGGAGTTCAAGAAGCTGGGAAGTCTTCAGAGGAGAAATCTGTTTAAAGCAGTTTCCTTAAACTAGAAGGAGCCCCTCTGAATGCCCCGAAGCAGAGAGGGTGCCTGCGTGTCGCTGGACATCTTCAGAGGGACGAAAGAGGCAGAAAAACTCCTGCTTTTTATTTTTAACCCTTTCCCAGGCAGAGGGTATAGACCGTCTAAAGCAGGGGCCAGCACACTTCCATAATGGGCCAAATGCTAAATATTCTAGCCTTTGGGGAATACAGGGACTCACCTCTGTCCCAGCAGCGTGACAGCGCCCAGACAACATACATGATGAGCGTGTTCCAGCAAAGCTTTACAGACACTGGAATTCGAATTTCATCTGATTTTTACATGTCGTGAAATATGCTTCTCCTTTTGAGTATGTGTCGCCCTTTAAAAATGTAAAAACCATTCTTGCTCACAGGCTGTACAAAAACAGACAGCAGGCTGGATTTGGCCCCAAGTCCCCATGCTTTAAGCAGCTTTTAAGCTATAGTGAGACATGGAAAAATGCAGCTTCTCTGCTCATCCCACCTTCACCCCAATAAGCTACCTGCCCAGAGAGGGGAATAGTTAAGAGAGAGGTTTTTGCCCTATTTTCTCCCAAGGAAAGTTGAAAGGGAAGAAGAGGGACCCGCTCTAAGGCTGTGTTTAATAATCTTTTAGTGCCGTTGGGCAGAAAGAGCTGTAAATATTTTGGTTCCCAGGAGAGGATGCCCACTCTTTACAGATCTGACCTCCATTTTCGTCCCCGGGGTGTTTGAGACTCAGGAGGAGCTGCGTTCCCAGGAGAGGGCTCACGCTTTGATTGCAGTCTGGGTCCCTTTCAACCAGAAAATAACCCATCGGTCTAGAAATGCCGCTTGTCCCTGTCGCTGCCACGGCCAATGGCCTGAAGCAAAGGCTCCCGCACCGATGTCCGCGTCTGAGGAAAGTTACCCTAAACCAGTGGTTTTGCCCCCCAGGGGACACTCGGCAATGTCCAGGACATCTTTGGCCGCCACGGCTTTGGAGAGGGGTGCCGCTGGCACCGGGTGGGCAGTGGCCAGGGTGCCGCTCATCATCCTGCAATGCCCACGACGGCCGCACAGCAGAGAACTGCCTGCCTAGGAACGTCGGCGGTGCCGAGGCAGAAAAATCTTGCCCTAAACCGACCTAAGGGGGCACTTCCGGCCTCCCGGGGTGTGTGAGCCACGAGATACCCACAGACCTCTGGGTCCCCTTTCCCATCCCCCGCCCCCGCCACTACATTAAGACAATGAGGAGCTCAGGGTCTGGGAAGGTATAAGGCGAGCAGCGTCATTTATTGTTTCCTCCTAAAGGAAATGACCAACTGGTGCCTCCACCTTATAAACTGTTTACTAGCCCTGGAAGGTTCTGAGGCCCTGCTGCCATTTTTAAGGGCTTCTCTCTCAACAAATGTTAGGTCAAGTCGGTCAGAAAATGGAACCTGAGAAGGGGGAAGATGGTGGGGGGCATTTTACAAAGTTCAGGACCAAGAAGAAAACTGAAAGACCTAAAACGACCCCCCGCCCCCTCTAACTTGCTCATAAACAAACGACCGCTTTATACTGGGCTTCTTATAAACAGGCGGAGAGTTTTAAAGGCCTCCGTGCACTGCCGAGTGGGGCTTGCTGGCTGAGGCCGCGTCGTGTAGGTGGCTCTGTACGCTGATACATTGGCCTTTGGGGTGTGGTACCATGAACATACCCAAAGACTGGCCCTCCGGGGCCCAAGCTTTGGAAACAGCGACTCCACCAACAGCCACCTCTCCTAGTCCCCAGTAGGAGATTTTTCAGGTTCACTGGGACTTGGAAAAGTGTAACCACAGAGAATGCAGATAAAGACGTAACAAATATCCGGGGGACCCACAACTAAATTAACAAGAATTAAGATAGTGGTCGCTTTTTTTTTTTTTCCTAAATAAAACTTTCATTTTAGAATGACTTTAGATTTACAGAAAAGCTACAAAGATAGAAGAGTTCTCCCGCACCCCCACCCAGCTTCCGCCAAGGGGACTGACATATTCCGTAACCACGGGACACTTGTCAAAACTACGAAATTAACATCAGTGTGCTACTATTAACCAAACTCCAGATTTTTTTCAGATTGCCCCAATTTTTCCACTGATATCCTTGTTCTGTTCCAGGATCCAAGCCAGGATACCACCCTGCACTTCCTAATGGCTTCTTATTGTTAAAAGAGCAAACGACAGGAACGACTGGAGTTTATTTAAAATTTCTCCCCACTCCCACCCCTTGCCTGCCTCCACCATGTTTCCAAGCTGTTGCTACATGTGTAAGAACCCACAGAGAGTATACAGTATTATCTGGTGTCCTTGTGCATGTGTTTTCAGTGACAAATGGGGGCATCCTAGACATCCTTCTGCCAGTTGCTCTCTCCTTCTTGACATTCTGTTTTGCGTCTATGTTGCTACATAAAGAAGTCATCCTTGTATCCCCTTCCGGTTTATTACAAAAGTATAAAACACTGATTACCAAAGTATTTCTCCAATCCACTGCTCCTGGACATTCAGACTGCTAGTGAGTTTACGCTACCACAAACAATATGCAATATTTGCTTTGGTACATGTGGTAAACACCACCCCATGGCCTTTGCTATACAATGTCTTAAGCAGGATGGATAATGAAAAGGAAAGTCGTAAGCGACTTAACTTTATCTTACTCTTCAGAGCACCTACCCACAAAGTCAAGGTCAAGGGCTCAGCACCACTTGCTTTGGTGGTCTCAACACCACGCCCCCTACGCCATTCGCATACCCCACGGGGCCAGGAGGAAAAAGTGGACGGCTTTACATTCACCAAGAGCTGGATCCAAATGCCAACCCCACCACTTCCCGGCTCTGCAAGTTCGGGTCCCTTCCGTTTCCTCGACCCGAAAACGAGAACGGTACTACCTGCCCTGTAGGATGCGGAGCGAACGAAAAGGAGCCTGATAAAGCTGTCAGAAACCCATTACCGCAGGAGAAGGATCACCCCGCCACCCTCTCACTTTATTACTACTGTTTCCTTCAGCAGTGCGTTTAGATGATGAAGGAGTCTCTGAATTCAGTTTCTGGATCCAGCCACGCACGATCCTGCCCAGACTAGGAAGGCCTCTGAGGCCCGGGAAGAAAGAGCCGCTCTCACAGTCAGGGCAAGACTTCATGACAAGGCAATGACCTGCACAGCCCAGAGACACGCCAGCCAGGATGAGCGCCTCTTGAGCTGGGACCAGTCGGGCTCCTTAATTCTCTGGGTAGTGAACCGGACTAAAGCTGGAGCTCGCTTTTGCTGAAAGACAAGTCCTAAAGAGGCGAGTCATTTTACAAGTGGGAATGGAGAGAAGTGGTTATTCTTGTTGAACCACGTGAATACCTCAGTGATACGGAAGCATCTAGAAACACCGGTCTCCCAAATGGGGTGCAAGCATTTGGGGGAGGCGAGAGGGATCCATCGGGATACAGGGGGTAAATATTACAACTACGGTGAAGTGAATTTCCAGAACTGACGGACACCGGGGGAGAAGGACATTTACTAGCCGAGCTCCGACGACGATCTCTGCTTAACAACATGATGAGACGAAGAAATGCAGATCTTGTTTCAGAAACGCAGCCAACAATTCACTTGTTCCGTCTCCTTCGCGTCACCTTGCGAGACAGGCTTCGCCTCCGACAGCGCGGCAGTCACCGGTGCCATTTCCCAGAGTCGCTCTGGTGCTCCCCTTTCCGAGTGGGAGAACTGTAATTGCCTGACCACCCTGGGTCAGGTTTGGGCATGTGACTAGTGCTGACCAATGAAATCTGAGCGGAAGTGCCAGGTCACTTCCAGGTGGAAATTTTAAAAGTCCTTGTGCCCGTCACATTGTCTTTCTCCTCTGGAGCAATAATTGGTGACATTCAAAAGGGTGCCAGCTCCATCGGCCTGGGGATCTGAGCACCCTCTCACTGGCCAGTGTGCGGAGCACCCTACCAACTTAGGATGGAGCCGTAACTTCATCTAAGAGACGGGAGACGTACTGAATTTTGACCAACTGAGATCGTGGAGTTCTTTATACTGCATGATAACTTCATTAATGCAGACTAGACAGATGAACGCTCAAGATCATCAAAATTTAGGACCAGATTTTTAGCTCACTGAATCCAAACTGCTGAACCATGATGTTGAAAGATTAGATTCCATCACACTGAAAATTTTAGTGACAGCAAAACTAGTTTAAATTGTCTCATTAATTAAAATTAAAATCTTTTTATCGATAATGATAAATCAGATAAAATGTGTATGAGTGAACATTAGAATTGTGTATCGTTTTTACCTTTGCCTCCTACTTACGTTTCTGTTTTAGTCTTTGTCTTATAAAGTACAAACGATCCTAAAACAGTCAGAGTTACACGATTTACCTCTCTTTAGGGTGTGTGCTCGAAAATTTATTGTGGAGTTGCAAGATTAAAAAACATTTAGAAGACACGGCCTAGAACATTCTTCGCCTCATCCATGCACACAAACAGCCAAAGTCTGAGCACCGTCTACGCCGCGAGAATTCTGCAGGGCGAGAGAGTAACGATGCCTGAAGAAACGGGCCAGAAAAAAGACCTTTATCAAAGACCAAAACACGAGCTGTGCGAACCACAGGGGGACTCGCCTGTCTTTGTGTGTGTTGCTGAATTGCTGGGCAGATCAGCACTGGGAACATTACAGGACCCTCGGAGGCCAAGTGTCATGCTAAGTGCTTAGGAGTTTTGTATTTTTTTCTCCTTCAAACTACATGAAAGCAAGAGAGAGACTGGCATTACAAGACAGTACAGGCCTAACTCCAATGCTTAAAAAACATGCAAGTCCTCGATTTTGGAAACAGTGCAAGTTTTTATTCACAGCCAAATTTAATTAAGCCAGACAACAAAAGATGGAAACTTGAAAGCTACTCTGGGGAGATAAAGATGTGAAAGAAGAACACGTGACCTCAAAGATGCAGGGAAACTTAATACTCGCGAAGTCAGATTTTTCAAGCAGTACAGAAAGAGCTGGAGGGAATTTATGGGAAGCCTCGAGTGAGAAAGCCCACCCCTCGTCTCAGGCCCTGGGACGTCCTCCGTCCTCCAAGTCCCCTGGTCTCCAAAGGCTTCTAAGGGCACTGAATCCCCACGGGGCTTTGTTGCAGCCCAACTGCAGCTGGAGTGGGGGGGGGGCGGTCTTGCACCTGCTCCAATAAAAAGTGGGGACGTTGTACCGGTCTGTTAATGAATGCTTTGGGCTTGTCACTCCCTTGAAGGAAAAGACAATTTGTACTTTGACCATCTTCCAGAAAGGGGTGGGAAGAAATACTTCAGTAATATGATTTTTTAAAATTAAAACTTTTTTATTTTGGAATAATTTTTGATTTAGAGAAAAGTTGCAAGATTAGTACAGAGAGTTCCTGTATAGCCCTCGTTCAAGTTTCAGTTTTCCGAGCAGTAAGAATTTTAAATAACCATGGATGCTAAAAGCGAGACAAAGAGGTAGCATTATACTCTCCTCACCCTCCAATGAGTGTGGCGCGCTCATTCGAACCTCACCGATCTCCGAAAGGAGAGGGAAATGCACGCGCACGCGAGCCCACATACTTGGGGACATTTTCTTGACATCTTTCAAACAACACGGGTGGCTTAATCTCAGCATTCTAAGATTAAGAACTGAAACACTGCAGTTTGGATTAATATACCAAAGTGGACAATGATCTGGACATCGCAGTAAAAACAAGAACTACCAATTATTGCACACCTACTGTGTGCAAGACTCCGCGCGTATGTGACATGATTTTGTCTTCGTGAGGATCTGCGGAGGAAGGGATTATTATTCAGCTTTTTGAAACGAGGAAACCAACCCAGAGATGTTGAGTAACTTGCTCAAGGTCACGCAGCCAATATGCAACCCTAGTGGAAACAGACACATGGGTTTAAGCTGTGTCTAAAGAGAATCACTGTGGATGCCGTGCTATTCTCCCCTGCCAAGTCACACCCTCTGCTGTCACCGAGGACTTCCGTTACATGGCAGTGAAGCCCCCAACCCCCCACTCCATATATCATCCAGAATTAGCTGCAAAGTGTCAGGAAACTTGGCCGGGCAGCCCCAAGCATCGGCGAGGGCTGGAAGCCTTCACTGTGAAGCCCTTTATAGAAAGCCGCGGTTGGCAGCCCCGCTCCTGCATGGGAACAAATTAACATTGGCATTCGAAACGCAGGAAAGGAAGGAAATTGGAAACACAGTTTATACTTGGCCAGCCCTTTGAAATACTGTACCATGCTACCGACATCAATTAATGAAAAGCAGGGGTGTGCTGAGAGGCTCTGGTTTGGAAATGCATTAACACACGTTAAACATGTTTGTACAGGAACTAGATTATAAGCACCCTGGCTCCAAAACAATAAAGCAATTACCCTGAAACTGGTGCTCTCTGAGTTGTCATTAATTCAATCCACTCCACGCGGATCAGCAAAGGCTTTGCACGGCTCCCAACAATGCCTTCCGACCCAAATGTTGAAAGGACAGCATCGCACATGCTACTCGGAGTTTCCCATAAGTAAGTGTCAAACTTCATGCGCTCCTAATGTCCCCCCGAATCATAAACACCCCGCTTTGGGGAGGGGAGACTACACAGTGGCGGCCCTGGGATTCATTGGCACTGCCATTTCACACTGGGTTCGTGCAATTTTTCGCTGGGGGAGGTGAACTATGAAATATCTGCTCCGTATTAAGAAATACCAAGTCACATTTTTGTCAGATATTATTTGTCAAATGCCATTTTCTGTAAAACCCAGAATTCATTTGCAGCTGAACACACAGCACACACGGGACGGTTCGCATGACAGCCACGATCGCGCACGGGCCGGTGTGCAGTGAGAGAACCCCTTCCTCTGTAAACCGCGAACGCACGCGGCTGAGCCCCGGGATGAATACAGCGCTGTGCCTCGAGCCGCCTGCGCGGAGGACCCAGGCCGCTGGGAGAACAGACTCGGAACAACCGGACAGGCGGGCGTCCGCTTCACAGTTTCATGAGAACGCCGAAGAGGAGATGTGACGTGATGTGAGCGAATCTCAACGTTTCTGGCGGGCAAGGAAAGAATCGGCTCGTTTCTTGAAAGACTGGCATCCCCGGGCACGTCACCCACACCGATACCCACCTGCGTCCGGCGTCCACGGTCCAGGCGACAAACGTCACCGACGCAGCCGCCCTGCATCCTCGCCCTGGTGACATCACCCTGCAACTCCAAGTCAATCTGGGATCCATCACGTCGGAGCAATTTGGGTGTGTAAAGCTAAATGTGTTATCATTTTCACCACAAATTAACAGTTTCTATGTAAATATTGGTATTTCCTCACCCCATGAAGGCGAGAGGAGGCAAATGGCACCGGCACATTTGATTTAAACTAATTAAAAGCAGAGGGTCATGCAATTCAATATATTGATTTTACCAGTGGGACTTAAATCTTTTATAATAAGTGTACACAGCTGTGGTGCTCCCCCCCCCCCGCCCCGCACCACGCTTTAAAGGCTAATCCTCACATTCCTTCTGACAATAACATGACAGGTCCCACACATCCCTGCCTGTGCCCTAACCCCTGGTGACACTGCCAGAGTGCATTAAGGCGAAGCATTGTAGCGACTTGCCAAAAAAAACCCCAGTGTGCCGACAGCCCCCAGCCAGGCCCGAAGAGCGATTGCAAAAAAGTTAACGTGGCCAGCCATTTGGTGCAGAAGACGCTCCATTCGAAATATTCAGCTGGTTAAATGGACGGGCAGGCTGGGGAAGGGTGGGGACTGGGGCAGTGTTAGGACACTCTGATTCCTGCGATGGGCCAAATATGACCTTACCCAATAGGAGGAGAAAAAAAAAAGATATTAAAGCGATAGGGGTGATCAATCAACTTAGAAGGGACTCTCCCTGGAATGAAGTCATCACTTGTCTCCGAGTTCGGCGGACATGTGACATGCGCTCACATCGCAGGCATTCCGGTGGGCAGAGAGCGCACCCCAGCTGTGTTTATTTCGGCAGAGGCTTCAGAGCCTGCTACCCTAGGTAAGGCCCCGAACCGGAGCTCGCGAGAGCTGCATCCCAGCTCCTTCTCCACGCATTCAGAGACCCGTTCCTTTACTGCCCTGAAATCGATTTTTCTCTGGGCCGCCTCCCTTACCCCTTTGATGGGTCGCTCCCCAACTGAATGACGAGCCTGGAATAAAAACACCAAAAAGAGCCACCCGAGCTGGCATCCAGGGCTCGGCCTTCACCTCCTTTGGTTCCAGGAGAGAAATACAAAGATCATAAAAGTTCAAATCTGGGTCACATATATCCTTGGGAGAAGGAGGGAGAAGATCTTTGATTTATAGAAGCAGGAAAATGAGGTTTAAAAGAAGTGATTTTGAAAGGGTTACTAAAAACACAGCTGTTGGTGCACTCCTATAGCGAAGGCACTCTGCAGAAAGCAAGCAAGAAGGGGGAAAGCCTGTGTGACATCTATATTAACCTCTGGCTGCTTACCAGTGAGAGCCGGCGCTCCGAGTGCTGGAATGTGGAACAGCCCCTTCCAAAGCTTAACACAAGCCAGGTTACAGCTGCAAATGCCTGCAGCCCATGCTCCCTTCGTGGAGCACTCCCTGAAGGAAATTTTTAAACTGTAACAGAATCTTTTTCTAATACTCTACAGTGGTAGGGCCTGTTCTTAAGGGGCAAAAGGAGAGATCTTAATGCCAAACACTTGTCAACAAAAAGGATAGCCAGATGGTAAAGGAAAAGTCACATAGCGAGGCCCCTCGCTGCCTCTTCAGCTGCATTCACAAAAGCCACTTTTATACACAGAGGCCAATAATGATAGGTTTCCAACTTTCTCTTTTTTTTAATTTGGCTTTGAAGATTAAACAAATTTGGTTCCTTCATAGCCCGGACCAGAGATAAACATGCACCGCACGCCCCTAATGCCAGCCGGCTTCTTTAGAAGATTCCACAAGAAACTGCTGAATTTCCTGAAGAAAGAATTGTGGGGAGCTATGCCCGGGTCCCGGTCCGTAGGAGTCACAGTGCCTGGGAGCTATTTAAGAGAGGATAGCCTGCTTTGAATTCTAAAAATTAAGTCTATCCAGCAGAGTCCAGGGCTTGTTAATCCAAACCAGTTTACAAATCTCGCCATTGAACTTAAGGGGCCCAGGCTGGGAAGGAGTGAGTCCCAGTCTGGCAGTGCGACCAGCGTTACACCAGGCTTTACTGTGCAGGCTGGCCTTCGTCATAAGCTGCGGTCTGAAGCCCTCATCGTCAGCACCTGGTTTTGTCATAAATTCTCCTCTAGGTCTCTCTCTAGTTTAGATCCCGCTCAGCCTGGCAAAAAGCTTGACTTCTGAGAAGAACTTATAGGAATAAAAACCAGTTTGGCTGCAGACAGAAGGAAGAATAACGTACCAGGTCTGCAAAAGCCTTCAGAATTCAGACAGAGGTCTCCCAAGCACTGCAGGACAGTGGCGGTCTGCAGTGGAGGGATGAGAGGCCAGTGGACAAAGTTGGCCTCCCCTCAAGATCTCCATCAAAGGCCCTCCAGAGTCCCCCCAGGTCCCCTGCACGCTAACGAGTAATGGTTCGATATGGACAAGTGACATTTTCCTACTCTTAAAGTGTCAGAATAACTCCTTTAGAAAACTTAGTATACTACAGATCAATATGATCTGCAACCCAAGGAAAAATCATGTGCCTTATCAGCAAACTCACTTCCAGGCACGTCTCCTACACGTCCCCCTCCAATCCCACTGCCACCCTCAGGGCCCTCCTGGGGAAAAATTCCGGGACCATGACCGAATGGAAGGCACAGGTGGTTTATTGGTTCATTCCCGTGCTGAGCAGAAATAGGTCAACCTTAGAAGCTTCTACAGAAGAGTCTTGCCAAACTGCAGTCCAGGTCTTCACCCAACTAATTACCTTGAGTTTTAGGGACAGAGAGAGAAAGAAACAAGGTCAGTGCACTCTGTTAAAAGCCACTCTGCCATCTAATTTGGAGTGATGTTGCAGAAAGCAAGACCTGAGGAAGCCAGGGCTGCCCCACAAAGCCCAAAGCCAGCCCTGACTAAGAGGCTCAGACAAGCCGGTCTTTGTCCTTTCGAGATGAAAGAAATGGGACTAACGGGGTTGAAAGGTGTGTGTGCAGCCAGAGGAGGAAAAGCGCCCAGCTGTGGCCTTCCCAGACAAGTCCCAGCTTGCTCCCAGCACCAAGGGGGAGCAAACAGCCCTGCCCCGAGATTCCCAGGGGCACCAGGCTGGCAACTCAGCCCCTTCTCCAGTACGGGGAGCCCTGCGTCTGGCCCCGCCATTGGTCCATGAACAGCAGGGCGCCTTCTGGACGGGATATGCAGAGCCTTCCACGGAAGCCGGGGGCTCACGAATACCTTCTTAATGACCTCGGCCAAGCTCTGAAGGCGGCCACTGGGCCCGGCTGCACTCACAGGGAGTCACGGGTACCCAACAGGGCAGGGTGCCATCAATTCCGGCCAGAGAAAGGCCCTGGTTAACGCCAGCTTCAGGACAGCTACAGAGCTCTGGGCCGCCAGAGCTTTAATTTACTTATTTATATGTATGGATTTGGAATTTTTCTTTAGTTTCTGGTATGGGTCCTAAATGCACATGGTAAAAAAAAAAAAAAATCACACACAAGTGCAGGCAATGAAAGATCAGACCCCACTCCCTCAGCCCCAGCCCCGGCCCCAGCCCCAGCCCCGCCCGGTCTCCCATAAAATCCACCTCCAGGTTCAGCGTCTTCCTCCAGTGGGGAAGGGATGGCATACAAGCACCTACGTAACCTCGCTGATCTGCACCTTGCTCTTTCCCACCTCGGACATCGTGGAGATTGTTCTGAATCAGGACAATCTAACAGGCTGCTTCGTATAATTTAAACTTTCTTGAGGTTGTTTTGGCATCTACACCTCCCACCCCTTGCTCGCTGAAACTCGTTTCACTATTTGATTTTTGGCTATTAGTAAGGACAGACAATGGCCTCCCGGGAACTCTGGGGACCTTATCTGGAGCGGGAAGCATTGCGGTCGATCCTGGCTTCCCTGAGCCCTGCGTCCACGCCCCCCAGAGCTCCACGGGGGCCTGAGCGCCATTATCTCCATGTTGACACTCCGCCCGTGGGCGTGAGTTTGCTGTCTTGAATCTGTTAGGATTTTCGCAGCAAGTTACACATGTAGAATGAAAGCGGCTCAGGAAACAGCGCTATCGGGGCGTGTTATCTGGAAACCAAATATTTGATCATCAGCCCTACAGCGCGCTGCCGGGGGTTAGTTTGAGCAAGTCTGGTGAGTGTGCGTGCACGGATGGAAGGGGGGCCGCCGCGTCCCCGCCGCAGCCCCCGCCGCAGCCCCCGCCTCCCGTCCCCGGGGCCGCTGCGGCTCCAGTCCGGAGCTAGGTCTCCCAGCCGCCCCCGGCGGCGTCTGCTCGGAGATCCCGCGCCACCCAATCGCCAAAAGCCGTGGTTTGCGCGCCACATGTGATAAACGCTGAAAATGGATTCTGCCCGCCCGGGACCTATCATTAAATATTTAAAATAGAAAGCTCGCAATGGCAACGTTTCTTCCCCAGTTCCAGCCAGGAGAGCCGAGGGCGAGGGGGGTGCCCAGCGGCCGGGAGAGGGGCCCCGAGGCGCTCGGGGCGCGCAGCACGCTAGGGCGGGCGCACCGCGAGCGGACAGGTAGGGCTTGCCAAGGCCGGGAAGGGGGCGCGAAGCCCGCGATGCCAGAGCCAGGCAGGGCTGCGAGGGGCCCAGAAAGGGCGGGAAGGCAGCTCTGCCGAGCAGGGCCCTTTAAATCCAGGTAGCGCGGGTCGCGCCGGCCCGGCACAGCTCACATGACCGAGCCCCGCGCTTTGAACTGAGCCGCGGCCGGCCCCCGAGCCTGCGGCCCCAGAGGTGCGGCTGGCAGCTTAACCCAGAGGGGCCCACCCTCCCCCAAACTCCAACAGGCCAAATTAGCCTTGTTTGCCCTACCTGGGGCGCGCACAGCTTGGGGTCCACTGGGACCGGGGGTAGGAGACCCACGGCCAGGCACTACGGTTTTGCAAACGGCCGAAGTAGAAAGATGGGCGGGCTGGATGTAAGAAGCGGTCCCCTCCTCCCTGTTCCAAAGCGCCTCCTGGCCGAGACGGTCACCCCCTTCCTCCTGCCCTCACTCACCGAGGTTGACGAAGCTCATGACCATGTCGGCGTCGGTGAGGAAGTGGCTATCTTGCAGGCTGGCCAGAGGGGGGCCCTGGGTGCTGAAGACCGCCTTGTAAGGGTAGGAGAAGCCCTGGCCGTCGGGCCCGCTGCCCTCCTCCACCGCCATGGCATTGTACAAGTCCAGCATGAACATGGGCGCCGAGTTGTGCTTGCCCTGGAGGTGGGGGCGCGGGCGATGGGGCAAGCCCAAGATGGAGAGGATCTCGCGCTGCATCTCCCGCCTCTCCTGGCTGCGGAGGCGCCGGTGAATGAAGCTCGAGTGCACCTCGTTGTCCAGGCTGAAGTCGGCCAGGGCGGAGCGCAGCAGGAACAGGGGCGCCCAGAGCGCCACGAAGCTGTGGGGCGCCGCGGCGCGCAG
>NW_011888943.1:332443-348373 GCF_000151845.1 Pteropus vampyrus | reverse complement strand
AGGTGGCCCTGTGGGGGCTTTGGACAAGATGGCAGCCTGAGGGACCACACAGGTGGAGACAGGACAGGCCAGAGGCCAGGGAGGAGAAGGAAATGCAAGGCTGCGGGTGCCAACCACTCGTATCACGGAGGGAGGCCTTGCTGCATAGGCTCTAGACTGCGAGACAGTGCCCGGGGCTGGGCCTCTGCCCACCTGTCAGTCCAGGCTCTCTGAACACCCCCTATACCTGCCCTTAATCCATTAACTCCTTCCTTCAACAAAGGTTGCTTGAGCACTTCCTGGGTGTCAGACAGGGTGGGCTTCATGGGTGTGTGATCCTTGTACGCGCATAGGCCCCGTACTCAAAAGGGCCCCACATTTGGCTTAATGCTCTATTGTTGCCATATTACAATTCTTGATACTCTACGGGCAAAGGGCCCCCGTTTTCATTTTGCACTGGACCCTGAAAATTATGTGGCCCATCCCAGTGCCAAGCACCGTGCTGGGCTGGAGGGTGCAGCAGTGAGTAAGCCTGCGCGATGGCCTCTGTCATGAAGCTGGCTTTCAGGCCAGGAGAGACAAAGCAGAACCTTAAATACAGTTTGGGGGCGGGAGGGGAGGCACGCTCGTCCATCGAGTCTCTCGGGGAAGCATGCGGTGTGCTCAGCTGATGGACCCAGAGAGGGTCAAGGAGCAAAGACGGGGACAGGCGTGGCGGATGGTGGGAAACCGGCACGAGGGCTTCATGAGGAAGGCAGGGAAGTGCTGGCTGGCGTCCACCCAGGGGGGGTGCAACCTAGATCGTAGCCACGTAGGAGATGCCACTGACCTGAGTGCTGGGAGGATGAGAAAGAGAAGGCCTGCCCCCCAAAAGGCACCCCAGGCACCCCGGCAAGTGCGCAGGCCCTGCAGAGGGAGGAGATGAAACCCGGCTGCCCAGAGCTGCCCCGGCCTCCTAGGCCTGGCCTTCCAGAAGCAAAGCTGCTGCGACCGCCCTGCCATCGCCAGCGCCAGCTGAGATGAAGCCAGTTGCTTCTTCCAAAGTCTAAAATGCTATTTTTCTGCAGCAGCCTCCTCTGCTTCTTAATCCACTCTCAAGTCTGGGGGAGATTTTAACCAGCAAGGGAGGCTGCAGTGGGGCAGCAGGTATTGGTGCTAACAATTTACACAGGAAAACAACTGCTGGTCAGCATCTGCCCTGACCCCCTCAGCCATGGGAAGGCCTGAAGAAGGATTATAGTCTACCTTTCTGTGCATCTCACCTGAGCTCACCTGAGCCCACCTGAGCCTGGCGCAGAGCAGGTGCTCAGTAAGTACCCACTGAATGAACACTAATAAGCACAGCCAGTACCTAAGAGTATGGTGGACTGAGTGCTGACCGTGCTGGTGCCAGGCTAAGCATCTCCCAGACACCTCACCCCATCACCCTTCCTCTGGGATGCCATCTTTTCTCATGCAAGATGAAGAGACAACTTGCCATCAATATCCAAGATCCAGAAGAGATAAGGTTCTCTCTGAACTCCCACGGCCCCCAGTTCAGCCATATCTTTCCCGTGATCCATGCTGGGGGAAGGGTGGGCTCTTTATTTTTCCTGCTTTCTCCCCAAAGAAGTGCCCCAAGATGGTACCAGGCCCTCAGAGCATGCTTGCTTGCTTGCTTGCTGAATAAATGAATGAATGCATGCGTATCTGCCTGGGATTACATCAGACGCAGCTCTGAGAGCTGACACCACCAGCAAAGGCTTCACAATCATTTGGAAAAAGTCTTGGGTGAGAGGCAACAGCCCGCCTGCCTGGTTTCACACTCCAGCCCTGCCACTTCCGGTTGTATACCAAGCATTTAACGTCTCTGTGCCTCAGTTCCCCTATCTGTATACTGGGGGGACTAACAGCGCCTGTCTCCTAGGGTTGCTGGGAGGATTCGGACTTCATTAAATTCACGTATAGGACTCTGCAAGGTGCCTTGGGCACAGAGAAAGCCCTTGACGAACGTTAGCTACCATCTGGATGAAAAGGAAAATATGTTAACAGGAAAGCCGCCTATGTTTAAAAATAACAACACAACATTTCACGATGGTCTGCTTTTTAACCAAGCAGAGAAAAGCAAATTTATCCTGACTCTGAGAGATTCAGCGCAGGAGCTAGCAAGCGGGAGAACAGAGCTGACGAGTGGTATGAGGCGAAAGGAAAATCCTTGCATTCTGTCCCCTCCTTGTCCCCCCGGCCTCTTCCCCCATGCCATCCGGAGCTCGCGAACTCCCCTGGGCCTATCCCATTTCACCCAGCAGCCAGCCTCCCACCCATCCACCCCCAGTTGTGGTTCCCTAAGCCCAGGCACCCAGCGCCGGACTCCCAGGCCGTAACCGGATCTGCCCCAGTCTGCTCCACACCTGGGGCCAGCTCGCCTGGATGAAAGATGGTCTGGAAATGTGAGGGGTGTTATTGTGTCTGGCCCGCCCCGGCAGTGTCCGCACCCCTCACTCGCTGGCCTCCCAGCGCTGGGCAAGTAGTTTTCATTTCATACATCATCAGTCACATCTTGCCGAAACGATTTTGACCAAGTCAGCATGTGTCTCAAAGGCAATAAAAAGAAGAAAAGAATTCTGCTGACACGCATGTTCGGGGGGAGGTAGGGACCGCATCTTCATCCGCGGAACTCTTCTTATACCATCTGCCTGGGAGGACGCTCAGCCAGCCTGGGGGCTCCCCAGGGGCACCCCGCACAGCTGAGGGAGCCTGAGGGCTGCTCCCTCCATCCACCCACCCGGCCAAGGCCTGATGACCTGGGCCTCAGACCCTGGGGAATCAGAGCCCAAGAGCCCCTCATGCGCAGGCTGGAAAATCCTTGTGTGCGAAGCGATCTGCCCTGGAGAGGAAATCATTTTAGCACGCCTGAGACGAAATGCTACTTTCCAGGCGAATCTTTCACTGCACTGGAGACAGAGACTCATTGCCTGCTCACTCTGGGGCCTTCTTTGACATTTTTTAAAACACAGCAGTAACATACTGAACAGCTTCTATCAGTCTTAAGTACACGTGGCAGTAGCCACAACTCCAAATGGAAAACACAGATAGACAGACACACACGCCCACACTCCAGAGGAAGCTGATGCCCCCAGGCGGGATTCCCGGGGTCTCCCACACAGCTGGGGGGAAGCTGAGGTTTTGTTTACTACTAGAGTGGCTATTTCTTCCTTGACCGGAAGAAACCTGGTTGATTTTGTACGTTTACTACTCTTGGTTCTTTGGAGGGAGCCCTCCCCTCCTTCCCAGACGTGGTGAGAATGGCTGACTAGTCCAAAGCACTGGCCTTCCACCAGGCACCTGCTCAGACCTGCACTGCCTTAGCGCATGCCACCCTCTGACGTGGAGGGGCCCGTTCTGCTCCTCAGACCACAGAGAAGGACACTAAGGTACTGAGGGTGACTTGCTCAAAGTCACACAGCTCATCTGTGATGGAACCATTATCCACAGCCACACCTGCGGTCACAGCCCAGGCCCTTAACCACCCGCGGTGTGGTGATCTGGGTGTAGGCTGTTCCCCTTTGCTTGATGCCAAGGCAACACTTTGTCCGAACTGTGCGCACGAACCTCCAGGAAGCCGTCAAAACGCGGCTTCCCGTGCAGCCAGCCAAGCGGGGCGCCGATCTGCACATTTCCCGGGGCCCCTGGGGTGCTGGCACTGATGGTCTGAAGAGTGAGGCGCTCCGTTCCTGAAGTCGCAGCTAGCTCACGTTGTTTGAGGCACCCAACTAAAATGTAAAATTGCCAGAAGCTATTCCAAGCGACTTTTTTATTAGCACTTTACTCCTTCCAACCACCTTCTAAGATATTCATTTTATTATCCCCATTTTACGGATGAGGAAATTGAGGCTCACAACCTTGAGGGAACCTGCTCACAGCCACACTGCTGGTGAGTGAGTGGAAAAAAATCGGAATTCTAACACAGGTGGCCCGGGTCCAGGGCCTGAGTCCTTAGGCCCCGCGGCATGTCAAAGAGAAAGTTTGTCTTGGTCCTGTCTGTATCCCCCAGGGAGGCCTGGCACACAGTGGACACCCACCGGCATGGACGAACGCACAGAGCACCTCTAAGCTCCTCTTTGATTCCTCCTCTACACACTTACGTGTCTGCAGGCAGCAGCCAGGTCACATAAACAGAGATGCACAGCCATAATGGGAGGCCAAGGAATACTTACCTTCCCCTAATCCCACTAAAGGGATCCGTGAGTAGTGACACAATGACAGATGGCCAGGGACACGGGGCCCAGATACAACAGGGAGAGGAAATGACCAGGTCCCTAGAAACCATCTTCCCATGGGTGAGGTCCTCCAGGAAATTGATTCCAATGTTACCAGATAGTTCTAATTTTCAAGAGAAGCTAGAAAACTAGGTTTGTATGAGACAGCTCTTACTGTATATTCGTTGGCAAATAATTCAATTTGTTTTTTAACCATTAGACCAAAGAAAACCCATCAACCAGTCAGATTCTGTGAAACCAGTTTGCCCCTGGTCTTATAAAGGGCTCTGTTGGGTTTGGAGGATGTACCCAACCTCCCCCGACCCAAACCAAAGAATCATCAAGGTTGGCGCATTTCAAGCATTTCCACTTAATCCACTATTCAAGGAACACTGGGTGAAAGGTTGAAAAGACTGAACCAATCCCCGCTCCCAGCCAGAATCGAACCCGAACTCTTCACTTGCCTCCCTCCCTGTGTTAACACCCATTAAAAGAATTCGTTTTTTCTTTATTGCCTCCCCCTTGGGAAACGCTCACTCTAAATAGGTTAGTCCTGACTCATGCGAAAAAAAAAATAATTTGGGAAGATGAACAGATTTGAGCTCATCTTACGTCTGATGCAAAGACTTCGTTAGCGTTAATGACACAGCTATCTGATGATAAGCACACTGCAGATTATCCTGAATCTTCTAGCAGCCCTGAAATTAGATGCTCCATCTCCCATTTCACAGATGAAGATATGGAGGCACAGAGGTCAAAGAACTCGGCCAAGACGACAGAGTCGAGGAAGGGAAATGCTGGCATTTGGCCCCTGGGCAACCTGATTCCGACGCCCTTATTTCTTCCAGCCACACCTCTCCATAAAGCCAGACCACAACTTTTATTTCCATAGCTCATATGATGACTGACCACTGAGTAAGGTTGCCAGATTTAGCAAATAAAAATATAATACACCCAGTTAAATTTGAATTTCAGATAAACCATGACTAATTTTTAAATATATGTCTCAAATTGTTTGGGACATACTTATACTAAAAATTAGTCATGGTTCATCTGAAATTCAAGTTTAACTGGGCACCCTCTATTTCATATCTGGCAAGTCTACACTGAGGGGCTTTTCTGGGTAAAGCAAGAAGCATCGGCTTCGTCCTGGGTTCTGCCTTGTAGTCAAGTGCCCACCTCAGGGCCTTTGCACTTGCTGTCCTAGCTGCCTGGAAGGTTCATCTGCCCAAATCCACATGGCTCCCTCCTTCATTTCCTTTGAGTCTCTGCTCAAATGTCATTTCGCCACTGAAGCCTTCTCTGACCACCTTACCACAATTCACGATGTGTCCCCACCCCGCCTTCCCCATCCTTCTCGCCACGGTCCTGTTCTCTATAACACTTACCACCACCTGAAATTTCATATAGCGTCATGTCTGTTGGTTTGTTGTCTCTCTCCCCCGCTGCGATGTGGGCATGGATTTTGGCCTGATTTGTTCACTACCATAGATCCCAGAATAGTGTTTCGTTTATAGTTGATACTCAACAAATATTTGCTGAATGAGCTTCCCGACAGCACGTTTTGGTTTCTGTCTGCAATACCACTTGACTCAGAATCAGGAGCTTGGATTGTCACCGGCGCCTTGTCACTGAGGCGCTGAGTGATGGCGGGCATACCCTTGGGGAGCTCATCATACAGCCCAGCCTCACTAGGTAGATCGGCTGACAAAACGGCCTTGACTTGGATACAGAGAAGAATGGCCACACGTCCAAGTGTTCAAGTGTGGTTTCCTTTTCTCCCTCAGGGGTTCATGCCCCCAGACAATGAGTCCCAGGGACACAAACCCTAAAATCCAACTTTCCCCATTTTCACCTAGTGCTCAGAGTGCATGCAAGCCGTGCCCCCTACCCCAACTGTATCACTCAGGCAGCAATGTAAAGCACTTCTGTGTCAAATGGAAGAAAAACGCTTTTACAGACAGCATTATCGACACAGCTAGTAATCTCGGTCCCCAGGCATGTTGTCTCCATGATCCCATTTATTTTTAGGTCCGTTTTACAGATGAGGAAACTGAGGTTCAGAGACAGTAAGCAGTTTTCCCAGGATTATATTCCAGAATACAACGGAGTCAACTATGAACACAGACAGCCTGTTGTCAGCCTCTGAACCCATTTCCACACCTGTGAAGCAGGTGTCATAGTAGCGCTGCCTTGCTGGGATGTTGTGTAAAGTACTTGCATGGGCCTGGGCAGGGCAGGTGACAAACGCAGGTACACTCCTGGGACAGAGATGATTAAGCTAGAGGAGGTCACCCAAGGGCCACCATTCCAAGCTGGCCAGAGTGACCAATGCTATGGCTTAGAGTAAGACAACTAGTCGTACTTGTCACATTCACTTTCTTGGGCATCTGAAGTCGAAAATTCTGAAAAGTGAGGCATATCATTACAAAATGGGAAGAAGGCTGGGTCAGGAGGTGGAGAGGGAAGCCAGTATGGCCATCGCAGATTACGAGGAAGCCGGCATGATAAGGAATGTCAGGGCCACCGTGGGCAGTGGTACAGGTTGTGAATGTCAGGGCCACCGTGGGCAGTGGTACAGGTTGTGCGACGCACGCCCCTGGTCACTATTCCCGCCCTAGTCCCTGAGAGTGGTGATCTGCAGAGTTGTGCAGTGCACACCCTGAGTGCCTGTCGCCGGGTGCCTGTCGCCGGCAGCCGTGGGATTTTACGCACTCATTGATTCATTCGCACATGTCTATGTAGTTTCTACCATGTAACAGTCTGTCAGACTCTGAGGTGGCAGCCGTGGAAAGACAGTCGAAATCTCTTATATTCCAGTTGGGGGGGACAGATGAGAAACAAGAACGAAGACCAAGTGCCCCAGAAGAAAAGGAAGCCCAGAGAGCCTGAGAGCAGCGGGGAGCGGGGCGGGGATTCTATGATGTGACGTCAGAGGAGGAGCCAGGCATGTGACACAGAGAAGCGTGTTCCTGGCGGAGACGTCGTCACTTGCAAAGGCTCCGAGCTGACCCCCCCAAGGGGTCGGGCTCTCTGACCCAGAAATGCTTTTTAATTCCAGCGTTTCCCAGAGCCTGATGGTTCCCTGGGCCCAGATCCCCAGACACGGGTGTCTTTATGATGCCACCGCATTTCTTGGGGTGGCTCGAGTGGGTGTCTACTCCTTACAGCCAAACATGGGTGCTGCTGGGTCCAGACATGGGTGCTGCCGGGTGCCGGTCCACTTCCCCGGGTCCGAAGCCCAGCGTCCTCATCGGCCAAGCCCATCCCCAGCCACCTCTGAAGAGTGTGCCCCCAATACATTATCCGCAGCTGCAAAACCAGGAAGCGTGATGTCCCCAGACATCAAAGCGGCTGCAAGGTCTGCAGTCACCTCAGACCCACATCTCCTCCTGCACTGGTGTTTAGATAACAGGTCTGAGGATTTTCCTGAGGGCTCCAATGAAGGATAGAAGCCACCCATGCTCCCCATCCCCCACGGTCCCCCATGATCCCTCCATGTCTCTGGCACGCTGGCCCAGCTTTTGTTTCTGGGGTAATATCTTTTGATTCCCAAATGTCTCGTGGGAATTTGCTGGGAGTGGGAGGCGGGGGCCAGAAAAACAAAAGGATGATTTACAGAGGTTCAAAGGCTTCTTTATAACCAGAAAACTTCATTTACAGACATTTGGTTCTTTCATTTCCACTTTTGAAGGAGAGAAAATGAAATCCACTGAGTGTGGCCACACTGAGTTGTTCTTGCTTGGAGGTTAGTTCAAGGCATCTGGGACTTTCAAAAGCCTTCTTGGCATTAAGCAGTAAACAGGCCGAGCAGATAAAACCACTCTGTGTTGAAAAAGCAGGTCTGTCTCCGAGGTAGAATTTTTACAGATAAAACAATAGAACGTGACTCAGAGAAGTCATTTGTGAAAATGACCCCACGTGGACACAGGTCTCCAGCAGGAGCTGAGCCCTCCAACAGACGGGAAGGTTTAGGGGTCTAGCTAATTCTCTGTGTCGGGCTTCAAGTAGCCTCCTCGAAGCCGCCTTTTCCAGATGAGGAAGTGAGTGAACCTCACTTCCACACCTCTGCTGCTCCATCACCTGGCACACCTGTCTCTTTCTCTCGGGGAATGTTCACGTGGACCAGGACTTCCTGGGCAAGCAGGGTTAAGAAGCAGCGAGCTCTAGAAAAGTGACAGGTTTCTTCGCCACAGGACTTCTCAGTCTTCAGTTAGGGTCAGTGTCCCTGAGCTTACATTAAGTCGGGAGTCTATCAAGTGCCAGTGACACAAGCCCACAAGAACATGGTACCTCTAAGAGAGGGCTGTGCTGGCCCAGGGGCTCCAAGGTGACTTCCTCTCCATGGCTCTCTGTTGCTGTCTGTCTTTCTAGCTCCATCTTTCAGTTTGGCACCTGTCTGAATGTTGGCTTCACCATTTCCTGACACAGAAAGGCTTCCTCTGCAGGGCAGAGGGACTCAGCGACTGACGGCTCCAGACGTACAGGGTCAAGGGGTGCCCTGCGGGAGAAGGTGAGCTTCTTGCTCGCACCCAGGAGAGGACATCTAGGTCTTGGCTCACTTCTTGGACCAGAGGATGAAGCACCTGGATTTCCTGGCCTAGGTCACCCGTCCACCCCTAAGCCAGAGTTGGGGTCAGGCACTGAGAGAGCCCCACTTGAGACTCATGCCATGGGGCAGGCGCAGTTCCTCCAAAGCAAGAGGGTACTGTCACCCGAAAGGGGACAGGGTACCCAGTGAGCAAACCGGCAGATGCCAGCACCAGGTCTGATCAAAGAAGCCCCTTTACGGCAAGCATCGAGCTGAGCTGGGTTTTGCAGACAGTTGCCCTGGGGAACCAGTACTTGTCACTGCCAAGTGGCCACTTTGTCCTCAAAATTCTGCCGTGCTTGGTTGTTGGCAGCCCACTAACACCGGATGCCACGTGCTCGTTGGTTTGTGAGGCCCCAGAGGACACGCTCTATGCTGCTGTCTTGTAGTCCCTGTGTCCGGTCGGTGCTGGGTAAAATGGTGGAGCACGGAGGGCCCTGCGTGCTCTCGCCGCCTGACTCCTCTCACCTCCCTGCAGGCCCTGATGCCTTCCCCACTGGCCTCGCTAAAGGCTGCCCGCCTGCCGACAGGCAGAGACGCACCTGCTTTGTTCACCCACGGCAGTGCCTAGCCCATCGCAGCTACTGAATCAGGGAATGGGTGTCATCTGACAGAGGTTTTGCTTGTGTCTTGGTTTGCTTTCCCCTGTCTTTGTTCCTACCTTTAAACTCATTTCTTCCTCTTCTTCATCCTGCTGGGGGTTCATCCTGTCTTCACACGGAAAATATTTTTGAGCATCACTATGTGCCAGGTGCTGTTCTGAGAGCGGTGAGGACAGGTGCGGACAACATGGACGAAATAAAACTCCTGACTCGTGGAGCTTCTATCCTAATGGGGGCTGTCAGGGGACCCAGAGAGGCAGAGCAGGAGTTCAGAGGGCAAGGGTGCTACTTTAGCCACTGCAGTCAGGTAACGCCTCTCAGAGGAGACTTGTCTGAGCAGAGATCCCTGGAGGCAGTGGGGAGCGAGCTGCTCCCATCACTGGGGAAAAGCACAGGCCCTGAGGCAGGACGCCTTGTATGTTAAAGGAACAGGCAGAGGTCCCTATGGTTGGAGCCTTAGGGGACAAGGCTGAAGAGTTAGGAGCTTAGCCCAGAGATCTGTCAGCAGCCACATCATGGTGGGCCTTGAATGCCACTGTGGCAGAGAACTCTAAGGTAGCCCCTAATTTGTCCTACCTTCTGATGGGCATGGCTTTTGTCGTCCCTTCCCCTTGAGCATGGAGGGACTTGTGACTTTTGACCAACAGAATATGGCGAAGGTGACATATAAAGTTAACTATCACAGCGGGTAAGAAGATTCGACCCCAAACCCCTCCAAGCACGTGGTGGGTGAGTTGTAGGTCTCCGTACCCAGGGGCACAGGGATGGTTCAGAGGTCACCTATGTCTTTGGGGGAGGAGAAAGATAGCCACAATTATGACGGCCTGAAAAATACTGCAGCAGAAAAGGACTAAGACATTGCTCTTTTCGCTTCCTTGCCCGGCCTCCTTTCTGCTCGCTGAAGAGAAACAGTAGGCATTAAAATCGATTCCGTGCCAAAACACATCGCCTTACCACCTTACGCATCATTCAAGATGCCCTCAGAGGTTTCACCTCCGGCATTACCGACATTGAGCAACAATCACTTACTAGGTACTCGCTATGTGTGGCACTGGACTCAGTATTTGAGTTGGTAGGATCGTGTTTGGCCGTATGTGACAGAAATCTGCCCATAACGGCTTGACCAAAAAGGGGGTGTTTTCTTCTGTACAGTAAGTATATAGGTAGAAAATCCAAGGCCGATGCAGCTTCTCAGAAAAGAATACAAGTACCTTCCTCTTCCTAAACTTCCTGCTCTGCTGTCCTTAGCCTGTGGTTTGCTTCCTCATGGTTGCAACGTGGTTGCTCCAGCTCCAGGCATCACATCAGCCTTCTAGGCAGGATGGTGAAAGGAGGAAGGACAAGGGGAAACGAAAGACTTTCTTGATATCAACACATCTCATTTTCCCATCTCATCAACCATCTCTAGGTCACACAGGCATACTTGGCTGCAAGGAAGGCTAACCAGTAAGAATTTTTAATTGGCACAATGTCTTTTCTGGTGGACAGGAAGGAGGGGAGAATGGGTACTGGGTCAGCAACCAGCAGCCTGTGCCTCGGCACATCACAGGCTTAATTCAATTCATCTTCCCAACATCCTTACAAGGTACGAGCAGTTTGTATCCATTAGATCATGGCTCAGCAAACTACGGCCCACGGGCCCCATTCGGTTGCCTATTTTAGTAAAGTTTTGCTGGAACACAGCGACAGCCGCTTGTTTCCACATCACCTATGGCTGTTTTCATGCTACAATGGCAGAGCTGAATAGCAATGACAGAGACCATACAGTGTGCAGAGTCGAAAATACGTACGATCTAACTCTTTATAAAACACTTACTGATTCCTGCATTAAATCCTTGCTATTCAAAGTGTGATGGGTGGACCAGTAGCAACGCCAGGAACAGAATCTCAGGCCTGCTGATCAGAACCGGCCCCTTACTCTGTGAGCCTGCACGATTTACTGAACCTTTCCGAGTCTTCACTTTTCATCTATAAAATGGCCAGAATTATTTCTCTGATTTATCTTTGGAAAGTACCTAACTATGATAATTTCTTGAGAAATGGTGACTCATCTCTCGTGTCGGTCTTCATTTCAACCTCATAATGCATACTGTCTCAGGAGGGCACCTGGGAACTCCTCCGGGGACAAAGGAGGACAGGCTCCTGTCCCCTCCTGGGTGCTGGGCATGGGAGAGCAGCGCTGGCGACACCAATCTGGTTGAATTCTCTTTGGGGCTTTAATTCAGTGACACCCAGAAATACTTTTTTGCCTGACCGCTCCCCTGTAGATCTCTGGCTAACCCTCCGGTTTGTGAGGGGCCCCTCAGGCCTTAGCGGGCACATTTCCCCGCCCCCGAGCTGAGTCCACAACAGTGAGATGTGCGCCTCTGACTGCTTTGTTCAGATCTACCCATGAGCCTGAATAAAATGGTTCTGAGCTGTGCTGGGCCCTCACGGCAAGAACAGCCCACAGCCCACGGGTGACTTTCTGGAAATCTGGTCGAGGAATCCCGAAGTTCCACAAGATGAGCTTTGAACCTAGTCATCTTAGAAATGTCATCTTTGCCAGTACAGAAAAATAAAATTAAATTAAAAACTAAAAAAAAAAAAAAAGAAAACCACAAAAACTTAAAAATAATTTCTTTTAGGTGGTCCATTCCAAAGAATAGGTGGCAATGAACTCCTCTGATGTCCCAGAAAGCTGGCCACAAAAGTCCCATCCTCCATGACACACAAACAGCTCCACTTTAGGGCTATTCTCTCTGTTTCCGGAAGGTTCTGGAGGTTTACCACAAATGCCCCTGCCTGTTTGGAGCTTCTCAGCAGCAGAAAATCACTAACCACAAAGCCTCCGGGGCAGGCACTGAAAACCACCCAAAGACGCTGCCCTCTCAACACGCTTCTGCCTCCGGATACTTCCTGATGGTCCAGTGCCACTCTGCTCCTCGCAGACAGGGAGTCCCTTTAAGGGGCTCTTTGTGCATAAGCGTGGTCACCTTGAGCCTGTGCAGGGAGACGAGCGCTCCGCTTACCGGGGCTTCCGAAGGCTTTTAACAGGGAAACATTTGTGCCAAATAAAAAGGCCCCTCCTTGTGTTCCGCTTTAGCTGTAAACGATCTGCTCCAAGGATCCATCCAGGAGTCTCTGCTGAGGGCGGACCCCGGCACGGCTGGACTCAGGTTTGTCGCTGGTGCAGATAGATTTTCAGCGGCCGCATCCAAACAGCAACCAGGGGACAATAAGAACAGAACTCCCTTTGTTCTGATTAAACTGTTTTTAATGGTCCCTTCTAGGTCGGGCCTTAGTGGAAGTCTCAACAAGGCCACTCATTGAGACGTCCTTGAAAGAGCCAAGTGGAGCAGAGCACGAGGGACCCCCGGGAGGGGCTGGCGGCCCTTTGCTCAGCCTTGGTGGTCCCGCCGCGGAGGGCAACCGAGCTATTTCATTTGTTGTCTGAGATAGGAAAGGGGAGGAGGTTAGTGAGAGGAGGGCTGTCTCACAGATTTCCATAATTAGTGCCTGCAAAGTGTTAGGGACCCACACGCACACAGTAACATCAAACGTCACCCGGAAGGGACGGGGGCACCTCAACGCTGAGAACCCTGGAGCTGGTAGAGCCAGTCCCCGAAGTGGAACAGCATGAGGGCCCTGCCCCAAGGGCTTGGACCGCGTTCCGGGAGCCTCGCTTCTGACCAGTTCACTTTTCACCTGGAGGACTCAGGAGGCCCTTTGGTTCGTGCAGAACCGGATGCAGAAGGGAGAAACAGACGGAAATGTACCAGCCACTCACAGGGCACAGCGTGCTGCCTGCTCGACAACTCCCGGTAAAACCCGAGGTCCGCAGTGTCCGTCCTCTGAGGGTCACCTAGGTGGCACCTGAAGGATACTGTCTATGTAACAACAGGGCCCAGAAAGACAAGGAAACAAAAGGCACGATGTATCCCTTGGAGAAAGTTCGTCCACTTTTAACCGTATACGTACAAGCGAGGTTTTAAATGTGCTAATTTGTTCTTTTCTGAAGAACACGCTTTGGTTCCCCCATATAAGTGACCATACTTGGTCATTGTTCTCAGCCAGGAGTGATTTGGCCATCCAAGGGACACATGTCAATGTCTGGGGACATTTTTAGTTGTCACAACTGGGAGGAGGGGTTACTATTAGTGTCGGGTGGGCAGAGGCCAAGGATGCTGACCACCACCCCACAATGTGGACGCCTCCACAGCAGAGAAGGGCCCGACCCGATGCCCACAGCGCCGATGCTGAGAACCCGGGGGCTGGCAGTGAGCCCCGACCCCGTCACCAAGGTGGGGAGGCACCAGGTCCTCACCCCGCTGAAGGCAGGAAAGATCGAGCTGCTTGTTTCTCCCATCCCGATGCTTCGGAACAGGGGGACGGAGGCCCTTTGAAGTCAGGGCTCTGGGCTTAGTCTTTATTTGGCACTAAATCATCTTAAATTGCATGGGGAAATGGAATACAATTCGAGTTATATTACTAATCAATCTTTCGGTGGAATAAATCATGTGGAATGATATTCTATTAAATCTGTAAGTAATTAAAGGTCACGCGGACTTTGTGGGGAAAATTCTGGACTTTCATCGCGTTTCCCTCGAGCTCACCTCCTCCCCAGAAAACACACCTGCCTCTATCACGGGACTGTCTGGAGGTAGAACACGCTTAGTATTTGACATATTGATTTATTAGTCATGTCTCTTTTCCTCCAAGAAGTAATGAGAAGGGGCTGCGATGGGACAGCTTTGAACAGAGAAGAGGGTGACACTAGGGATCCGAGTCCCGAGGTTTGCATCTTGGCTCTGCCAGCTGTGCGACCTTGGGGAACCTGGCTCCCCTCTCTGAACCTTGGGTTGTCTCAACAGTTCCTTCCTCCTGGGGTTCTCCCCGAGACTGCAATGCTATCATGGAGGTTAACTGCTCAGCTCGCTCCCCAGCCCCGGGAGATGTCAGGAGATGCTGCCTATCTTCTTGGCCCAGCTTTGTCCCTCTGCAGGTTCTGGGGAGCCTTGAATAATGAAGTCCCCCTTCTATGTGTTCCTGGAGCACCCCAATTCTCTGCACCCACATAATAATATTGGCCCTTATGACATTTCTGATTGGAGTCTGTCTCCCCCCAGAGAATGTCAACTCCGTTGAGTGCAGAGTAGATCTGTCTCAGCACCTAGCACGGGCACACAGTTAGCACTCAATAAATGCTTATGAAAAGAATAAGTGGCAAAGAACATTTGACCGATGTTAACAGCCTGGATGTCTAGTCCTGTCTCTACAACTCAACTAGCCGTGGACTGGAAGTAACAAAGCCCACAGCCTCCTCTTTCTCTTTTGCTGTCTAATACATCAGCAGGTCCTGCCGCCTCTTCCTTCAAGGCGGAGCCAGACTCTAATCAGTTGTCTCTCTTGCACCTGGATCCAGGCCGCCATCACCTCTGGCTGGTTGGTAGCCCTGGCCTCTCCCAGAAGCCCACGCCATAGTCCACAACTGCCCCGCCTTCTGGCTGCCTTTGTTCCATTCCAGATGTTCCAGCCACCCTGGCCTCTTCCCCAAACATCGCCACATGGCCCACCTATTAAAATAGCCTCTTCTACTCTGTCGCGTGACAAATTAAGGCTACTGCCCCTAAATTAGTCATTCTCAAAATCTTTTTTAGTAAAGCTTCTTCAGGAAGCTGGTGATACCACTCCACGAAATGAGATCGCTCCTTCACACTGTGCCCCCTGGTTTCAATAGCTTCTTGGCTTTGCCCTCCCCTCGTATGGACTAGCTGCTTGGCGATCAGAGGTCTTAGAGGTACTCCCTGTTGTCCCGCCATTATTATGCCCTTTACGGGTGGCTAAACTCAGACTGAAATCTGAGGTTGTCTAGCATCAAGGTCCAATCTACCATTCTTTTAATTTCTCTTTAGCCATTACAGATAACAACGGCCGAATGTTATGCTTTTTTTTCTTATTAGTTTGCAATACCTTATGCATCCAGCAAGCCAGCTCCCCAGGAGCTGGATCCAACCCTGCGTTCCAGTGGTAACTTTTACCTTTGCAGCTGACTGCAGCACAGCTGCTGCTCCACACCATGGGTGACTATGTGGCCACCCAGGAATCAAAAGTCTCCCATGTCAACCTTCCTCTTCTCAAACCACATTTCTATGAGCCAGGGCTGTGCTAATAAATCCCACTTCTGACACCAACTATGATCTGTTTCTACTCCAAATATATGTGGGTTTTTTCTTATGCCAATCAATTCTCCAACGCTTTGGACATCAGTTGGGTGTCCTGCAATTCACTTCAATTCAATTCTGATACTACCTGGAGTTAGCAGAGATCCTACAGTTTAAGAGCTCCATCCCCAAAGACTGCCCCCACATCAGATGCCAATCACAAGTGCTGAGCCTCTAATACTTCAGACTGACCAGTTATAAATTTAGGGTCCCCATACCCCTCTCCTCAGGTTCAGTAATTTGCTGTAACTGCTCATAGAGCACAGGGAAACACTATTTACACTCATTGGTTCATCATAAAGGATATCATAAAAAAT
>NW_011888943.1:327064-332393 GCF_000151845.1 Pteropus vampyrus | reverse complement strand
TTGGAGTCTGTCTCCCCCCAGAGAATGTCAACTCCGTTGAGTGCAGAGTAGATCTGTCTCAGCACCTAGCACGGGCACACAGTTAGCACTCAATAAATGCTTATGAAAAGAATAAGTGGCAAAGAACATTTGACCGATGTTAACAGCCTGGATGTCTAGTCCTGTCTCTACAACTCAACTAGCCGTGGACTGGGAGTAACAAAGCCCACAGCCTCCTCTTTCTCTTTTGCTGTCTAATACATCAGCAGGTCCTGCCGCCTCTTCCTTCAAGGCGGAGCCAGACTCTACTCAGTTGTCTCTCTTGCACCTGGATCCAGGCCGCCATCACCTCTGGCTGGTTGGTAGCCCTGGCCTCTCCCAGAAGCCCACGCCATAGTCCACAACTGCCCCGCCTTCTGGCTGCCTTTGTTCCATTCCAGATGTTCCAGCCACCCTGGCCTCTTCCCCAAACATCGCCACATGGCCCACCTATTAAAATAGCCTCTTCTACTCTGTCGCGTGACAAATTAAGGCTACTGCCCCTAAATTAGTCATTCTCAAAATCTTTTTTAGTAAAGCTTCTTCAGGAAGCTGGTGATACCACTCCACGAAATGAGATCGCTCCTTCACACTGTGCCCCCTGGTTTCAATAGCTTCTTGGCTTTGCCCTCCCCTCGTATGGACTAGCTGCTTGGCGATCAGAGGTCTTAGAGGTACTCCCTGTTGTCCCGCCATTATTATGCCCTTTACGGGTGGCTAAACTCAGACTGAAATCTGAGGTTGTCTAGCATCAAGGTCCAATCTACCATTCTTTTAATTTCTCTTTAGCCATTACAGATAACAACGGCCGAATGTTATGCTTTTTTTTCTTATTAGTTTGCAATACCTTATGCATCCAGCAAGCCAGCTCCCCAGGAGCTGGATCCAACCCTGCGTTCCAGTGGTAACTTTTACCTTTGCAGCTGACTGCAGCACAGCTGCTGCTCCACACCATGGGTGACTATGTGGCCACCCAGGAATCAAAAGTCTCCCATGTCAACCTTCCTCTTCTCAAACCACATTTCTATGAGCCAGGGCTGTGCTAATAAATCCCACTTCTGACACCAACTATGATCTGTTTCTACTCCAAATATATGTGGGTTTTTTCTTATGCCAATCAATTCTCCAACGCTTTGGACATCAGTTGGGTGTCCTGCAATTCACTTCAATTCAATTCTGATACTACCTGGAGTTAGCAGAGATCCTACAGTTTAAGAGCTCCATCCCCAAAGACTGCCCCCACATCAGATGCCAATCACAAGTGCTGAGCCTCTAATACTTCAGACTGACCAGTTATAAATTTAGGGTCCCCATACCCCTCTCCTCAGGTTCAGTAATTTGCTGTAACTGCTCATAGAGCACAGGGAAACACTATTTACACTCATTGGTTCATCATAAAGGATATCATAAAAAATGCGAATGAACAGCCAGATGAAGAGGTGCATAGGATGAGGTCCAGAAGGGTCCCGACATGAGACGCTTCTGTTTCTGTGGACTTGGGGTGCATCACTCTCATGGCATGTTGGATGTATTCACCAATCTCGAAGCTCCCTGAACATCATAATTTAGAGATTTTTTTTAATAGAGGTTTCATTACATAGGTATGATCAATTATTAACTCAATCTCCAGCCCTTCTCTCTTCCCCTGAGATTGTAGGATGGGGACGAAAGTTCCAAGTTTCTCATCAAGAGCTGCTCTTTCCTGTGACCAGCTATTTCGGGGTCTGCCAAGAATCACCTCATTAGAAGAAAAGACATTCCTATCACTCACAAAATTCCAAAGGATTTAGGAGCTCTGTGTCAGGAACCAGAGGCAAAGACCAAATATTATAACAAAAGATACTCCTATCACCCCTATTACTCAGAAAATTCCAAAGGTTCCAGGAGCTCCATGCCAGGAACTGGGCTGAAGACAAAGTGTACATTTCCCACTGTCTTACAGCCTTCCCACACCCCTGCACCCCCTTCCTGTCACTACCACCATCTGTAATACTTTTACTCATCTGCTGTGTGTCGTGTTTCTCTTTCCGTGGGAGCAGAGATTTTATCTTCCTTATCATTATATTCCTAATGCTTCGAATCGTGCCTGGCCCATTGAAAACAAAACTCATTAATATTTCCTGAATGAATGAATGGATGCAAACAATTGAATAATTAACAGTGAAAAGTCTGAGTTCTGACGCTAGACTGCCTGGGTCAGATCTAGGCTGCTGCACATTCTAGTCAAATGTCCTAGGGCAGGGGTCCCCAACCCCCGGGCCACGGAACGGTACCAGTCTGTGGCCTGTTAGGAACCGGGCCACACAGCAGGAGGTGAGCGGCGGGTGAGAGAGCGAAGCTTCATCTGTATCTGCAGCCGCTCTCCAGGGCCAGCATCGCCGCCTCAGCCCCACCTCAGACCATCAGGCAGTTAGATTCTCATAGGAGCACCGGTCCCTGGTGCCGCAAAGGTTGGGGACCGCTGTCCTAGAGTGTGTGATTTTGGCTTTATAAGCCTCAGTTTCCTCATCCACAAAATGAGGAAAGTTGTGCCCATCCTTGGCATCACTGCAAGGATTAAGCAGTATCTACGGTACACGCCAGCTTAGTCCAGGACCAGCATCTCGGAGACACCCGGTGACTTCCTGCGGAATAAGTTAAAGCTCACTCATTTTCGGCAAACTCCCATGCTCTTCCCTTTTAACTGATTCAGGTAGAACCTCGTGGAATTACTGCTACTTGAGCATTTTTGACCTATAAAAAATGGCAGTTTCCCAGGGTTCGGTCTAAATAGGTGGGCGGGACAGGTATATTACTGAGCCTGTTCTGCATGTAAGTAAAATCACCGTCAAGCAAAAGTCAGGGGCCCTTCTCCAGGCCGCGCGACTGGGAAACACTGGAACTAGTCTTGGATCCAGAACTTCCGCTCAGTGTTCTAACTGGGACACTTTGAGCCTTGAGAGAAGTTGGCATATGATGCCAAGAGAACTTTAGAATCCCTTTGTTCTCCCCTGGGTGCAGGAAGGAGGCGTCTATCAAAATAGAAGTGCCAGCAAAGGGGCGGGGGCAGCACGGGGAGGGCGGTGGCAGAGACCACTTTCCAGCTGAGCGGGAAATGAACTCATTCCGTGATAAGAAGATAGGTTCCTACCCGGCCCCCAGGAGAGTCCCGTCCTCTAAGCGGGCCACACATTGCCCTGTCTCCCCTTCCCCCGCCCTCCCTCCCTCCCCTCCTTCCCCTCTGCCTCCCCTCCTTTCCTTCCTTTCTTCTTTCTTTTCTTCATTTTTTAATTAAACAATGGCAGGATTCCTTTCTAGCAGTTTCGCAAAGGGCGAAATCACTTAGCAACCTTAATTATTTTCAACTTAATAACTTCCTGGGGTCGGGGCAGAGAGGCGAAGCCCCCAGTGGGTGAAGTGCCTTGCTGCTCAAGCTGCTCAGAGGCGGGCTCTGGAGCCAATGAAGCGTTTGACCAAATACTTCTCATATCTTCCCTCTCCCTGGTAAGCGCCTTTGTTAGGAGTGAGCTTTCTTCCTCCCCCTGATAAACATGAGTGACTAGAGTTGACTGCAATTTTTTCAGCTGGCTGCAGCTTCAAAGGTTCGCGGGTTTTGAATTCCAGGCTTTTAAATTACTTTTTCAAAAATGTTTGCTCTCAGACACACCTACAGTAGATAGTAGAAATATGAATTTCATCTTCAAATGAAAGGGAACCAGAGAGGTGTGTCGTGAGGAGCAGTTATCGGTGGGGCCCCAGTGGCGTGGACAGTTCCCTGCAGATGACCGCAACGCACCCAGCATTGAGAGGGGAGCCGCGTCGCCAGAGTCCAGCCCACTGGTGCCAAACAACCACAGGAAACAAGCACCAAGCCCCGGCCACGAGCCCCTCATGGAGATATAAAGTCAGGATCCTCAACCACCCCAGGAGGTGGATGTCAGGATCACTGAGGGAGAAGCTGGGACACGGAGAGGTTAAGCAGCGTCTCTTAGGTCACACAGCTCGGCAGTGAAGCTGAATCCACGTGTTGTTTGCCTCCAAAGCCTGCCTGCCTCCCCAGAGTCACTCCTAGTACTGGAGGACAAACACTTCATGAGCAAGCAGCTATAAATCAAGACCAATAAAACCTACTTTGAAGTGCTACAGTGATTCATTGAGATAAAGGGCATGAGATTCTGGTGATTCCTTAAGAAACATTGGCCCATTTCCTGCCTCTCCCAGCTGGCAAGATACATTTGTAAATACCAAAGACAAAAAAGATTCAGACAGATAAGGGTTCAGATTGGGCACTCATCTTGCTTACTGGTCATGTGATCGTAGGTGAGTCATTTAACTATGAGTCTCAATTTTCCTCATCTGGAAAATGGAGTTAATGGCAGTGCATACCACGGGGCTATGGTGAGAATTAAGGGAGAAACACGAGGGAGTATTAGATAACTGCCATCTATATTTTCTTAAAAAACAGTAACAAGCTGGTGGAACCAGAGGCTGGCTGATACTGGGCAGCACCGGCGAGATGGCATCTTTGCTGAAACAGGGATTTTGTGACCCAGATAAAGACAGCCCCAGAGGGCCTCTACTCAGCATTTGCTTTGAGCCAGGCAGAAGGCTAAGCTCTATCCATGAAATCACATAAGAAATGTGTCCGGATTCTCTCATTGAACCTTCATGACAACCCTAGGTACTAGTCCCAGGTGTAAGCTCTGTTTTACGGACACGGAAACTGAGGCTCAGAGAGAAGCATCATTTATTTAAGGCAACACAGCAAAGGAGTGGCAGAGGGAGAATTTAAACCCAAGCCGGTGCAAAGTACCTGTCCCCACTTCCCAACCCCAGCTCTCCATCCGTCCGGCGTAGTCACTTTCTGCCACATGTCTATTCATTATGGTTTAGCATCCACTCTTCTGGGTCAGCTGCTGAGCAACTTAACACCGTCATCAGACGGCACAATGCTGACACCCTTACCTGCCCCGTCGCTGTTTGGAAATGATTTAAGGAGGAGAGGACTTTGAGGGGCCCTCTGAAATTCTTTTATAGCTACTCCCTTCATAAGACAGCTTGCAGCGTTGCTGTCGGAGATGAACAGGGGTCTTCAAAAAGCCAAATCCCACAAAATAGCCTGGCTGCAACCGGTGCAGACACGCCCCGACACCCCAAGCAGAGTAGAAGCAAACCCCTGATTTCCTGCAGCCCCCTAAGAGTGCTGGTCTCCTGGGCTATTCCAGTTTCAATGGTGTCGGGACACCCAGGAGGTTCTCTGTCATGTTAATGAATCATTTTAATAGAGGGTTTTAACAGAAACATTCATCAACTTTTGTGCAACCAGGCTTTT
>NW_011888943.1:314892-325877 GCF_000151845.1 Pteropus vampyrus | reverse complement strand
CAAACCCCTGATTTCCTGCAGCCCCCTAAGAGTGCTGGTCTCCTGGGCTAGTCCAGTTTCAGTGGTGTCGGGACACCCACGAGGTTCTCTGTCATGTTAATGAATCATTTTAATAGAGGGTTTTAACAGAAACATTCATCAACTTTTGTGCAACCAGGCTTTTCTTTTTTTTTTTTTTTTTTTTTGAATTAAATGTTTAAGTAGGTAATAAACGCCTATCAGCTGCACCACTACAGGCCGGTGTCCCTCCAAACCGTAAATCATTCTGGAGATTATTACTGTCCTGATGAATTAGCATGGAGGAAGCTAGTAAGCCAGGGTTGGGGGCTGTCTGTCCCACAGGAGCAAGGAGTAACAGCTGGTTTTCTGAGACGCAGTCATCTGCGGACCAGTACGGGACCCACCCCTGGGTCCCTACTCCCCTGCCCACCTTGGCTGCAATACCAACCCAGGGATGGGTACTTCCCCCTCCCTGCAGAACCCTGCCTTCTTTGTCAGTTACAAAAGGCCCTACAGCATGCCAGGCACTTTGCTAGGCCTAGGAACGGATGGCACACCATGCCCGCACAGTGAGTGGGTTCCTGGGGGAGCCGAAGAAGGATGGCCAGTGACCCGACACACTGCGATCGCACCATGGTCAGCACCAGGAAGGAGCTGTACAGCGCCTGGCTTGGGACCCTCCATGAGGAGGTGGTGTTCATCGAGGTGGCTGGTGGCTCTACGTACTGACGCGGCCAGGCCAGGCCATGTTTCCCAGAAGCCCCGTCTCTGTGGGTGTCTGGTAGGGTCGCATTCATGTCCTAGGGCTGCTGTAACAGAATCTAAAACTTAGATGACTCAAAGTGACAGAACGTCTTCTCTCACAGTCTGGAGGCCGGGAGGCCAACATCAAGGGCAGGGCCGAGCTCCCCCAGAGCCTTGAGGGAGGGCCCTTCCTGCCTCTTTCGGCTTCTGGGGGCCCCAGGTGACCCTCGGCTTATGGCTGCATCATTCCAGTCTCTGCCTCCATCTTCCTTCTCTGTGTGTGTCCAAACTTCCCTCTCTTTTAAGGCCACCAATCCTATCAGATTAGGAGCCACCCTACTCTAATGACTTCATCTTATTACCTTGACTAATTACATCTGCATCGACCCTATTTCCAAATGAAGTCACACTCTGAGATCCTGGGGTCAGGACTGTCTTTTGGGGAGGACACAACTCTACCCGTGACAGGAGGCCTACAAGATAGACTGCTGTGCGAGATGAGGAGGGCGAGGTCGAGCTGCATCACTTTTGTGGCTAATGTCGCTGGCACAAGGTGACCACCAGGCCTGCCACTGACCCTCTTCCTCCAGCTCCTCCTTCAGCTATGACTCCCAGGCCAGGCGCATGTTCGGCTCCATGACGAAGGGCCTGGCCACTGCAGGACCTTGGCCACCACGGTCAGAGGGAACAAGAGCCAGCGCGGGTTCCAGTTTGTCCTGGCGGGCTCAAGCTTGGACTTGTGGGGTCCATCACGTTCCTGCTCTCCCCACTCTACAATCCACCTTTCTTTCCCAGCTGTCCATCCTCCAGACCCCAGGGGCCAGCATCTGCTAGGCCTCCTCGCCTCCCCCTTTCTGTGCTCCCCTCCTTGACTCCCTGAGGCCCCCGCCCCCTCCACTATCTTCAGAGGACGGTGCCCCGCCCCGGCTGCTGCAGCTGCTCCACCTGCAGATGCAGGGAGCGAGAAGCACCCAGCTGCAGATGCCCAGCAGCCGTTAGCCAATGACCAAAGCCCAGGCCCGCCTCTGAGTGTCATTCACACTCCTGAGCTCCCCACGGCATCCCAAGCACGGGGTTGTGCCTGAAGCTACCCCCAAGCTTGGGTTCCTCGCGACCCTGTTCGGCTGCACCTGGGCGCACACCCTCAGTAAACACGGACGTCACAGACTCGTGAGTCAGCATCTCGGGTCTACTTTAGGGAAGCGCGACCTAATACAGAGACATTAGCAAGGTGGTTTCAAACAGGTCAGAAGTCAAACCGATTGTGTTCAGGTTTTGAGAAGCCAGCACCTGGGGTGTCCGTGTGTCGACATGTGTGCACTTGGAGTAGTTCTCCATCGGGCCATGCTGTGTTACTGAGGGCCACCCAGGGCTGGGGGACAAAGGAGACAACCCGACCCACAGAGCCAGGAGGTCTAGTCGCGCAGACTGCCCTGCCCGGAAGACAAGCCCACTAGGACGACTGGGAGGAACGGGCGCCTTTTCTTGCTAACCTTTTGTTTTGGAAATAATATTAGAGTTTCAGTAAAGTTGCAAAAACATTCCAGTGAGTCTGGTATGTCCCTCACCCAGCTTCCCCTAACGGTCGCATCTCACACACTCATGGCACGAGGGCGGTTTACAAATTCACACCAAGGTAGGTATCGCAGCTCCACCAGAGTGGGTGAGCAAGGGAAGGGGTAGCTCTACCTCATCCCCAGGGGAAAAGTGTTCCAGGAGGAACAGCTTGTGCCAAGGTTCAGAGCAGGAAGCGTACAGTCTGGCGGGTGCGGCTGGAGGCTGGGGTGCGAGGGGACTCAAGGGGAGGCAGGCACGAGGTAGAAAGGGCTGCCGGCCCCAGGTCCACACTGAGCAAGCAGTTGGACTTGACCATACAAACGGGGGGGACTCTTGGCGGCTTCTCAAGGCCCTTCCCTGACCCCAGAGTTTGCTGTCTTCACTCCCCAGAGTGGAAAGGGAGCGGGCAGGGAGTGGCTGAAGATGTGCCAATGAGGAGACACAAAGAATCCACAGAGAAGCCAGGTACGTGGGCCCCGCCCTGGGATGGGGTCATGTTCTAGCTGGGGCAGGCCTAGGTTTTCTTGACGTAGTGGAGGCAGTGACCTTGTCATCCGAGGGCTTCGCAGGCCACTGGAGGGCCTAAGCCATCCTCCCTCTCATCCAAGGCGTCCCCAGGTCCAGTACCTAACTCAAGTCCGCCCCTCTCCACCCCAATTGCCTTCAGAGGGGCCAGGAAACAGCCACTGCCTTCCTCCTGGGGGAGTTCCCCACTTAGTCACCCCCACTCAGCCTTGGGCTACCTTCCCTCAGAAATTGGTCTGTCTCCTTCCTGATAAGCCCTCGGGGAAGTTTGGGCATCCAGGAGACAAGGTGCTGATCTAATTAGCTGAGTAAAGCAATTGACACGAAGGCGTGAGTGACTGAAAGGCCTCATCTGGAGCTGGAGGGTGCGGGTCACAAGGGAAGCTGATGAGTCCAGACAGTGTGCGGTGGAGGGGACAGCATGTGGAGGGGCAAAAAGGTGGCCACGAAAAGTGTTAGAAACTCCCCGAAGGGACTCGCCCGGCTGTCATCTGGGAGTGGAAGGTCACTCCCATCTTCTCGCTTTTGCAGAGATCCTCTGCCCCTACCCGCTTCATCCCCTGACAAGGGGACATCAAAGCCTCGCCCTGGAAGCCTCTTGCTCTTCCATGGAGGGGACTCTGCCAAGCTCTGTGCCCAAATCATCCCCAGCCACCCCTACAAAAGCCCTGTCACTGCCATCCACCACTGACACCAAATCCACAATGACACATGCAGGAAATGACTGGGGAGAGGGCCACCTGAGTGGTCCAGGAACCCCTTGGGTGGCCAGGGCACTCTTAAGATCATTTTTCATGGAAATTCTCTTTAATTTGAAAATGAAACAGATGTCCTAACCCCAAAACCCCTTGTACCAGCTGGCTGATTTTAAGCAAGCACTTAACTTCTGCGGGGCCTTGGTTTCCCCATTGGTAAAGAGGGGCAGTAATCCTTCCGGCTTTGTGGGCGGCTGTGAAGATGACAAAGGGATGACACGTGAAGCATTCACGAGGCGCTCTGCAGATGTGAGCTGTGGCATCTATGCCTCGCTTTGCTGGACAGCAAGGAAACAGGGCCTGTTGGCAGGATTGCACTTGTATCCGATCTTACCAGAGGCCAACATCGGAGTATGGCTCAAAATTCAAAACCCACTTTTTATCAGCTGTGCGATTGCAATTACTCCACCTCTGTGTGCCTCAGTTTCCACACCTGTAAACTGAGCTAATAGTGACTGTTGCATAGTTTGCAGTTAAGGATTAAATAAATTAATAAGTGGAAAGCACTTTAGACAATGCCTGGGACATAGAAAGTACTTGACTAATATTATGACTATTGTTTGACCCAATGATCCGCTTTTCCGATTCTAATTCTGATGTTTAATTTTATGATTCCTCAAGTGCCATACGATATCTGCATAAGTATCTGTAACAGCAAAGAATTCGAAACTACCTACATATCTGCCCGTAGAGAAGGGAAAATGTACCACGGATCATCCACAGACAGATTCTTTGTAGCTGTTATAACAGAATGACCTGATTTGTGATGATTTAAGATGGGCATAAAGTTAAAAAAAGAGGTGACTAAACAATATGCACAATGTTCTTCCATTTCTGTTTAAAAGTACTGTCAAGATATGCAAAAGAAATCCTAAAGGAATTTTTATAAACTGCTCATTTCTGGGGAAAAAAAAGATTTACTTTTTACATTTATGCTTCGATATTTTTACAATGAGTATACAGTTTATGTAATTTAAAAATATTAATAATAAAGACGCATCGACATGAAAACGGCCGCGGCTGCACTCCTCATGGCGGGGCGGAGAGTGAGCTTCTCAGAGGTGGGCAGGAACAGTTTGACTCTGGAAAGAGGGAGAGTTTGGCTCCAGGGGCCAAATTCCACTGCAGTGACCTGGAAAGGGCTGTCGCATACTTTGCAAAAGGAACCGAGGTGCATCAAGTGTGACTTTCACCTAGGTGATCTGCGGGCTGGGCTGAGATCCTTTGCTATCCAGGGGTGCAGGCAGGCGAGGAATGGGACCTGCAAGGCCCTGCGTCAGCACACTTGCCACCTAGCGATGTACTGGCTGCTCAGACCAGGGAGACTTGGGCTCGAAGCTGACACACAGGTCCCTCCATCTTGGGATGTGGCTGCTTCAAGGGTGGGGGGGGGAAGAGCAGTTGGGGACAAGAGGCTAAAGGAGTCATAATCATCCTCTCCTTTCCATCTGCCTTAGACACACCTTCTCTCTCAGCCACTCAGAATTCATAAAGTGACATAAAGTTGTCCAGTTTATAAGTGTAACTGAAGCGAGAGTTATCGTGGACTTTCTACAGGCAGGTGCTGTGTGCCAAACACTTTTTAAGGCTCACTTTACTTTATCTCCTGAACAAGCCTGTGGGTTAGGTTATTATCCCCTTTATATAGTCAGAGATTTAAATAATTTATCCCAATCACACAAATCGTAAGCGGTGAAATTTACAATTTGTAATGTGTACATCTTTTTGTGCAAATTACTGTTTTTGCAAATTGTAAAAGTTGGAATTTCAACTCATTGTATGTGTAAACCATCACATAACAATAAATAAACCAACATTTAAGCATGTCATCGCTGGCAAGCTTTTTAGAGATTCATTGTCCAAAAAAATTTTTATCGACCATCTTCTATGTACAATACACTGTTCAACTATTCTAATCCTGAGATGCTTACTAGCACTTCAAACAGCGCCTGATAACCTCAACAGTATTTTGGAATGAATGAATAAGTGAATGAATGAGTGATAAATAAATGTGAATGACAATTTTGGCATACACTTTTAACATTGAAAAGTTACTCTAAATAAAACTCCTGGGTCATAATTCTGGTAGATATACTCTTTGGATGAGTTGGAAAAGAACTAGACTTGTCCTACAAGAAAATGCCAACATATTTTCAAAAATGCAAATGAGCAAATGATATAACTGTCCACCCTAGTCCTATAAAACTTCAATCTATTGAATTTCAGCATTTATCTAAAACTTTTTAGAGAACATTTAATATAGACTTCCTTATACAATGTCTGCGACTTCCTTTGAAATAATTCCAAAAAATTACATGGAATGATGGGTGAAGGAGGGGATGGAGAGATGGACAGATATGAGAAAAAGCAAGTTTCGTAAAATGCTAATTACAGGACCTAGGCCATGGGGACGATTGTACAGTGGGTGTCCACTGTATAATTTTTCTACTTTTCTGTATCTTTGAAAGTTCTCATAATAAAAAGGAAACAATTTAAACTTTCTTATGGAGCAGCATCTTAAAGAATGCTCCTGTAATTAATTATTCATGCTGACGTCTTTCTCTTAATAAGCTGATTGTAAAATCTATTTTTTATCTTGTGACTCAAAAGAGTATGTGAAATGAGAAAGAAAAAAATCCATCTGGCAGAGTAAAGCCAGGTTCAGACTTTCATGGGAAGAAAATCAATTGTTCTGCGGATGGAGACTTGGTAAATTCTTTGCATTTCATTGGGGTTAGGGGGAGGAACGGTGTAACAGTGGAGACTGGCATAGGTCACCGTGCCTGTCCCAGAGCTGTATTGGCCCAGGGATGCTCATTTGGGATGAGAAGCTAATGGACAGAAAGCTCATTTAAAGGAGTTGGGAGGGCCTTTAGGGGGAGCTCTCACACGCTGTGCTGACGGGTCTCCCAGCTTCCCCTTCTCCTTCATGAGAGCTCCCTCTCCTTTGTTCCTCGGGACTTGCCTACGGTTCGCCATTAGACAGCATGTCCCGAATTGCAACTCTTTGTTGTTCTGAAATAAAGCCATCTTGCTAGAGAAATACCTGGCCTTTTATCTGTTCAACAGGAAGCACTGGGCTGGGGACACCTTGAGAAGCCCCCAACAGATAGTCCCCTGCCTTGAGCCAGCTGTGGGAAGTGACAGAAGGTATGAAAACCTTTTGTTTTTAAAACTCTTTCTCCCAAGGGACTTGCACCTCTCATTTCCCAAGATTAGAAATATTTAACCCAGAAGTTTATCTTTTTGCCTGCCCTAAATCTTCAATGCTGGGGTATGGATGGCTGGCTTTGAGATGGCGCCCAAGGATCCCTCCCTTCTGATAGTCACGCCTTTGTGTAACGCCTTCCCTCTTGACTGTGAGCTGGACTCTAACTTGCTTCTAACCAATAGAATGCGGCAAAGATCAAATGAAGCCTACCCCAATGAAACGCTTGCCTGCTCAGCCAGGTTTTAAGAATATAAATACCACCACTGGCACGATTCGAAGGCCAGGGCCAGGTAATGACTACCCTATGGGCCCATGGTCTGAGGCAGGTTTCAGCTTGCTATGCAGAGCACGGAGCCTCTCTCAGGTAGCAAATGCTCCTGCAAGGAGCATTTCGTCTCAGCTTAAGGAATGAGAAGCATATGGGAACTATGCTGTCTTCTCGCTTCCTAGGTTCGGCACTCTTAAAGCAGAAATGGAACACAGTCAGTAAATGGACAGTAGCTACAGGATGCTAGGAAACCCCATAACGAGCATGAACTGGAACAGCGCACCCACCATACACCTTCACTGGGGATGCTGCTGGATTGTGATGTGTATTGTTGGAGGTTTTCCATTCACAGAGCACTCCAAACATTCTGCAATTAGTGAAAAATGCTTACCACCACATGACACTGAGGTCATACCCCAGCCCATGTCCTTGCAAAATGGGATTTCCTTGGAATGACACGGAAGTCAGTCCAAGGCATTCTGAAGCCGTGGAATTCAGTTCTGTAAACTGGGTATAGACTTTGAAGCCAGTTCTTCTGTAAAGAATGGGGTCTGAGTGGTGGAAATGAAGCGCATTGTCCGCATTCGACTTCTTTAAGTGCAGTGCAATGCATAGTAGAGATTTTTGTGCAGTTGTCTCTTCCACTTTTATTTTAATTTATTTTTTTAAGCCTACAGCACCTGGTCTTCCTAGGTGGTCTCCCATCCAAGGACTAACCAGGCCCGATCCTGCTTAGCTTCTGAGATCGGATGAGATCGGGCATATTCAGGATGGAATGGCCGTAGATTGTCTCTTCCATTTTAAACTGGAAGCTCCTTCAGGGCAATGTGGGTCTGCTAAATGGGGATGCTAATGGTTCCTGCTTAGTAGGGCTGCTGTAAAGATCGGTAATGGCTGCCTTTGCTGAGCCTGTATCCTTCTAAGTGTGGTACACGCATTACCTCATTTGATCTGGGTAACACCCCAATGAGACAGGTACTAACATTATCCCCATTTTACAAATGAAGAAACCGACACAGAGGGAGCATGAGCGATTTGCCCGAGGTCTCAGATCTAACTAGTGCTGGGACCAGAATTGAACCCAGGTGGCTGCACAGCAGAGCCCACCTTTCTGACCATAAGTCCCACTTCTCCCTAGTTCAACACAATAATGGATGCAGAACACACATACAACACAGCATCTACACCCAGCGGTCCATGAGCTGCAGCATCTGATCATTATTTGTGTCCTCCACAGGGCTCCGCACACAACATGGGACATCCACTAATTAATATTTAGTGAATAAATTGATGCAACTGATCATCAAATATTGCCTGAGTTCTTGCAATGCCCAGGGTACTGTTCTAGACACTGGGACTGAAGCAGCCGCAAGCCTTGCCAGGCCTCTGCCCTCCTGATGCTGCCATTCCAGCGGGAGGGGACGGGCGGCAGGCTGAGAGTCAGACACGACATCAGATACAATGTCAGATGTTGACACGAATAAAAATAAATGTTCCGAAGGGAGAAAGATGAACAAGAGCTGAAATGATTTATAGTTTGTTTGAAAACGTAGAATTATTAGGATGGGAGGGACAGTGAGAAATTCCCTAAGGAAATATATCTGTGACTTTTTCACACTTTGGTCATATTAAATGCCATCGCATAGCAGTAAAAGTTATAATAGGGGTTTTGAAATGGCAATAGACAGAGACAGTCGATAAGGATGGCCTGGGGGGTAGAAACTTTATACCACACCCACTTGCCCTGGCTTTCAGAACCTGAGGTACCGTGTGAAGGCAGGGACCAGCCCCCAGCAGAGACTGTGCAGGCACCTGACCGGCCAGCTTAGCAGACCTGGGAAGGCGCCTCTGGAATCTTGTATTTTTGCCTATTCTTGGGTGAGCAGCCAAAAGATCAGCACAATATAAAACAGCATGTCAGTCATCTGTGACCAGCATCCTGAGCTGGAATGTTCTACAAGGTTAAAATGTAGGTGTTGTACCCCCAGTTGCAGCAGCTGGACACAGAGTGAGAAGCTAATTGAGACAGGGATTTACAAGCACATGACAATATGGACAGCTTTCCTGGTTGCAAATCATGCAAAAGAGGGCGGGTATGTCAGAGCTGGAGATGGCTGGATAAGAAAAAAGGGAGACAGATCTGTGTGCAATTATGTCCCAACACTGAGTCAGGAGGCACACGAGCCACATCCTGCGGGAGGCTGTGAGCTGCAGGCTGCGGCCTCCCAGCTTCTAGCCCTGCTTTGAAGCCCCCAGGGAGCTCGGTGGTGGCTTCGTTAGTGTCCAGTGCTAGCGCTCTGGAGGGCATCGGCTGCACAGGGCCCAGGTTGAGGCTGGCCAAGGAAATCAGGAGAGAGCCGGGGATCGAATTTAAAAGCAAACAGAAACAGCAGTTGCTGACCCAGGGCTTCCAGTCTGTGGGAGTTCGTTAAGCAGGTGATGGCTAAGCAGAATAGCAGAGGAGAGCACCAGGCCCCGCCCCCGCCCAGACAGCACCTCCCTCTCTCTCCTTCATGGGCCGATCAGATGATAGGGCTCCCCCAGAGGGCAGGGGCCATCACGCCATGTGGCGTCCGGCAACTGAGGGCGTACAAGCTGACACTGAGAGTGGCCTCAGAAGGAGGGGGGAATGACAGAAAAGTGGGAGGGAAGCCCAAAGTAATAAAAAATTGTCAACCCCCCCCAATAAAGTTGGCTTTGGCATGGACATAACAGGCCCCTTTTCACATGCCAGCCCTGGAGACAGAAAGAGAAGTGTCAGCTGCCATGGCCGAGTGTCCCTGATGACACATCGTGTTTGTCCTCTGCTTCTAGCATCCGAGTACGTGGCTGACTTGGCCATCCCCAGAAGAAATCCATCTTGACAAGAACATTCTCGTTTTATTAGTGAGGCATCTGAGCCGAGGGGTTTGGGCTCTCCCTGCCTCTCTGGACAGTGCATCAGGACCAACCAGGGCACAGGGAAAGGAACGTAACGGAAGGCCCTGAGCTGAGATCTCAGGAGCGGAAGGGAGCTGCACTCTGCAGGGTTTGCTGACCACATGAAAGTGCTTCCACTGGGGACATGCAAATGGCAGGGCGTCTGTCCCGGGGGGAATGGTCTCACGCAGTGGAGAAGCTCTGGAGTTTGGGAGACAGGCCTGGATCCAAGTCCCAACTCCACCACCTTCTTGCTGGGGGTCCTAGGGCAAGTTCCTTAACCTCTCTGAGCCTCGGTTTCCTGCTACATAAAATGGAGATAATACAAGCACCAACCTCCAATGACCTTTACGAGGACTCAGTGAGACAGTGCACACTGATTACTAACCGGAACCTTAAACGGAGCACGTGCTCCGTGAGTGCCTCTAACGTGCCATTAGCTTCACTGCAGTGTAATGTCGCAGGACTTCTACGTCCTAGCAGCCGTAGGGCTGACATTCATCAAGTACTTGTAGGCACTCGGTCCTGTGCCAAGTGCTTCACACACATCATTGCCTCATTTAATTCCTACAGCAAAACTATGACACAGGAACTATTATTGTGTCAGAATGTGTGTGACAGCAGGTCACAGTTCAGTCAATTAAAAGTGGATTGGACAATGAGGAAAATGGGTTTTTCTCTTAGAATGCGATGTCTACTAGTAGGCAGTCCCAGTCGGGATTAGTGTCCCTGTGAACTCCGAGGACCCAGGCTCTTTCCACCTTCTTTCTCCCCCATTTACTGCAGGTTGGCTTGTCCCCTCATGGTCACAACATGCTGTTGCAGCTCCATGTGTCATACATAGATGTGACAATATCTTGGCGAACAATGTTCGCTCCTGTTTCTCTTTATTAGGGAAGGACGCCTTTCCCCTAAGCGGGGAGTATGCGGGCCGTTGGGTGTCACCTTCCAGGACTGGGGCATAAGCCCTCCATCCAGCCCCAGGATACCCTAGCAAGGAGTTAGC
>NW_011888943.1:297472-314842 GCF_000151845.1 Pteropus vampyrus | reverse complement strand
TAGCAGAGGAGAGCACCAGGCCCCGCCCCCGCCCAGACAGCACCTCCCTCTCTCTCCTTCATGGGCCGATCAGATGATAGGGCTCCCCCAGAGGGCAGGGGCCATCACGCCATGTGGCGTCCGGCAACTGAGGGCGTACAAGCTGACACTGAGAGTGGCCTCAGGAGGAGGGGGGAATGACAGAAAAGTGGGAGGGAAGCCCAAAGTAATAAAAAATTGTCAACCCCCCCCCAATAAAGTTGGCTTTGGCATGGACATAACAGGCCCCTTTTCACATGCCAGCCCTGGAGACAGAGAGAGAAGTGTCAGCTGCCATGGCCGAGTGTCCCTGATGACACATCGTGTTTGTCCTCTGCTTCTAGCATCTGAGTACGTGGCTGACTTGGCCATCCCCAGAAGAAATCCATCTTGACAAGAACATTCTCGTTTTATTAGTGAGGCATCTGAGCCGAGGGGTTTGGGCTCTCCCTGCCTCTCTGGACAGTGCATCAGGACCAACCAGGGCACAGGGAAAGGAACGTAACGGAAGGCCCTGAGCTGAGATCTCAGGAGCGGAAGGGAGCTGCACTCTGCAGGGTTTGCTGACCACATGAAAGTGCTTCCACTGGGGACATGCAAATGGCAGGGCGTCTGTCCCGGGGGGAATGGTCTCACGCAGTGGAGAAGCTCTGGAGTTTGGGAGACAGGCCTGGATCCAAGTCCCAACTCCACCACCTTCTTGCTGGGGGTCCTAGGGCAAGTTCCTTAACCTCTCTGAGCCTCGGTTTCCTGCTACATAAAATGGAGATAATACAAGCACCAACCTCCAATGACCTTTACGAGGACTCAGTGAGACAGTGCACACTGATTACTAACCGGAACCTTAAACGGAGCACGTGCTCCGTGAGTGCCTCTAACGTGCCATTAGCTTCACTGCAGTGTAATGTCGCAGGACTTCTACGTCCTAGCAGCCGTAGGGCTGACATTCATCAAGTACTTGTAGGCACTCGGTCCTGTGCCAAGTGCTTCACACACATCATTGCCTCATTTAATTCCTACAGCAAAACTATGACACAGGAACTATTATTGTGTCAGAATGTGTGTGACAGCAGGTCACAGTTCAGTCAATTAAAAGTGGATTGGACAATGAGGAAAATGGGTTTTTCTCTTAGAATGCGATGTCTACTAGTAGGCAGTCCCAGTCGGGATTAGTGTCCCTGTGAACTCCGAGGACCCAGGCTCTTTCCACCTTCTTTCTCCCCCATTTACTGCAGGTCGGCTTGTCCCCTCATGGTCACAACATGCTGTTGCAGCTCCATGTGTCATACATAGATGTGACAATATCTTGGCGAACAATGTTCGCTCCTGTTTCTCTTTATTAGGGAAGGACGCCTTTCCCCTAAGCGGGGAGTATGCGGGCCGTTGGGTGTCACCTTCCAGGACTGGGGCATAAGCCCTCCATCCAGCCCCAGGATACCCTAGCAAGGAGTTAGCTGGAGGGTTCACCTTCCATGGTGGGAGCTGGGCTTTGCCGGCGAAGAGAAGAATTCAGGGAGAGAGGCCGTCGACGGCACCTTCCAAAATGTGAACCCGCTCTTTACAAGGAGCAAACCGAGGCACAGAGTGGAGCAACAGAGCCGACATCACACTGCTGGCGGAGCCGGGGTGGCCGTCCGCCCCCAGCCTACCCGCTAGTCTTCTCTACCTTTCCTGTCTAGAATACTTAAGAAATCCTTCTCTACTCAAAGTCACCGTCTCCAGGGTTCCCTTTCTGAAGTTCTGTTTCCAGACACAGGTCTTTAATCCATCTTGAATTGAGTTTGAGTGGGATATACAGTAGGAATTGAATTTTTAACATATAAAAAAAGTTATTACAGCACTATTTTTTCAAACAGCTCATCCTTCCTCCGTATCTTTAAGGTCCCTTGAGTCACGGAGCAAGTTTCCACTCCGTTTCATTCATCCATTTCTCTATCATTGTTTCAATACCAGGCTCTTTCAATCACAAGAGCTTTGTAATGAGTCTTGATGTCTGGTAGGGTAAGTCACCCCCAAACTTCTTCTTCTTCTAAGTTCTGTAAGTTATTCTTAACCTTCTGTTTCTCCCTATGAGTTTTAGAATCAATTTAAGTTCCATTAAGAATGCAAAATCCAAAAATAATTATTAGAATTTCATTGGACTCGGGTTAATCTGGGAACATTCTTATCTTTATAATACTGAGTCTTTTGCATCCACAAGTATGGAGCATATCTCCATTTGTTCTGGTCTTCTTTAATGTCTTTAAATGATGTTCTGTAATTTTCTCTTAACTATGTTCCGAACACCCACACTGGAGTGGAAAGGATCTTAGAGACTTTCTGATCCAACGGACGGCTTACAAATGAGACACGGAGAAGCGGCTGGGTCTCCACAGAGGACAGCACCTAAGCGCCCGCGGGGATAGCAGTGGGGCACTGGGAGTTGCGGGTGTGAGAGGCAGGGGGCGACAGGGCCGGCAGCAGGGTGAAGGCTGCACCGAGGGGGTCCTCCCCAGGGACAGACAGCGCCGGCTGGGTGAGGAGAGGCGGCACTCTACGTGAGGGCGGAACACCGTGGCGCAGGAGACCGCGGGCGGTGGTCGGGGCAAAATAAATGGGTGGGATTCCCCAACTATAAAGAGGAATGGATTTTACAGCTAACGAAGTCCAGAATCTTGAAAGGGGTCCGAAGATAACCTCTGGCCAATAAAGATAGATCTTATGATCAAATCAATAGAAATGGACACAGGAAAGATGTGACGAGAGTGAGTATGTGCTTATATCACCTACATTTTCGTCACAACTGAAAGATGATGATGACGATGATGATGATGATGATGATGTAGTAACAGTAATAATGACGGCTAATATTTATGGAGCACTTACTATGGGCCAGGCCCCATCTTGAGCTCCTTACATATATCAACTCACTCCATCCTCCCAACAATCTGTAAGGTGGGTACTTTACCATCCCCACCTTAAAGCTAGAGAAATTGAGGCCCAGAGAGACTGATTACTTGCCCAAGATCACACAGCTAACAAGTGGCAGAACGCAGGTGTGAACCCAGGAACTCTGGCTGCGGAGCATATGCTATTACCCACTACAAGAACCAAAATGAATTGTGCCTGCAGCTGGGAAGCTAGGCTACTCTCAGGAAGGTCTTCTTGCTTCTGGTCCTGACTGCAGAGCCTTGAACCGATCTTTTCAAAGAGGCACCAAACCAACTCACCATTAAACATGGTAGAAGCTCTTGGTCATCGGAAGCCCTGTGGCTATGGGACGATCACCCGAGAGGTTCTCCAACCACGGATTTGGTGCCTGCTCCTCTCTGCCTGCCCCTGTGCTGTTTTCTTTCTAGGATTTACCTTGTCTGGACATCATGCTAATGAGTTAACTGAGAAGGTCTGCATTCATGGTAATGCTTCTTAATGAAATCCATTTGCTCAATAGGAAAGCTGGCACTGGTGAATAAACCCGAGTCACAGGACCGAGCGGGGATGCTGAGCGGCACTGAAATAATTCAGTTCAAGCAGCTGTCCAGCCACCAGCACCACCGCCACATGTAGGATTAACAAAACCGTTCCAAAGCATATGGGAATGCTTTTCAAGGTCATTAGAAGAGAACAGTAAAGGAGGTAGAAAGAACACTGCTTCCTCTGCTGCTACCTCCCCCACAGGGACGAGGGGATGACTCCCATGCCGTGAAATAAAGCGGCACCTAGCTTTGTTGAAAGGCAGGTGGGCCGAGCACTGGCAGAGGGCAAGTGAAGAAAAATTCGTGATGCCCTCACGAAACCCTAATCAAAGCTACAAGTCCCATTCACTCTATTTTTATTCAGCAGCAAATCAGGAGTTCCAGAAAAATACCAGGAACAAGGATTTCTGCTTTAAGAATCCCAAACTCTGAAGCTGAGTCCGGGAAGTGGTGGGTGGCAGGGTGGGAACGAAGTCACAGAAATGCAAAGATCCTCGTTGACTTCTATTACACGAGACTTGTGTGTCTTTCCCTTTTTCGTGATTACAAAAATAACCCCTACCTTACAAAACAATTCAAACATTTCACAAAAATAGAATACAGCAGTCCGAGTGCCCCAAAATATAATCTATTAACATAAGATTATGTGACACAACTGGCCTTTTTTCACCCAAAGTGTACCCGGAAGTGTTTCCACTGTACATATGGAAAATACTGATTGAATCATTTTTGTAATGGAGAATATTTCAGTGTTTGACTTTTTTTTTTTTGCTTTTCCAAACAGCAAGGCAATGACTAATGCCGTGCGGATTTTTATGGATGTGAATTATTTGAGAGAGACGTTTGCTGTCACTGGAGGCCTTCGAAATAACGACTGCATTTTACTCTCATTTTTCAGGTGAGCAAACTGAGGCTCAGAGAGGCTCAGAAACATGCTCAGTTATAGGGTTAGGAAGGGATGGGGCTGGGACCCAAACCCAGGCATCTGGAGAGGAAACACCCACACCCAACCCGTATCATTATTGCAACGATTCACCAACACTGGCTTGAGAACGCAAGGAGGGGGTGAGGGTGGGAGACAGAGCCCGAGGGGAGGTCGGGCACAGACCTGGGCGGAAGTACAAGCATGCGTGGGAAGAAAACATTAAAATTACTTGTCTTTTCTGCTGGAAAGATAAAACTACCCCTGCAAGGCAGTACATAACCCCTGCACCATACCTCCACCGCGGGCTTCGGGGAGACGGTCGGGTGAGGAGAGCTGAACCAGCCGACTGCCGAGAGGCCTCAGACACAGCGACAATGGAAAGAAACGCATCTTCCTCAACGTCACAGAAATACAGGTGACCTGGGAGGCAGGACAGTGGTGCAGTTAGATCTCCAGCCTCCACATCTGGACAGCTGGGGCTGAAGCCTCAGCTTCCCTCCAAGGCTAGCAGCGCCCTGAGAAGTCGCTACCTCAGTGTCCTCCTCTGTCCAGTGGGGATTTGAACAACACTTGCTCCTGCAACTTTCTGCGCATGAAATAAGGTGTGCCTCCCTTAGCACAGGACCCCGTGCCCAGTAATTGATGATACCCCCTATTATTTTTGCCATTGTTAACTCTGCCTTGTGAACATGCTCCCAGGCTCTGTCCTCACACGCGATGAACACGCAGCTGCCGTGCCTGGACATTGCGGCTCTGCCCCCTGGTCATAAGTGGCTGGGCCCAGCAGGGCCTCTCAGAGGACCAGAGGCTGGCTCTGCCCACTAACTGGCTGTGTGACCTTGGGCAAGAGTCTCGACCTCTTGGTTTCCTCGTATGGGAAACAGGGTCCATAACAGACGCACGTCCCCACAGGACTGAGACGAGGATCAAATGAACAGCACTTAGCGCTGTGCAGGGCCTGGGGTAAACGGCCTTAGATGTTAACTATTCATGTCACGATGGATCCATATGACCAAGTTATTTGCACACCTACTGCATACCAGGCAGTGTTCTAAGTGCTTCACGTATAGCAGTGAACAAAATAGACACACCCTGCCTTGCGGAGATTAGATTCTAGGGGGGAAGGCAAATAATAAACAAGTAAACATAGCGTGGGGTAGGGAGTGGCGTAATGAAGAGCACTGAGCAGGGCGGGGTCTGCGGACACAGGGGGATTAAGGAAAGGGGGAACAGCGAGCCGTTCACCGAATGTTGCGGGTTCTCCTTCCAGACCCTCGTGACTTACTTTGGCTGATAAGATGTAAATGGCAGGGATAGGTATCACTTTCCAGTGGAACTGCAAAACCACTGTGTGATTCACCACATCCCTTCCCGCTGCCACCGCCATTGTGAACGTGAAAACACAGGTAGAGACGGAGCCTCGGTCAGCCTGGGTCTCTGAACCACGATCAGAGCTCCCTGGCGATGACACTGGATGTGTGAGAAATGAACCTCCGCTGTGCCTGGACACGGAAAGTTGGAGTTGTTACTGCAGCACAATTGAGGCTGATCCCAAAGTCCTATGTCTCACGGGGGCACTTGAGCAGAAGCATCAAGGAACTGAGAGAACAAGCCGCAGGGCTCTGTGGGAAGGGTGCTGCAGGCTGAGGGAATGGCGGGTGTGAAGGCCCTGAGACAGGAGCGGTACTGGTGTCTTTCAGGAACAACAGGAGGCTCTTGTGGCCCCAGCAGCAGGAGGGTGTCAAGAGATGGAGTTAGAGGCGTTTGGGGGAGGGAGAGACTGATAATGTCCCTGTGGGCCACTGTAAAGCCAAGCACAATGATTATAGGTGAGAGGGGGGTGTCTCCACACCAACCGGCACACCTGTCCTCCCCGACCTGTTTCCAACACCGCCTTTCAAAAGGAACAAGAAGGTGCAGCCACTGGTGCCCACCCACTCTCCACACTGGCCATGGGCAGAGCATCCTGTTCACCCTCCTCCACCCCAAGGGCGCTCCTCCTCCCTGCCTGGGGACCTTCCAGCTGGCTTCACATTTGGCTGCAGGTCCTCGTTTGTTTGGGCCTTGGAGAGACTTTCCAAGCTGCTCCTCTCGGAGTCTGTTTATGAAGATGACTCTGTTGCATGAGCCTCCCAGGGCTGTCCCGTTGGTCCAAGCATCTGTTCAACTGAGTCTCTATTTATTTCTCCAGTAAACAACCGGAGCAAAGGCAGGGTTCTGTGGTGTTTCCACAACCCCCGCTGCTGGTGCCAGGATCTAATAGAATGCAGAGATGACAAGGGAGAAGTGAGGGCCCCGTGATCTGGGCGGAAGAGTGCGTGAGGCTCCGGAACCTCCCGGCAGAAGCTGCATCCTCGCCGCAGGCTCCTATGGCACCAGAGGCATGGACGGAGCTGGCCACTGCAGTGGACATCTGCTGGCTTTTCCCACCAGCATGTTCCCTCTTCTGCTGCCCAGAGCAACTCCCAGGGATCCCCTAAAGGACCCCAAAGGACCATCCCTCCCCTTTCTCAGTCCAGTGTGTTTCAAGGTAGGCCTGATGCCCCTGCTCCTGGGCCCCCTGTACCCCACATCCAGGAAGAGGTACATGATTGAAGTATGGCCACTGAATTTCTTCTACCACCTCCTGGCCTTTGCGACTCGCTCTGCAGCAGTCATGTGACCCAAGCTGGTCCAATGCACGGGAGAACCATGCAGGAAAGGTGGGGTCTCTCTGTTCAGGCTGCTAAGGTGGCAGGATTTGAGTTCACTGCTGCTAGTGACCATCTCAGCCACCACACAGGGGTAGCCTGAGAATGAACATGACACAGAAGAAAGCTAAGTGGAGGGATGGAAAGACACAGATTTCTGAAAGTAATATCTGAGCTCCTGGACTCAGCCAAGCCTAAAGTCCCTAAATTTAGGGGTTAAGTAGTTTGTGTGGTTTCCTGTCACTCACAATCAATGGCGCCCCAACCTGTTCGCCTCTACACATCAGTAGACAGATACGAGAAAGTGGGGTGTGCTGGAGGAATGAACTCTGGGCAGGATGGAAAATGAGAGCAGGTGAGTGTGTGAGCAGAGGGCGAGGAGGCTGGAGAGTTGTGTGCTTGTGGCGGCTCTGTGTCCCTCGGCATAAATGCCAAAGTCCTCCCATGACCTCCATGGCCCTGCGGGGTCTGGTTCAGCACCTCTTGGGCCTCGTCTGCTCTTCTTCCCTCTTGCACCCTCAGTTCTAGCCACACAGCCTCTACATCCATGTTCTATGCTGTATAACAAATTACCCCATTTAGCAGTTTTAAATAGCATCTATTTGTTAGCTCACAGTTCTGCAGGTTGGAAGTCCAGCACAGTGTGGCTGGGCTCTCTGCTCAGGCTGAAATCAAGGTGTTAGCTGGCTGTGTTCCTATCTGGAGCGAAGGTTCTCTTCTGAGCTCATTCCTGTAATTGGCATTCGATTCCTTGTGGTTATAGGACTATAGTCCCCATTTTCTTGATGATTTTCAGCCAGAGGCAGCTCTCAGCTCTTAGAGACCACCTCATCACATGGCTCCCTCATCTTCAACCAGCAACAACACATCAAATGTTTCTCATGCTTCCAGGCCCTCTGCCTCCTCCTCCTGCGGGCCTGGGGTAAACTGCCTTAGATGTTAACTATTCATGTCACGATGGATCCATATGACCAAGTTATTTGCACACCTACTGCATACCAGGCAGTGTTCTAAGTGCTTCACGTATAGCAGTGAACAAAATAGACACACCCTGCCTTGCGGAGATTAGATTCTAGGGGGGAAGGCAAATAATAAACAAGTAAACATAGCGTGGGGTAGGGAGTGGCGTAATGAAGAGCACCGAGCAGGGCGGGGTCTGCGGACACAGGAGGATTAAGGAAAGGGGGAACAGCGAGCCGTTCACCGAATGTTGCGGGTTCTCCTTCCAGACCCTCGTGACTTACTTTGGCTGATAAGATGTAAATGGCAGGGATAGGTATCACTTTCCAGTGGAACTGCAAAACCACTGTGTGATTCACCACATCCCTTCCCGCTGCCACCGCCATTGTGAACGTGAAAACACAGGTAGAGACGGAGCCTCGGTCAGCCTGGGTCTCTGAACCACGATCAGAGCTCCCTGGCGATGACACTGGATGTGTGAGAAATGAACCTCCGCTGTGCCTGGACACGGAAAGTTGGAGTTGTTACTGCAGCACAATTGAGGCTGATCCCAAAGTCCTATGTCTCACGGGGGCACTTGAGCAGAAGCATCAAGGAACTGAGAGAACAAGCCGCAGGGCTCTGTGGGAAGGGTGCTGCAGGCTGAGGGAATGGCGGGTGTGAAGGCCCTGAGACAGGAGCGGTACTGGTGTCTTTCAGGAACAACAGGAGGCTCTTGTGGCCCCAGCAGCAGGAGGGTGTCAAGAGATGGAGTTAGAGGCGTTTGGGGGAGGGAGAGACTGATAATGTCCCTGTGGGCCACTGTAAAGCCAAGCACAATGATTATAGGTGAGAGGGGGGTGTCTCCACACCAACCGGCACACCTGTCCTCCCCGACCTGTTTCCAACACCGCCTTTCAAAAGGAACAAGAAGGTGCAGCCACTGGTGCCCACCCACTCTCCACACTGGCCATGGGCAGAGCATCCTGTTCACCCTCCTCCACCCCAAGGGCGCTCCTCCTCCCTGCCTGGGGACCTTCCAGCTGGCTTCACATTTGGCTGCAGGTCCTCGTTTGTTTGGGCCTTGGAGAGACTTTCCAAGCTGCTCCTCTCGGAGTCTGTTTATGAAGATGACTCTGTTGCATGAGCCTCCCAGGGCTGTCCCGTTGGTCCAAGCATCTGTTCAACTGAGTCTCTATTTATTTCTCCAGTAAACAACCGGAGCAAAGGCAGGGTTCTGTGGTGTTTCCACAACCCCCGCTGCTGGTGCCAGGATCTAATAGAATGCAGAGATGACAAGGGAGAAGTGAGGGCCCCGTGATCTGGGCGGAAGAGTGCGTGAGGCTCCGGAACCTCCCGGCAGAAGCTGCATCCTCGCCGCAGGCTCCTATGGCACCAGAGGCATGGACGGAGCTGGCCACTGCAGTGGACATCTGCTGGCTTTTCCCACCAGCATGTTCCCTCTTCTGCTGCCCAGAGCAACTCCCAGGGATCCCCTAAAGGACCCCAAAGGACCATCCCTCCCCTTTCTCAGTCCAGTGTGTTTCAAGGTAGGCCTGATGCCCCTGCTCCTGGGCCCCCTGTACCCCACATCCAGGAAGAGGTACATGATTGAAGTATGGCCACTGAATTTCTTCTACCACCTCCTGGCCTTTGCGACTCGCTCTGCAGCAGTCATGTGACCCAAGCTGGTCCAATGCACGGGAGAACCATGCAGGAAAGGTGGGGTCTCTCTGTTCAGGCTGCTAAGGTGGCAGGATTTGAGTTCACTGCTGCTAGTGACCATCTCAGCCACCACACAGGGGTAGCCTGAGAATGAACATGACACAGAAGAAAGCTAAGTGGAGGGATGGAAAGACACAGATTTCTGAAAGTAATATCTGAGCTCCTGGACTCAGCCAAGCCTAAAGTCCCTAAATTTAGGGGTTAAGTAGTTTGTGTGGTTTCCTGTCACTCACAATCAATGGCGCCCCAACCTGTTCGCCTCTACACATCAGTAGACAGATACGAGAAAGTGGGGTGTGCTGGAGGAATGAACTCTGGGCAGGATGGAAAATGAGAGCAGGTGAGTGTGTGAGCAGAGGGCGAGGAGGCTGGAGAGTTGTGTGCTTGTGGCGGCTCTGTGTCCCTCGGCATAAATGCCAAAGTCCTCCCATGACCTCCATGGCCTTGCGGGGTCTGGTTCAGCACCTCTTGGGCCTCGTCTGCTCTTCTTCCCTCTTGCACCCTCTGTTCTAGCCACACAGCCTCTACATCCATGTTCTATGCTGTATAACAAATTACCCCATTTAGCAGTTTTAAATAGCATCTATTTGTTAGCTCACAGTTCTGCAGGTTGGAAGTCCAGCACAGTGTGGCTGGGCTCTCTGCTCAGGCTGAAATCAAGGTGTTAGCTGGCTGTGTTCCTATCTGGAGCGAAGGTTCTCTTCTGAGCTCATTCCTGTAATTGGCATTCGATTCCTTGTGGTTATAGGACTATAGTCCCCATTTTCTTGATGATTTTCAGCCAGAGGCAGCTCTCAGCTCTTAGAGACCACCTCATCACATGGCTCCCTCATCTTCAACCAGCAGCAACACATCAAATGTTTCTCATGCTTCCAGGCACTCTGCCTCCTCCTCCTGCCTCTAGCCAGAGAAAACTCTCTGCTCTTAAAGAGTTCACCTGATTAGGTTAGGCACACCGGGCTCATCTCTGCATCTCAAGGTCAACTGATAGGGGACTTTAATTAAAAATGTAGAGTCCCTTCAAGCAGCACCTGGATTCACATTTGGCTGAATAACAAGAAGATGGGGCTCTTGGGGACTGGCTTTAGAATTCTGCCATCCACAACTTCTCTGTCCCTCAAACGTCCCAGTCATGCTCCCCATCAAAGCCTTACACTTGCTGTTCCCTCCTCCAAGAAAGCTCTGGCCACAGGTGGCCCATGGCTCACCTCCTCACTGTATGCAGGGTCTGCATACAAATGCCGTCCTCGAGAAGCCTCCTCTGACCACCCGACAGAAACACCACCCCTGTCGCTGTCGAGCCCCTTAACCCTGCTTTGTTTTTCTCCAGAGCTTATGTGCTATTACAGATTAAACAAAGACAGCTCTGTCTGCCCTGCTGGGCTGTAAGCCCAGAGGACAGGGACTTGACATTATTTGCAGAACCTGGCACAGAGTAGATGCTCAATAAATATTTGTTGAATGAAAGAAGGAACATGTTCCTTAAATTTCTTTAATGGCCTTACATAGTCACCCCGAGGTCTTTTCATGCTTATCTGCCAGCCCTGGGCTCCACGGGAGGCAGAGTAAGGCTGAGACTGAGAGCTCAGGCATCAGAGCCAGACGGGCTGGGTTCACATCTTGTGGGTCAGCCCTTTTACCTCTCAAGTCTGTTTCTTCATCTGTGACACAGGGAGAACCTATCTCAAAGGGTATCTGTGCATGCTAAATGAAATAGTTCAGGTAAAGTGCCTGGCACCCAAATCAGAATCATAAGGTGATACCGTCTGACACCCTCAGATAAAGCAAAAAGTAAAAAACACTGACGTTATCAAGGGTTGGCAAGGATGGGTGTGACAGGGACTTCCACTGGGAGTGCGCATCACTGCAATCACTTTAGAGATTCATTTGGAAAAATCTAGTGGAGGTGAAGATGTGCATGTCCTATGTCCTGCCACATCTGCCAATATATAACCCTTATATCAACGGGATCTTTCAACACAGACTCACAGATGCAACTAGCAATACAGCATCAGCTGATCAACTGCCAGACACTGAAACACTTTACGTAAACAAGTTCATCTTTATCCCCACTTTACAGGTAAGAAATGAAGGCTCAGAGATCTGTAAGTCGTTTGCTCAAGATCACACAGCTGGGACGTGGCAAAGTTCTCACCTGCATCCTGGGTGGTGGATAGGGTAGGAAGGGTGGGGGGAGAGGAAGGAGAAAAAAGGCAAATGACAGGGCAGACTAAACGACAGCATCAACACATCTCCAAGAGCACTCTCTTCTGCAAAATGCGAGACGTAAAGCTACCACGACTCAGAATCTCACTGCCAGGTACAATGCCTAAGAGAAATAAAAACATGTATCCGCGTAAAAACTTGTACGTGAATGTTCCTAGCAACATCATTCATAACAGTGGAAACAACCTAAGTGTCCATCAACTAACGAATGGATAAATAAAATGTGGAATACCCATACAGTGGACTGTTACTTGGCCATAAAAAGGAACGAAGCATGGATACATGCTTCGATGGGGATGAACTTTGAAAACGTTATGCCGCGTGAAAGAAGTCAGTCACGAAAGGTCACACATCATATGATTCCATTTGTCTGACTTGTCCACAATAGGCAAATCTATAAAAACAGAAAGCACATTATCTGTTGTCAGCGGCTGGGGGAAGGAGAGAATGAGAAGTGACTGCTAACAGGTACAGGGTTTTTTTGTGGGGGCGACAAAAGTCTTCTAAAATTAGATTGCAATGATGGTTGCGCAACTGTGACTATATTGAAAACCACTGAATTGTATACTTTAAAAGGGCAAATTTTATGATACGTAAATTAAATCTCAATAAAGCTGTTTTTAAAATGCATTCTGAGGATCTCTGCTTTTCTGAGTGTTTATGAGGAGAGGGCATGAAAAATAAGTTTGGCAAACGTGAGTTAACCAATTCAAATCAGGAAGTAAATGAGTAAGATTTTTGCTGCAGTACTTCTCAGAGCCTTCAATTTACAGAAATTCATGACACTACTAAGAGGAACACGTTCTGATAACAGGTAATGCTTACTGAGTACTCACAATGTACCAGGCGAACATTAACTCATTTACTTCTCACACTAACACTATGAAGTAGGTACTATTATTATCCTCATTTCACAAATAAAGAAACTGAGGCACTGATAGGCTGAGAATCTTGTCTAAGAAGACACAGCTAGCAAGTGGCAAAGTCAAGATTTGAATTCAACTAGCCTTGCTCTGGGATTCATGGTAGACTGACGATCTTGATGCAGTATACAGCATTTCCAAAACATGTTTGACCGCAAATTACCTTAATAAAAGAATCCCAAAACATTTGTCTTCTCTCCAGCCTCTCACTTGGACAAGTGAAGCTGCTTTCTCCAGTCTCGCCACCTGCATCCTCACTCCTTGTGATCTATTCTCCTTTCTCAGTACAGATTTTGCAGCACTCCCTTGCTTCAGACTCTCCGATGGCCTCCCTCCATCTTTAGACCAGGCTTTCTCAACCTCAGCATTAGTGACATCTGGGACCAGCTCTTTCTCTACTAGGGGGCTTCCCTGTGCACTGTAGAATTTTTAATAGCCATGGCCTCTACCCACTGGAAGTCAGTAGCACTTCCTGCCCCCAAGTTGTGACAGCCAAAAATGTCCCCAGACATTGGTGAATGTCCCAGAGAGACAAAATCACTCCAGTTGGAATCACTGCCTTAGACTAAAATCTCAATTCCTCACCTTAGCTGACAGACCCCTGATGGTCTGGCCCTTGCTAACTTCCTCTCTGAGTATCTTGCTGGATCCACACCCTCCAGCAACACTGGCCTCTCTGATTTCCAAACTCTCAGAGTACGTCCTCTTCGGGACCTTTCCATGTGCTCCTCCCCCATCCCATGGCTGGCTCGTCCTCATTATTTAGGTTTCTTCTGTCCACCTTCTTTGCTGTTTCCTGGACAGCCACTCCCTCTCCTAATACCCAGACGCATCTTCCCTGTAACACATCGCTGCTGAATTTGCGTCAGGTGTTGGTTTTTGTCTTTACGATGTGAGTTCCGCTCCAGCAGCGTGTGCATCTTGCTGATTGTGCTCTTTGTTGGATCTCTGGTGCTAAGAGTGCTGGGCCCCAGGAAGGTGCCTGTCTCCACGGGCTGGATGAATCACTGATTTGTCACCGTGTAAATCGGGAAGCCCTTCTGCTGCCTGTGCACAGTAAAGGCGGGGACATGGAGGGGAAAACACCTTAGGAGTTTTCATCACCTTGGCTTTGGGCACCAAACGTGCCTTCTGGTCTTTTGTAAAAGGTCTCTTTCTATCAAAACTAATTGCCAAGAAGTCTTTAAAATGGAAAACAAACAATAAAAGAAGAAACAGCAACAGCAGAGGGGGAGGACAGGAATGACTTTCAATATTTTCAAGGACTCCTTAAATTAAAGCAAGTCTCTGTGTAGTGTTGACTGATTTTTCAAGTACAGTAGAGACCAGACAGCGGAGCAGGACTGGAAAACGGCTGTAGCGGTGTGTCTCTAGGTCACGGCGTCGGCGATTCCAACAAAGGGCGCTGGGTGGAGGGGGCAACTAGCAGCCCAGCTGGGGTGTGAGGAAGAAGGAAATAAAAAGCAGAGAGGATGAGTCAGGCTGGGCTGTGGCAAGATGCCACCCTGCATGCTAGCAAGCAGAGAGGGAACCAGGCTGAGGACCCTTCTCTGAAAACCCACAGGACAGCATGATGCAGTGGAGAGGGAGAGGGGCTCTCCCCAGATCCTCTCCTCCGGGCTGGTCTTCGGTGTGGGGATTCTGCTGGGCACGACTGAGCCTCCTGCCTTGGCTTCTTCTGTTAACGAGAGGCTCAGGCTCGCCCGGAACTTCTTGACCTAGAGGCCCAGCCATAGAGGTCCTGAAAGGTTCTACTGAGGATCCTAAATATTTCAAACCACCTATAAAATACTTTCACTAAAGGAAAAAAATCACACCAGAAAGAGTCAACCCCTTAAATCTGAACACCAATTTACAGGAACTACCGAGGAAGGAAAAACACATTACACGACACCACAGGGATGCAAAATACACTTAACTGCACAAAACTCTCTGGGACAAATGGCTCAGTGTCTTCAACAAATAAACTGCAGGGAAAGAAAAGAGGGGGACCTATAGAATTAAGGAGACTTAAGAGACTTATCAACCAACAGCCATGAATGGATAGACCTTATCTGCACTTTGACAAGAAAAATCTATAACGAGAACAACCGATAAAAACAATTCATTAAATAATTGGGGACATTTAGTATGGACGTTCCTCAAAAAACTAAGAATTAAATGACCATATGATCTACCAATCCTTCTTCTGGGTATTTACCCAAAAAACCTGAAGACATTTATCCACGTAGATCTATGCACCCCGATGTTCACAGCAGCTTTAGCCACGGTGGCCAGGACACAGAAGAAACTCAAGTGTCCTACAACAGAAGACTGGATAAAGAAGCTGTGGTACATATACACAATGGAATATTACTCAGCCATAGGAAAAGTTGAAATACTGCCATTTGTGACAACATGAATGGATCTCAAGATAATCATGCTGAGCAAAATAAGTCAGAAAATGTTGAAAATCACATGTTATCACTCATACGTGGGATATAAACTGAAAGTAACAAACATAACAGACTCATGGACACGCAAAGTGTCCATGCCAAGTGGTTACCAGAGGGAAGAGGGGGAGGGGGAAGGTAGATAGGGATAAAAGGGGTCAAATATTTGGTAACAGAAGGAAATCTAACTTTGGATGGTAGACACACAATGCAATATATATACAATTTGCTGTTGACTGATACACTTGAAACTTATTTGATTTTGTTAATCAATGTCGCCTGATAATTTTTAATGAAAAAATAATTGGGGACATTTCAACAGCGAGGGAATATTTGGTGATATTAAAAGATGATTGTGAATAAAAGTTTTGGTATGACAATAAGATGATGGTTATTTCTGAGTCTTTTTTTTTTTTTTCAGAGATACATGTCCAAATACTTATGGATGAAATAATATGACGCCTAGGATTTGGTTCCAAACGATCTGAAGGGAGGCTGGGAAAGTGATGGTTATAGATGAAAAAGTCTGGCTATGAGATGACAGTTGTGGAAGCTGGCGCTGAGTCCATGGTAACACATTATGGCACTTTTTCTCATGCCTTCATCAATAATATGACCCACAGGCTTACGAATATTTTGGTGATCTTATTAAAATTCAATTTAACTTTCTTTTATTTGCTTTATATCAAACATTCAGCTATATAATCACTGGCTATGAAAAATGGGCAAATTAATTCATCAAGACTAAATTACCCTGACTTTGAGGCAATATCATATGACTCAGAGCAGAGAAACTTTTCCTGTCTGTGTTTTGTCATTTGTATCTCTATGACACTCAGCAATTTTATTTATACTTCTCAGAGCCTCAACTTTCTCCCCCGTAAAATGGGAGGAAGTAAACGAGATTTCATGTGTGGAGTGCTTGGCCCAGTATCTGACCGTCAGCAAACTGCAGTTACTATTATGACCAGTGGCAGCAATACCAGAAGAATGTAGAAGAGGGTATTATTCGTATAAAAAATTATGCTTCTTCAGGTATGTGTAGAAAAATTCCGGAATATTACAAATAGGTAACAGATAATCCCCCAGGAGTCATTCATTTATTCAACAAACACTACTGAGTGCCTTCCGTGTGCCAGGCACGACAGACCTACAGAGCGCAGGATGAGTCAGCCCCTCCTCTCCTGGGGCAGACAGGGTAGAGGAATTTAGGCATGCTGAGACAGGGGGAAACCAGGGATCAAAACTTCCTTAGGGGTGGTCCAGGGAGATGTCCAGATTGAGATCTGAAGGATACAGGAGAGTGAGCCAGGCTGGATGTAGGGGCGGGAGGGCAGTGAGCAGGGAGAGAAAAAGGAGAGCGCATTCCAAGCTGCTAAGAGAAGGCCCTTGGGGCAAGAGGGAGTAATTCCAGGGTCCTATGAATTGCAGAGTCCAGAGGAGACAGATCAAGGTGGGGACAGTGAGAGGCTGCAGAGGGGAGCGTTTCTTGCACTTTTACTCCACACCTTCTCAATTGTACCAATATTTCATGAAAAGCATGTATCATTCTTATCATTTTTAAAAAGCTAAAAAAAAAAAAAAACCCCACCAAATAAAAACACTTCATAAAGTTCCAAGAAGAAAAGAAATTATTATGGCAATTTCTTTTTCTCTCAGGCATCCTATATCATGTTAAAATTACTTACATTTGCTAAAGAAACCATCTCATTGAAATGTAACAAGCATTTGATCCTCTCCTACCTGGTTTGGGGAAGGGCCTCTCCATCCTTCCCTACGTCCTTTCCTTTTTTTTTGGTGAGTTAGGCCTGGATATAGTAATTGTGCCTAATATTTAAATTGCATCATTTTTAAGATGCAATTTCCAGCCCACATGGAGGCTCTAGCCCTCAGACAAGTTTCAGCACATCAAGGTGAGTTTGGAGGAAAGTGGGACTTGAGGAAAAGCTTTTCATTTCCCAACTGAATGCAGCTTGAGCACCATCCCTGTGCTGAGCATGGCTGGCCCACAGAAAGAAAAAACTCAGTATCGTATGG
>NW_011888943.1:295237-297422 GCF_000151845.1 Pteropus vampyrus | reverse complement strand
ATTTTTAAAAAGCTAAAAAAAAAAAAAAACCCCACCAAATAAAAACACTTCATAAAGTTCCAAGAAGAAAAGAAATTATTATGGCAATTTCTTTTTCTCTCAGGCATCCTATATCATGTTAAAATTACTTACATTTGCTAAAGAAACCATCTCATTGAAATGTAACAAGCATTTGATCCTCTCCTACCTGGTTTGGGGAAGGGCCTCTCCATCCTTCCCTACGTCCTTTCCTTTTTTTTTGGTGAGTTAGGCCTGGATATAGTAATTGTGCCTAATATTTAAATTGCATCATTTTTAAGATGCAATTTCCAGCCCACATGGAGGCTCTAGCCCTCAGACAAGTTTCAGCACATCAAGGTGAGTTTGGAGGAAAGTGGGACTTGAGGAAAAGCTTTTCATTTCCCAACTGAATGCAGCTTGAGCACCATCCCTGTGCTGAGCATGGCTGGCCCACAGAAAGAAAAAACTCAGTATCGTATGGGGACTGCCCTGCTAAGTGGCATCTGCCAGTTTCATCTGCCATCTGTTGCTGGGACAGGATACGTTTTTCTGGTTTCTTGGGGCTGTGGTTGACTTGGATGCTGAAGTGAAGCACACAGCTTGCGTGCAAGTTACCTGAGTGGGGCTGGATACCTGGCGGCAGAGCTGCAGCTGCCTGGGAGATGTGCTGACGCCTCCTACTTTGGTCTGCCTCAGTGGCAACCCCGACGAGGCCCTTTCAAGTCAGTACCTTGTGGTTTCTCCCTGCAGGATGCCAGGTTTATGATGCGTTCGTTCCCTACACTGTTGTGATCCCCTCCCTGCGCCCCCGCCCAGCTGAGGTCCTTTCATTTCATGTTAGATCTAGTGAGGCCGCTGGCTCCTGGCTGAGTGTAGCACCACATGATACAGAAGGGTCTGTCTTCACGAGAGACAGACAAATGGTCAGATGGTTCTAGTTCCAGGAGAGAGGCACCTCCCAGCATACAAGCCTCGTGGGTGTCATTGACTTGGCCTTTCCCTTCAAAGACCTTTATTTGTTTGCTCTTCATTGAGAATAAAGGAGAGCCCACCAGCTGCAACACCCTCAACTAAAAGATGAGAAAACTGAGGCCAGACGGATAATTCCATCACCAAAGAAGCCCCCACAAAATTATGACATGTTCCCAGCCAGACCATCAGCGGTGCATCATACCCTACTCAAGAGCTCAAATTTGGAGTTGAGATTTACCTTTCAGCTCCATCACTTACCATAGTATAATTTTGCACGAACTGCTCAACCTCTCCAAGCCTCAGTTTCTTCATCTGTGAAATGGGGATGAACATTTTTTACCACTTAAGAGTTATTGATTTAAATCCACTTCTCACCCTGCCAACTTTATTATTCAAGTGTTTACCTATTTAGTCTAGTCCTCCCTACCTCTCAGACGGGCAAGGACTCTGCCTACCTTGTTCGTAGCTGCGTCCTCAGTAACTAACTCTTCCTAGCAAAGGGTAGGTGAGGGGAAGTATTTGTGATAATAGTAATAAAGGCCCTCAGCACACTGCTTGGCACAGATGGCCATCGTGAGGAACAGAGGAAGCCCATGATTATTTATGATGGGAAAGCAGTTTTGGTTTCAAAGCGATCAAATAGCCAGGAATGGAGGGAACAAAACAGCTCTTTACAGCAGGCCTGCTTTTCTGGGTCAAAGTCCCCAGGCCCCCATTACGCAGGATCAGGCCCTCACAAGCCCTGGAGCCAACTTGCTCCAGGGTCTCTCCCCACTGTCCTCTCTCAAGGACATCACCCCCCAGAGACACGACTCCTCCCCTGGGGCTTCCAAATCCCTATCTTCTGCCCTAAAAGGCTCAGAGGGAGCAGGAAAACAAGTACAGCTCACCACACTCACAAAGGGAGGATGTGGTGCCCTGGCAGCGTTGCTAGATAAAATACTGGATGTCAGTCAAATTCAAATTTCAGAATGACAACAAAATACATTTTTAGTGAAAATATGTCCCAGAGATTGCATGGGATCTAGTTATATGACCAGGAAAAAAAAAAGAAAAGAAAAGTAAAGAAAGAAAAAAGAAAAATTCTGTGTTTATCTGAAATTCAAATTTTCCTGAGTGTCCTCTATTTTACTTTGCTAGATCTGGCGGCCCCACAAAGTGATCCAGCTGGGATGTTCACCCAGGCCTGCCTGAACTTGTGGACCTCACTTTC
>NW_011888943.1:287281-294222 GCF_000151845.1 Pteropus vampyrus | reverse complement strand
TGTTTAAAAAAAAAAAAATTATATATATATATAACTTTTTTCAATTTTAACTTAAGTTTTCAGGATTTGTTGGTGGGGGTAGAGAAAGTGAGGAAAATGAATGCTGTGAGTTCTCCCTCAATAAGTTATTTTGTTTTTTTTTTTTTTTAATCAAAATGAACGAGGAAGTCAACACATTTCAGGTGGTTTATAATGAGACGACGGTTTTCTTGGACATGACGACAACGTACATATTTTAAGTGATTTCTTTAACGTGAATTAAAGCAGTTGGCTGGTTAGTTCAGAGTGTGGTGCTGATAAAATCAGTCACAGCGTTTCTCAAGCTACCCAGCTTACAATTAACTACAGAAAATGCGGGTTTATGCTATTACCAGCTTTAACTTCAAATGCTCCGTTGTTCTGCTTCCTTGATCTGCTTTTCTGGTTTACTAGAAGTTTTTCAGCCTAAACAAATGACTGTCTTTTCTTTTTAAGCCTCAACTATCAAAAAACTAATCAAAACAAAAAACCTGAAAACCCACCAGCAAACACATTTTTACATAAGGATTTAGTATGAGGGAGAATTTGTGAGGGGAAGGGAAAGGAGAGTAGAAATCCCTTGTTTACATTTCAGATGTAAATTAATCTGATTGTATCTTAAAGTTGGTCACAGTATTGTCCTACAACATTTTTTTCCAAACCCCAAAAAAAAAAAAAAAAGATATTTGAGTCAGTTTTTACATCTTGATTTTAGAAAATATTGAATATTTTAAAATTTATTTTCTGATACATGCATTTCTAATGAAAGCAAGTTTCTGTGGAAATTAGAACAATCTCCATTTGCCCATTTTCTACATTTGATTTCCCTTCCTAGGCAATATGCTGATGATATTTATAACTGAACAACATTTTTTGAAGCTGATGGCTTGTGAAATTAAAAGTCAGCTGACAGAAAACTGGGCTAAGTCTTAATAGTTTGCTGTAAAGTGAAGTAGTAGTTGCCAAATCCTTTCATGGTAGTGATTAAACTTTTTTCTTTTTATATCACTAAAATTCAAAAGGGCTGATTTAAGGCATGAGATCAATTAGGGTAATGTGCTACAAGAAGTTTCTTTTGAAATATTTTTGCATTGCATTTTGGGGAAAGAAATTAAATTCAAAGCCAATATTACATCATTCTTAATCAAAACATTTATCAGTAGTATTTCAAGCCAATGTGTTTGTATTCGAGTAGCTTAATACAAAAAGCAGATTGAAATATATTTATAAATCATATTGTCTAGTTATTAATCTAAAAGGGAGATATTACTTCAATGAGTAATTGTTCGAAAAGTCGAATTGCAAGCAAATGAAATTTCTCTGTAAATAACCACTATAAGTACAGTTTTGTTGTTTTAATGTAGTTCCTATGTCAAAATTTAGTGGGAGATATCATTATTGAGATGGATTACCTAGTCTTAAAAAACAACCAATGAAACAAAATTTACTTCAGTATTGATCTGGGGAAATGTTACATATTATAAAGGCCTAATTTGGAATTAAGATTGAATCATAGTGTGTTTATTGTTTCAGTTCTGAGGTTCTTTCATCTATAGAAAATATTATCCAAGACATAATAACAAGCTTGGCAAGAAACGAAGCACCTGCATTCACAATAGACAACAGATCAAGCTGGGAAAATATAAAGTGGGCATTTTGGATTTTTTTATTTTTAAATGCAGTATCTATGTCATTATTTGAATTTATTCAAGTTAAGAGTTCTAGTCAGATTTCATTCTTTGTGTTGCCTTTACTCTACCCAAAAGGATTTAAGGACGTTTACAAAATACATACCACACTAGCAGGTTATATAAACTAGAAGTAGGTGTGAAAGATAAGGCAAAGGGAAAACAATACTAAGAACAAAATACGGAGCACCAAAAGAGGTCAGAATTCAAAATGCATATGATAAAATCTTGCAGCCCTGCTGAAAGTAGGCTCCAAACTTAGATCTAAGCTTTCTAGCACTCAAAGGAGGAAATTCTCATCTATACTGGGAAAGCAAACCACTTGCTCAGGGGACCTACAGCCAATCCTGATACTGAGACCAAAATAAATGTATCCTGAACATTTCAAAGGCTCTTTCTCCTAACAGATCTTTCTCTGCTAAGTCGCGTGCACAAGAGGGTAAAGTCAGCAAACGGCTTTATCAAAATCCTGGTTCCTAGTTACACTGTGTTTTTCTGAGCTCCTCGGCCTGTAGAATCTTTCCACTAAATTATGAAAAACACCACAAGAATAGTTCTCAGAGTTACAGAAAAAAAGAATAAAAGTAATTTTGAAGCTCCTTAGTCTCTCAGTATTCTTTTATAATCAATATAATTAATATAAAATGTAAACTTTTTAATCATAATTTGCTTCATATTTTGCAAAATGAATTAATTGCATTAAGCCTTTGAAGCAGCTGAAAACTGGTCTATTCTACCACTGTTAGGTCAGGCTTGGTAGTTCAATTTAACAATCTAATAAATTATTTCACTTAATGTAATGAGGTAAATCAGAGATAAAATATTTCAAAACTTTTTAAATTGAATTGTAATTATTAAATGAGTAAATTATTCAAATTAGCAAAATGCTAATATTTGAAAATAGTTCACATACACTAAGTGTCTTCGCAGGTAAGAAATACACAGATATAAACACACATCATGATCAAAGGTCTATAATTCATTTATTTTAAACTCTTTTAGTGTCTCTATAAGTCACAAAACTAATTACCTAATTATCATCTGGAATTATCTAAGCTTATAACTGAGGTGATCCTAAAGCTTTAGTGCTTACATTGAAAAGAAATGTGAATTTAAATGACATGCAGAAGAGGGCACCAAGGCTATATTGTTTAGTGTTCACAAATTAATTATTTTTAATTTAATTCCCTTGCTTTAAATAAAATGACAGGTTTGAAGATTCTGTTGGTCTTCAGATGGTATCTCATTGTACCATGAGAAAAATCAAAAGTGATTCACCAAAATCAGTTAAAAATTTTGGTAAGTTAATTTTTCTTAGCTTTTAGTAATAAATGTCTTTGGTTATCCTCTGGGTTTTAGTTACTGCTAGTTAAATAATTTTACTTGTTTTTTAATAGACCACTCTTGTACTTGAAGTAAATTTATAGAATTTTGCATTAATAACCATGGATGGAAGTAAATTGTAATTCCAAAATAAATTTTCAAGGTACATGATTCAATGGAAAAGTATTCTCTTAGGTTTGCTGTTCACTGAGCAATTAATTTTTTTTTTTCTCATTCTTCAGGCAATTATACTCTGTACTTAACACTTCTAGTTTGGAAAGATAATTTTTTAATGTTATGGAAAGTAACTGGGGACAGTTAAAATCCTCGATAACAGTATGTTTTGAAATGAGTAACTTGTTTATTGCATCTTATTTTCCAGCTCTAATTCTTAAAGTATTGTCCGTGATTTATAAATTAGTACAGAGCAACACTTATGCAACCAAAAGGTAAATACATTGTCCTGGTAAATTACTCTTTAAAATGCAGTGTGAGATTCAGTTAAGTGAACTTTCATTACAGATTTTGAAAAGTTACGTAGGACTAGACTATGGATAACAGGTTACTTTTACCTATTACGTGTGTTTATATGTGTGTTTCATCCAGTTAAATCTTTCTTCAAATAATACTCCAATACTTGTCATATTCAAAGAGAACATGGTTAATTAAAAATATATATTTTTTAATTTTCTTAGAGACATATATTACACTGACAACCAACTCTTTGGTAATCAGGCTGTTGTGGACAACATTGTCGATAACATTTCTTGTATGCTGAAAATGCCGCGGAGATGTCTACACGTAGTAAGTAGCATTTAATGCAAAACATTTTAAAGACAACGTGTGTGTATAAAAATTGTAATAGAAGAATAAATGTGATCTGCGCCTTCTTTTGATGTTTTTCGATACTATGTTTTTCTCGCTATAGATTTAAGTAATCTATTCTGGATCTAGTCGCTTGGACGAATGAACCAAAGTAGATGAATAACCAAATATTTTTCATTCTTAAATACTCTTACATGTTTTATCCTTCATTTCTTAAGTTCCAGTCTAAACTAAAATAGGTATATTTTAGCAGGTGACTATGAGGAGTGACTTCGCAGCATAAAATATATTTGTGAAAAAGGTTTCAAATATGTCTATTGTTTTTCAGTTATCTACATCGAAAGGTTTAATTGCCGGCAATTTAAGGTATATCGAAGAAGATGGCACTAAAGTGAATTGTAGCTGTACAACAGTAAGCATCATTAATACGTTCACATACTGTAACTCCCTTTTGGATCCTTTGTTTTTGAAATGTATTTTATTTCCGGCTTTGTGATGTAGTTAGAAGCTTCAGATTTTACAATAAAATCGAAGGATGAATAGGTATATGCTTTGCACGGCTGTGCATTACATAGTCTCAAAATATGCCATTTGTCAAATGTCATTGGAATAAACGTACACATTTCTTTTAAAAAATGCACTGTCGTTTTCAGATGGAGTGTGTCTGGACCATTTTAACATGGTTACTTATGTAATCTTCATAAAATATTCTGGTTCTGAAAGTAGTATGTTTAAAGCTAAACTATTTGCTCAGCCTTGGTGCGTGGAAGGCCTGCAGCACTAAACCAGCACAGCAGCTTGGAGAGTGCCAGCCAACCGGCTTGCAAGGCCGAGGAGGTCCTGCACGAGGGGTCTTTCCTTCGGTCACATATCCACATATCCACAAAGCTTCCCAGAAATTCTCACCTGAAGGGAAGTAGTTTGGGTATGTCTGTTTTCTTGCTGAAAAATAAATCTGTTTCCTGCTGTTTTCTCTCTGAGACGTAAACTTCTGATGACAGGTATATTTTTTAATGAAAATATAGGATTTTTTTGATACATTTTCAAAATGTGGTTATACTTTCTTTTTATTTAAAATAAAAACTGTCTTGTTCTGTTAATTAGGCTGTTGCTGTGCCATCTAATATTCAAGGAATTTGGAGTATCCTTTGAATGGGAAAACTATTTAAACTTCTAGAATGTTCGTTCATTCATTACTTTGATAAATCAAGCCTTCTAATATATAACCAACAAGCTAGACCCTATAGTGGTCAAGATGAACACACCATGGTCCCTTGTGTTGGATTCTTTTAGGAGCTCACCATCCGGTAGGAGAGACAGATATCTACATATATGAATAGATATCTGTTACATATTTGGAAGTAAAAATGAAAGTACTATATCTATAGCTGCTTTTCAATTGATCTGTATGGCACCATTTTTCGTTGGTGGTTAAATTGAAATATTCTTGCCTTAAATTTGTCAGCCTTAACTTCGCAGATTTAATTACAGATGCGAAATTTCTATTAATCGTAGAAAAAGATGCAACGTTTCAACGACTGCTAGATGACAACTTTTGCAACAAAATGTCTCCGTGCATCATGGTTACGGTATGTCATCTGCCTTTACAATTCTGAGACTAACGTACTTTGGTGATTGGTAAGAGGATTTATAACATCGTCTGTACTGCTCAGAAAATGCTCCGTTATCAGTACGATGCATCCTTTGGGGGTGTAGAACAAGAATGTCCAAGGTGTTTATTTAAACATCCTCAAGTCTGACTAAACTCTGGAGGATGGTCCCAATTCTTAAATATCGGTGATTTTCTAATACCATAGTGAGTTTACACCGTCTCCCAGTGCCACCGTCACACCATTCCCACAAGGGCTACTTGTACAACATGGTAACAGCAGGGCTTTGGGAAGGGTTGAATGGGCAAGACCTGCTCCTTATTTTCCTCTCACAGGTTTGAGTACTAGATAATTTCATAATCCAGTCAAAAGGAACCTGCCTTTTTTTCTTTTTAACATAAATGTTCAAAGAATAGCAAAGAACATAGAAGAAAATGTTGAGATAACACAGAGAACTGCAGGCACCAGTTAGCAAAGCGTAGTAAGCTTCCCGCCACAGTGTCACATGGGAGGAGTTCATAAAACCGGAGTGATGGATGACATCTGCTGGAGTAAGAAAGAAGGAATTGAGAAAAAGGAAGCTTGGGGTGCGGGTAGGTGGAATGATGGCAGAATAACAGGATGGATCAGGTTCCCCTCTCCTGTCCCAGCTTTATTCGACTTTTATAGATCTTTATAATGACCTAAGTTTTAGAGAAAAAAAAACAAACTTATCTACTTAAAATTTGTCTAGGATATTAGATTAACAGTAAGTATGATGTTCGTGAGGTGTATTTGTAGAAGCAGTAAGGAGAGCTGCTCTGGAGAGGAAGCAGGATGCTGGCCACTGCACAGAGTCCCGGAAGGGCTGACCACTGCCAAGGAAATATGCTGACTTAATGTAGAGATGTCAGGCACTAAAAAGAGTTTTCGGATTGGCAAGAAAGAAAATGACAAAGATTAGTGTGGCAGTGTCATCAGTTCAGTGGAGAGAGAGAGAACTGGGGTCAGGGAGCCTGTCGCAAGGCTATCAGTGTCAGGATGAAAGAGGAGTCATTCAAGAGAAAGGACCGAAATGAAGGATATTGCCCAGGCCAGTTCAAAAAGACTAAGTGACCACGGGATATGAGGAATGAATCAAAATGACCCTGATGTGTGGAACCTTACCACGTTATCTCCATTGATAGCGCAAGACAAGTAGCGGGAAGGCCCAGTCCTTCGTGGAAGAAAGATTTTGAGTGTAGTTTTAGAAGTATGAATTTGAGATGATAGCAAGACATCCTAGTAGCGTCTGCCTAGTTTGAAGTGAAGGGACATGGTCGAGATGGAAAATGCATACTGAGATCTCATAATGAATAGGGCTTGTATTTGAACTCCTGAAGTGATCTCTCTGTGGGGCGTGTTCTGTGGCTCACCGTTTGGCCCATCCTCTTCCCCTTTTACACCTCCTTGGGGAGAGCGCATGCTTGTTGGGCTGACTGGAGGAAGCCAATGCATT